>NC_142757.1:15526100-15848287 GCF_054948205.1 Urtica dioica subsp. dioica
CGAGTCCGCGAGTCGACCGATACTCCTCGCGACGACTCTTCACGAAACTCCTCGTGCAGGCTCTACGTGAGTCCTCGAGTCGAGTTCGAGTCCACGAGTCGACTGATACTCCTCGTGCTGACTCTTCACATGTCTCCTCGAGATGAATTCATTCCTCGAGTCGAGCTCCGAGTCCGCGAGTCGACCGATACTCCTCGCGACGACTCTTCACGAAACTCCTCGTGCAGGCTCTACGTGAGTCCTCGAGTCGAGTTCGAGTCCACGAGTCGACAGATATTCCGTGCCGACTCTTCACATGTCTCCTCGAGATGAATTCATTCCTCCAGTCGAGCTCCGAGTCCGCGAGTTCGACCGATACTCCTCGCGACGACTCTTCACGAAACTCCTCGTGCAGGCTCTACGTGAGTCCTCGAGTCGAGTTCGAGTCCACGAGTCGACTGATACTCCTCGTGCTGACTCTTCACATGTCTCCTCGAGATGAATTCATTCCTCGAGTCGAGCTCCGAGCTCCGCGAGTCGACCGATACTCCTCGCGACGACTCTTCACGAAAACTCCTCATGCAGGCTCTACGTGAGTCCTCGAGTCGAGTTCGAGTCCACGAGTCGACTGATACTCCTCGTGCCGACTCTTCACATGTCTCCTCGAGATGAATTCATTCCTCGAGTCGAGCTCCGAGTCCGCGAGTCGACGATACTCCTCGCGACGACTCTTCACGAAACTCCTCGTGCAGGCTCTACGTGAGTCCTCGACACATGTCTCGCTCGAGTCGAGCTCCGAGTCCGCGAGTCGACCGATACTCCTCGCGACGACTCTTCACGAAACTCCTCGTGTAGGCTCTACGTGAGTCCTCGAGTCGAGTTCGAGTCCACGAGTCGACTGATACTCCTCGTGCTGACTCTTCACATGTCTCCTCGAGATGAATTCATTCCTCGAGTCGAGCTCCGAGTCCGCGAGTCGACCGATACTCCTCGCGACGACTCTTCACGAAACTCCTCGTGCAGGCTCTACGTGAGTCCTCGAGTCGAGTTGTCACGAGTCGACAGATACTCCTCGTGCCGACTCTTCACATGTCTCCGAGTCCGCGAGTCGACCGATACTCCTCGCGACGACTCTTCACGAAACTCCTCGTGCAGGCTCTACGTGAGTCCTCGAGTCAAGTTCGAGTCCACGAGTCGACTGATACTCCTCGTGCTGACTCTTCACATGTCTCCTCGAGATGAATTCATTCCTCGAGTCGAGCTCCGAGTCCGCGAGTCGACCGATACTCCTCGCGACGACTCTTCACGAAACTCCTCATGCAGGCTCTACGTGAGTCCTCGAGTCGAGTTCGAGTCCAACGAGTCGACTGATACTCCTCGTGCCGACTCTTCACATGTCTCCTCGAGATGAATTCATTCCTCGAGTCGAGCTCCGAGTCCGCGAGTCGACCGATACTCCTCGCGACGACTCTTCACGAAACTCCTTCTACGTGAGTCCTCGAGTCGAGTTCGAGTCCACGAGTCGACTGATACTCCTAGTGCCGACTCTTCACATGTCTCCTCGAGATGAATTCATTCCTCGAGTCGAGCTCCGAGTCCGCGAGTCGACCGATACTCCTCGCGACGACTCTTCACGAAACTCCTCGTGCAGGCTCTACGTGAGTCCTCGAGTCGAGTTCGAGTCCACGAGTCGACTGATACTCCTCGTGCTGACTCTTCACATGTCTCCTCGAGATGAATTCATTCCTCGAGTCGAGCTCCGAGTCCGCGAGTCGACCGATACTCCTCGCGACGACTCTTCACGAAACTCCTCATGCAGGCTCTACGTGAGTCCTCGAGTCGAGTTCGAGTCCACGAGTCGACTGATACTCCTCGTGCCGACTCTTCACATGTCTCCTCGAGATGAGTTCATTCCTCGAGTCGAGCTCCGAGTCCGCGAGTCGACCGATACTCCTCGCGACGACTCTTCACGAAACTCCTCGTGCAGGCTCTACGTGAGTCCTCGAGTCGAGTTCGAGTCCACGAGTCGACTGATACTCCTCGTGCCGACTCTTCACATGTCTCCTCGAGATGAATTCATTCCTCGAGTCGAGCTCCGAGTCCGCGAGTCGACCGATACTCCTCGCGACGACTCTTCACGAAACTCCTCGTGCAGGCTCTACGTGAGTCCTCGAGTCGAGTTCGAGTCCACGAGTCGACAGATACTCCTCGTGCCGACTCTTCACATGTCTCCTCGAGATGAATTCATTCCTCGAGTCGAGCTCCGAGTCCGCGAGTCGACCGATACTCCTCGCGACGACTCTTCACGAAACTCCTCGTGCAGGCTCGTACGTGAGTCCTCGAGTCGAGTTCGAGTCCACGAGTCGACTGATACTCCTCGTGCCGACTCTTCACATGTCTCCTCGAGATGAATTCATTCCTCGAGTCGAGCTCCGAGTCCGCGAGTCGACCGATACTCCTCGCGACGACTCTTCACGAAACTCCTCGTGCAGGCTCTACGTGAGTCCTCGAGTCGAGTTCGAGTCCACGAGTCGACTGATACTCCTCGTGCCGACTCTTCACATGTCTCCTCGAGATGAATTCATTCCTCGAGTCGAGCTCCGAGTCCGCGAGTCGACCGATACTCCTCGCGATGACTCTTCACGAAACTCCTCGTGCAGGCTCTACGTGAGTCCTCGAGTCGAGTTCGAGTCCACGAGTCGACAGATACTCCTCGTGCCGACTCTTCACATGTCTCCTCGAGATGAATTCATTCCTCGAGTCGAGCTCCGAGTCCGCGAGTCGACCGATACTCCTCGCGACGACTCTTCACGAAACTCCTCGTGCAGGCTGTACGTGAGTCCTCGAGTCGAGTTCGAGTCCACGAGTCGACTGATACTCCTCGTGCTGACTCTTCACATGTCTCCTCGAGATGAATTCATTCCTCGAGTCGAGCTCCGAGTCCGCGAGTCGACCGATACTCCTCGCGACGACTCTTCATGAAACTCCTCATGCAGGCTCTACGTGAGTCCTCGAGTCGAGCTTCGAGTCCACGAGTCGACTGATACTCCTCGTGCCGACTCTTCACATGTCTCCTCGAGATGAATTCATTCCTCGAGTCGAGCTCCGAGTCCGCGAGTCGACCGATACTCCTCGCGACGACTCTTCACGAAACTCCTCGTGCAGGCTCTACGTGAGTCCTCGAGTCGAGTTCGAGTCCACGAGTCGACTGATACTCCTCGTGCCGACTCTTCACATGTCTCCTCGAGATGAATTCATTCCTCGAGTCGAGCTCCGAGTCCGCGAGTCGACCGATACTCCTCGCGACGACTCTTCACGAAACTCCTCGTGCAGGCTCTACGTGAGTCCTCGAGTCGAGTTCGAGTCCACGAGTCGACTAATACTCCTCGTGCCGACTCTTCACATGTCTCCTTGAGATGAATTCATTCCTCGAGTCGAGCTCCGAGTCCGCGAGTCGACCGATACTCCTCGCGACGACTCTTCACGAAACTCCTCGTGCAGGCTCTACATGAGTCCTCGAGTCGAGTTCGAGTCCACGAGTCGACTGATACTCCTTGTACCGACTCTTCACATGTCTCCTCGAGATGAATTCATTCCTCGAGTCGAGCTCCGAGTCCGCGAGTCGACCGATACTCCTCGCGACGACTCTTCACAAAACTCCTCGTGCAGGCTCTACGTGAGTCCTCGAGTCGAGTTCGAGTCCACGAGTCGACAGATACTCCTCGTGCCGACTCTTCACATGTCTCCTCGAGATGAATTCATTCCTCGAGTCGAGCTCCGAGTCCGCGAGTCGACCGATACTCCTCGCGACGACTCTTCACGAAACTCCTCGTGCAGGCTCTACGTGAGTCCTCGAGTCGAGTTCGAGTCCACGAGTCGACTGATACTCCTCGTGCTGACTCTTCACATGTCTCCTCGAGATGAATTCATTCCTCGAGTCGAGCTCCGAGTCCGCGAGTCGACCGATACTCCTCGCGACGACTCTTCACGAAACTCCTCGTGCAGGCTCTACGTGAGTCCTCGAGTCGAGTTCGAGTCCACGAGTCGACAGATACTCCTCGTGCCGACTCTTCACATGTCTCTCGAGATGAATTCATTCCTCGAGTCGAGCTCCGAGTCCGCGAGTCGACCGATACTCCTCGCGACGACTCTTCACGAAACTCCTCGTGCAGGCTCTACGTGAGTCCTCGGGTCGAGTTCGAGTCCACGAGTCGACTGATACTCCTCGTGCCGACTCTTCACATGTCTCCTCGAGATGAATTCATTCCTCGAGTCGAGCTCCGAGTCCGCGAGTCGACCGATACTCCTCGCGACGACTCTTCACGAAACTCCTCGTGCAGGCTCTACATGAGTCCTCGAGTCGAGTTCGAGTCCACGAGTCGACTGATACTCCTTGTACCGACTCTTCACATGTCTCCTCGAGATGAATTCATTCCTCGAGTCGAGCTCCGAGTCCGCGAGTCGACCGATACTCCTCGCGACGACTCTTCACAAAACTCCTCGTGCAGGCTCTACGTGAGTCCTCGAGTCGAGTTCGAGTCCACGAGTCGACAGATACTCCTCGTGCCGACTCTTCACATGTCTCCTCGAGATGAATTCATTCCTCGAGTCGAGCTCCGAGTCCGCGAGTCGACCGATACTCCTCGCGACGACTCTTCACGAAACTCCTCGTGCAGGCTCTACGTGAGTCCTCGAGTCGAGTTCGAGTCCACGAGTCGACTGATACTCCTCGTGCTGACTCTTCACATGTCTCCTCGAGATGAATTCATTCCTCGAGTCGAGCTCCGAGTCCGCGAGTCGACCGATACTCCTCGCGACGACTCTTCACGAAACTCCTCGTGCAGGCTCTACGTGAGTCCTCGAGTCGAGTTCGAGTCCACGAGTCGACAGATACTCCTCGTGCCGACTCTTCACATGTCTCCTCGAGATGAATTCATTCCTCGAGTCGAGCTCCGAGTCCGCGAGTCGACCGATACTCCTCGCGACGACTCTTCACGAAACTCCTCGTGCAGGCTCTACGTGAGTCCTCGGGTCGAGTTCGAGTCCACGAGTCGACTGATACTCCTCGTGCCGACTCTTCACATGTCTCCTCGAGATGAATTCATTCCTCGAGTCGAGCTCCGAGTCCGCGAGTCGACCGATACTCCTCGCGATGACTCTTCACGAAACTCCTCGTGCAGGCTCTACGTGAGTCCTCGAGTCGAGTTCGAGTCCACGAGTCGACAGATACTCCTCGTGCCGACTCTTCACATGTCTCCTCGAGATGAATTCATTCCTCGAGTCGAGCTCCGAGTCCGCGAGTCGACCGATACTCCTCGCGACGACTCTTCACGAAACTCCTCGTGCAGGCTCTACGTGAGTCCTCGAGTCGAGTTCGAGTCCACGAGTCGACTGATACTCCTCGTGCTGACTCTTCACATGTCTCCTCGAGATGAATTCATTCCTCGAGTCGAGCTCCGAGTCCGCGAGTCGACCGATACTCCTCGCGACGACTCTTCACGAAACTCCTCGTGCAGGCTCTACGTGAGTCCTCGAGTCGAGTTCGAGTCCACGAGTCGACAGATACTCCTCGTGCCGACTCTTCACATGTCTCCTCGAGATGAATTCATTCCTCGAGTCGAGCTCCGAGTCCGCGAGTCGACCGATACTCCTCGCGACGACTCTTCACGAAACTCCTCGTGCAGGCTCTACGTGAGTCCTCGAGTCGAGTTCGAGTCCACGAGTCGACTGATACTCCTCGTGCTGACTCTTCACATGTCTCCTCGAGATGAATTCATTCCTCGAGTCGAGCTCCGAGTCCGCGAGTCGACCGATACTCCTCGCGACGACTCTTCACGAAACTCCTCATGCAGGCTCTACGTGAGTCCTCGAGTCGAGTTCGAGTCCACGAGTCGACTGATACTCCTCGTGCCGACTCTTCACATGTCTCCTCGAGATGAATTCATTCCTCGAGTCGAGCTCCGAGTCCGCGAGTCGACCGATACTCCTCGCGACGACTCTTCACGAAACTCCTCGTGCAGGCTCTACGTGAGTCCTCGAGTCGAGTTCGAGTCCACGAGTCGACTGATACTCCTAGTGCCGACTCTTCACATGTCTCCTCGAGATGAATTCATTCCTCGAGTCGAGCTCCGAGTCCGCGAGTCGACCGATACTCCTCGCGACGACTTTCACGAAACTCCTCGTGCAGGCTCTACGTGAGTCCCTCGAGTCGAGTTCGAGTCCACGAGTCGACTGATACTCCTCGTGCCTGACTCTTCACATGTCTCCTCGAGATGAGTTCATTCCTCGAGTCGAGCTCCGAGTCCGCGAGTCGACCGATACTCCTCGCGACGACTCTTCACGAAACTCCTCGTGCAGGCTCTACGTGAGTCCTCGAGTCGAGTTCGAGTCCACGAGTCGACTGATACTCCTCGTGCCGACTCTTCACATGTCTCCTCGAGATGAATTCATTCCTCGAGTCGAGCTCCGAGTCCGCGAGTCGACCGATACTCCTCGCGACGACTCTTCACGAAACTCCTCGTGCAGGCTCTACGTGAGTCCTCGAGTCGAGTTCGAGTCCACGAGTCGACTGATACTCCTCGTGCCGACTCTTCACATGTCTCCTCGAGATGAATTCATTCCTCGAGTCGAGCTCCGAGTCCGCGAGTCGACCGATACTCCTCGCGACGACTCTTCACGAAACTCCTCGTGCAGGCTCTACGTGAGTCCTCGAGTCGAGTTCGAGTCCACGAGTCGACTGATACTCCTCGTGCCGACTCTTCACATGTCTCCTCGAGATGAATTCATTCCTCGAGTCGAGCTCCGAGTCCGCGAGTCGACCGATACTCCTCGCGACGACTCTTCACGAAACTCCTCGTGCAGGCTCTACGTGAGTCCTCGAGTCGAGTTCGAGTCCACGAGTCGACTGATACTCCTCGTGCCGACTCTTCACATGTCTCCTCGAGATGAATTCATTCCTCGAGTCGAGCTCCGAGTCCGCGAGTCGACCGATACTCCTCGCGACGACTCTTCACGAAACTCCTCGTGCAGGCTCTACGTGAGTCCTCGAGTCGAGTTCGAGTCCACGAGTCGACTGATACTCCTCGTGCCGACTCTTCACATGTCTCCTCGAGATGAATTCATTCCTCGAGTCGAGCTCCGAGTCCGCGAGTCGACCGATACTCCTCGCGATGACTCTTCACGAAACTCCTCGTGCAGGCTCTACGTGAGTCCTCGAGTCGAGTTCGAGTCCACGAGTCGACAGATACTCCTCGTGCCGACTCTTCACATGTCTCCTCGAGATGAATTCATTCCTCGAGTCGAGCTCCGAGTCCGCGAGTCGACCGATACTCCTCGCGACGACTCTTCACGAAACTCCTCGTGCAGGCTGTACGTGAGTCCTCGAGTCGAGTTCGAGTCCACGAGTCGACTGATACTCCTCGTGCCGACTCTTCACATGTCTCCTCGAGATGAATTCATTCCTCGAGTCGAGCTCCGAGTCCGCGAGTCGACCGATACTCCTCGCGACGACTCTTCATGAAACTCCTCGTGCAGGCTCTACGTGAGTACTCGAGTCGAGCTTCGAGTCCACGAGTCGACTGATACTCCTCGTGCCGACTCTTCACATGTCTCCTCGAGATGAATTCATTCCTCGAGTCGAGCTCCGAGTCCGCGAGTCGACCGATACTCCTCGCGACGACTCTTCACGAAACTCCTCGTGCAGGCTCTACGTGAGTCCTCGAGTCGAGTTCGAGTCACGAGTCGATTGATACTCCTCGTGCCGACTCTTCACATGTCTCCTCGAGATGAATTCATTCCTCGAGTCGAGCTCCGAGTCCGCGAGTCCACCGATACTCCTCGCGACGACTCTTCACGAAACTCCTCGTGCAGGCTCTACGTGAGTCCTTGAGTCGAGTTCGAGTCCACGAGTCGACTAATACTCCTCGTGCCGACTCTTCACATGTCTCCTTGAGATGAATTCATTCCTCGAGTCGAGCTCCGAGTCCGCGAGTCGACCGATACTCCTCGCGACGACTCTTCACGAAACTCCTCGTGCAGGCTCTACATGAGTCCTCGAGTCGAGTTCGAGTCCACGATGTCGACTGATACTCCTTGTACCGACTCTTCACATGTCTCCTCGAGATGAATTCATTCCTCGAGTCGAGCTCCGAGTCCGCGAGTCGACCGATACTCCTCGCGACGACTCTTCACAAAACTCCTCGTGCAGGCTCTACGTGAGTCCCTCGAGTCGAGTTCGAGTCCACGAGTCGACAGATACTCCTCGTGCCGACTCTTCACATGTCTCCTCGAGATGAATTCATTCCTCGAGTCGAGCTCCGAGTCCGCGAGTCGACCGATACTCCTCGCGACGACTCTTCACGAAACTCCTCGTGCAGGCTCTACGTGAGTCCTCGAGTCGAGTTCGAGTCCACGAGTCGACTGATACTCCTCGTGCTGACTCTTCACATGTCTCCTCGAGATGAATTCATTCCTCGAGTCGAGCTCCGAGTCCGCGAGTCGACCGATACTCCTCGCGACGACTCTTCACGAAACTCCTCGTGCAGGCTCTACGTGAGTCCTCGAGTCGAGTTCGAGTCCACGAGTCGACAGATACTCCTCGTGCCGACTCTTCACATGTCTCCTCGAGATGAATTCATTCCTCGAGTCGAGCTCCGAGTCCGCGAGTCGACCGATACTCCTCGCGACGACTCTTCACGAAACTCCTCGTGCAGGCTCTACGTGAGTCCTCGAGTCGAGTTCGAGTCCACGAGTCGACTGATACTCCTCGTGCCGACTCTTCACATGTCTCCTCGAGATGAATTCATTCCTCGAGTCGAGCTCCGAGTCCGCGAGTCGACCGATACTCCTCGCGATGACTCTTCACGAAACTCCTCGTGCAGGCTCTACGTGAGTCCTCGAGTCGAGTTCGAGTCCACGAGTCGACAGATACTCCTCGTGCCGACTCTTCACATGTCTCCTCGAGATGAATTCATTCCTCGAGTCGAGCTCCGAGTCCGCGAGTCGACCGATACTCCTCGCGACGACTCTTCACGAAACTCCTCGTGCAGGCTCTACGTGAGTCCTCGAGTCGAGTTCGAGTCCACGAGTCGACTGATACTCCTCGTGCTGACTCTTCACATGTCTCCTCGAGATGAATTCATTCCTCGAGTCGAGCTCCGAGTCCGCGAGTCGACCGATACTCCTCGCGACGACTCTTCACGAAACTCCTCGTGCAGGCTCTACGTGAGTCCTCGAGTCGAGTTCGAGTCCACGAGTCGACAGATACTCCTCGTGCCGACTCTTCACATGTCTCCTCGAGATGAATTCATTCCTCGAGTCGAGCTCCGAGTCCGCGAGTCGACCGATACTCCTCGCGACGACTCTTCACGAAACTCCTCGTGCAGGCTCTACGTGAGTCCTCGAGTCGAGTTCGAGTCCACGAGTCGACTGATACTCCTCGTGCTGACTCTTCACATGTCTCCTCGAGATGAATTCATTCCTCCAGTCGAGCTCCGAGTCCGCGAGTCGACCGATACTCCTCGCGACGACTCTTCACGAAACTCCTCGTGCAGGCTCTACGTGAGTCCTCGAGTCGAGTTCGAGTCCACGAGTCGACTGATACTCCTCGTGCTGACTCTTCACATGTCTCCTCGAGATGAATTCATTCCTCGAGTCGAGCTCCGAGTCCGCGAGTCGACCGATACTCCTCGCGACGACTCTTCACGAAACTCCTCATGCAGGCTCTACGTGAGTCCTCGAGTCGAGTTCGAGTCCACGAGTCGACTGATACTCCTCGTGCCGACTCTTCACATGTCTCCTCGAGATGAATTCATTCCTCGAGTCGAGCTCCGAGTCCGCGAGTCGACCGATACTCCTCGCGACGACTCTTCACGAAACTCCTCGTGCAGGCTCTACGTGAGTCCTCGAGTCGAGTTCGAGTCCACGAGTCGACAGATACTCCTCGTGCCGACTCTTCACATGTCTCCTCGAGATGAATTCATTCCTCGAGTCGAGCTCCGAGTCCGCGAGTCGACCGATACTCCTCGCGACGACTCTTCACGAAACTCCTCGTGCAGGCTGTACGTGAGTCCTCGAGTCGAGTTCGAGTCCACGAGTCGACTGATACTCCTCGTGCCGACTCTTCACATGTCTCCTCGAGATGAATTCATTCCTCGAGTCGAGCTCCGAGTCCGCGAGTCGACCGATACTCCTCGCGACGACTCTTCACGAAACTCCTCGTGCAGGCTCTACGTGAGTCCTCGAGTCGAGTTCGAGTCCACGAGTCGACTGATACTCCTCGTGCCGACTCTTCACATGTCTCCTCGAGATGAATTCATTCCTCGAGTCGAGCTCCGAGTCCGCGAGTCGACCGATACTCCTCGCGATGACTCTTCACGAAACTCCTCGTGCAGGCTCTACGTGAGTCCTCGAGTCGAGTTCGAGTCCACGAGTCGACAGATACTCCTCGTGCCGACTCTTCACATGTCTCCTCGAGATGAATTCATTCCTCGAGTCGAGCTCCGAGTCCGCGAGTCGACCGATACTCCTCGCGACGACTCTTCACGAAACTCCTCGTGCAGGCTGTACGTGAGTCCTCGAGTCGAGTTCGAGTCCACGAGTCGACTGATACTCCTCGTGCCGACTCTTCACATGTCTCCTCGAGATGAATTCATTCCTCGAGTCGAGCTCCGAGTCCGCGAGTCGACCGATACTCCTCGCGACGACTCTTCATGAAACTCCTCGTGCAGGCTCTACGTGAGTCCTCGAGTCGAGCTTCGAGTCCACGAGTCGACTGATACTCCTCGTGCCGACTCTTCACATGTCTCCTCGAGATGAATTCATTCCTCGAGTCGAGCTCCGAGTCCGCGAGTCGACCGATACTCCTCGCGACGACTCTTCACGAAACTCCTCGTGCAGGCTCTACGTGAGTCCTCGAGTCGAGTTCGAGTCCACGAGTCGATTGATACTCCTCGTGCCGACTCTTCACATGTCTCCTCGAGATGAATTCATTCCTCGAGTCGAGCTCCGAGTCCGCGAGTCCACCGATACTCCTCGCGACGACTCTTCACGAAACTCCTCGTGCAGGCTCTACGTGAGTCCTTGAGTCGAGTTCGAGTCCACGAGTCGACTAATACTCCTCGTGCCGACTCTTCACATGTCTCCTTGAGATGAATTCATTCCTCGAGTCGAGCTCCGAGTCCGCGAGTCGACCGATACTCCTCGCGACGACTCTTCACGAAACTCCTCGTGCAGGCTCTACATGAGTCCTCGAGTCGAGTTCGAGTCCACGAGTCGACTGATACTCCTTGTACCGACTCTTCACATGTCTCCTCGAGATGAATTCATTCCTCGAGTCGAGCTCCGAGTCCGCGAGTCGACCGATACTCCTCGCGACGACTCTTCACAAAACTCCTCGTGCAGGCTCTACGTGAGTCCTCGAGTCGAGTTCGAGTCCACGAGTCGACAGATACTCCTCGTGCCGACTCTTCACATGTCTCCTCGAGATGAATTCATTCCTCGAGTCGAGCTCCGAGTCCGCGAGTCGACCGATACTCCTCGCGACGACTCTTCACGAAACTCCTCGTGCAGGCTCTACGTGAGTCCTCGAGTCGAGTTCGAGTCCACGAGTCGACTGATACTCCTCGTGCCGACTCTTCACATGTCTCCTCGAGATGAATTCATTCCTCGAGTCGAGCTCCGAGTCCGCGAGTCGACCGATACTCCTCGCGACGACTCTTCACGAAACTCCTCGTGCAGGCTCTACGTGAGTCCTCGAGTCGAGTTCGAGTCCACGAGTCGACTGATACTCCTCGTGCCGACTCTTCACATGTCTCCTCGAGATGAATTCATTCCTCGAGTCGAGCTCCGAGTCCGCGAGTCGACCGATACTCCTCGCGATGACTCTTCACGAAACTCCTCGTGCAGGCTCTACGTGAGTCCTCGAGTCGAGTTCGAGTCCACGAGTCGACAGATACTCCTCGTGCCGACTCTTCACATGTCTCCTCGAGATGAATTCATTCCTCGAGTCGAGCTCCGAGTCCGCGAGTCGACCGATACTCCTCGCGACGACTCTTCACGAAACTCCTCGTGCAGGCTGTACGTGAGTCCTCGAGTCGAGTTCGAGTCCACGAGTCGACTGATACTCCTCGTGCCGACTCTTCACATGTCTCCTCGAGATGAATTCATTCCTCGAGTCGAGCTCCGAGTCCGCGAGTCGACCGATACTCCTCGCGACGACTCTTCATGAAACTCCTCGTGCAGGCTCTACGTGAGTCCTCGAGTCGAGCTTCGAGTCCACGAGTCGACTGATACTCCTCGTGCCGACTCTTCACATGTCTCCTCGAGATGAATTCATTCCTCGAGTCGAGCTCCGAGTCCGCGAGTCGACCGATACTCCTCGCGACGACTCTTCACGAAACTCCTCGTGCAGGCTCTACGTGAGTCCTCGAGTCGAGTTCGAGTCCACGAGTCGATTGATACTCCTCGTGCCGACTCTTCACATGTCTCCTCGAGATGAATTCATTCCTCGAGTCGAGCTCCGAGTCCGCGAGTCCACCGATACTCCTCGCGACGACTCTTCACGAAACTCCTCGTGCAGGCTCTACGTGAGTCCTTGAGTCGAGTTCGAGTCCACGAGTCGACTAATACTCCTCGTGCCGACTCTTCACATGTCTCCTTGAGATGAATTCATTCCTCGAGTCGAGCTCCGAGTCCGCGAGTCGACCGATACTCCTCGCGACGACTCTTCACGAAACTCCTCGTGCAGGCTCTACATGAGTCCTCGAGTCGAGTTCGAGTCCACGAGTCGACTGATACTCCTTGTACCGACTCTTCACATGTCTCCTCGAGATGAATTCATTCCTCGAGTCGAGCTCCGAGTCCGCGAGTCGACCGATACTCCTCGCGACGACTCTTCACAAAACTCCTCGTGCAGGCTCTACGTGAGTCCTCGAGTCGAGTTCGAGTCCACGAGTCGACAGATACTCCTCGTGCCGACTCTTCACATGTCTCCTCGAGATGAATTCATTCCTCGAGTCGAGCTCCGAGTCCGCGAGTCGACCGATACTCCTCGCGACGACTCTTCACGAAACTCCTCGTGCAGGCTCTACGTGAGTCCTCGAGTCGAGTTCGAGTCCACGAGTCGACTGATACTCCTCGTGCTGACTCTTCACATGTCTCCTCGAGATGAATTCATTCCTCGAGTCGAGCTCCGAGTCCGCGAGTCGACCGATACTCCTCGCGACGACTCTTCACGAAACTCCTCGTGCAGGCTCTACGTGAGTCCTCGAGTCGAGTTCGAGTCCACGAGTCGACAGATACTCCTCGTGCCGACTCTTCACATGTCTCCTCGAGATGAATTCATTCCTCGAGTCGAGCTCCGAGTCCGCGAGTCGACCGATACTCCTCGCGACGACTCTTCACGAAACTCCTCGTGCAGGCTCTACGTGAGTCCTCGAGTCGAGTTCGAGTCCACGAGTCGACTGATACTCCTCGTGCCGACTCTTCACATGTCTCCTCGAGATGAATTCATTCCTCGAGTCGAGCTCCGAGTCCGCGAGTCGACCGATACTCCTCGCGATGACTCTTCACGAAACTCCTCGTGCAGGCTCTACGTGAGTCCTCGAGTCGAGTTCGAGTCCACGAGTCGACAGATACTCCTCGTGCCGACTCTTCACATGTCTCCTCGAGATGAATTCATTCCTCGAGTCGAGCTCCGAGTCCGCGAGTCGACCGATACTCCTCGCGACGACTCTTCACGAAACTCCTCGTGCAGGCTGTACGTGAGTCCTCGAGTCGAGTTCGAGTCCACGAGTCGACTGATACTCCTCGTGCCGACTCTTCACATGTCTCCTCGAGATGAATTCATTCCTCGAGTCGAGCTCCGAGTCCGCGAGTCGACCGATACTCCTCGCGACGACTCTTCATGAAACTCCTCGTGCAGGCTCTACGTGAGTCCTCGAGTCGAGCTTCGAGTCCACGAGTCGACTGATACTCCTCGTGCCGACTCTTCACATGTCTCCTCGAGATGAATTCATTCCTCGAGTCGAGCTCCGAGTCCGCGAGTCGACCGATACTCCTCGCGACGACTCTTCACGAAACTCCTCGTGCAGGCTCTACGTGAGTCCTCGAGTCGAGTTCGAGTCCACGAGTCGATTGATACTCCTCGTGCCGACTCTTCACATGTCTCCTCGAGATGAATTCATTCCTCGAGTCGAGCTCCGAGTCCGCGAGTCCACCGATACTCCTCGCGACGACTCTTCACGAAACTCCTCGTGCAGGCTCTACGTGAGTCCTTGAGTCGAGTTCGAGTCCACGAGTCGACTAATACTCCTCGTGCCGACTCTTCACATGTCTCCTTGAGATGAATTCATTCCTCGAGTCGAGCTCCGAGTCCGCGAGTCGACCGATACTCCTCGCGACGACTCTTCACGAAACTCCTCGTGCAGGCTCTACATGAGTCCTCGAGTCGAGTTCGAGTCCACGAGTCGACTGATACTCCTTGTACCGACTCTTCACATGTCTCCTCGAGATGAATTCATTCCTCGAGTCGAGCTCCGAGTCCGCGAGTCGACCGATACTCCTCGCGACGACTCTTCACAAAACTCCTCGTGCAGGCTCTACGTGAGTCCTCGAGTCGAGTTCGAGTCCACGAGTCGACAGATACTCCTCGTGCCGACTCTTCACATGTCTCCTCGAGATGAATTCATTCCTCGAGTCGAGCTCCGAGTCCGCGAGTCGACCGATACTCCTCGCGACGACTCTTCACGAAACTCCTCGTGCAGGCTCTACGTGAGTCCTCGAGTCGAGTTCGAGTCCACGAGTCGACTGATACTCCTCGTGCTGACTCTTCACATGTCTCCTCGAGATGAATTCATTCCTCGAGTCGAGCTCCGAGTCCGCGAGTCGACCGATACTCCTCGCGACGACTCTTCACGAAACTCCTCGTGCAGGCTCTACGTGAGTCCTCGAGTCGAGTTCGAGTCCACGAGTCGACAGATACTCCTCGTGCCGACTCTTCACATGTCTCCTCGAGATGAATTCATTCCTCGAGTCGAGCTCCGAGTCCGCGAGTCGACCGATACTCCTCGCGACGACTCTTCACGAAACTCCTCGTGCAGGCTCTACGTGAGTCCTCGAGTCGAGTTCGAGTCCACGAGTCGACTGATACTCCTCGTGCCGACTCTTCACATGTCTCCTCGAGATGAATTCATTCCTCGAGTCGAGCTCCGAGTCCGCGAGTCGACCGATACTCCTCGCGATGACTCTTCACGAAACTCCTCGTGCAGGCTCTACGTGAGTCCTCGAGTCGAGTTCGAGTCCACGAGTCGACAGATACTCCTCGTGCCGACTCTTCACATGTCTCCTCGAGATGAATTCATTCCTCGAGTCGAGCTCCGAGTCCGCGAGTCGACCGATACTCCTCGCGACGACTCTTCACGAAACTCCTCGTGCAGGCTCTACGTGAGTCCTCGAGTCGAGTTCGAGTCCACGAGTCGACTGATACTCCTCGTGCTGACTCTTCACATGTCTCCTCGAGATGAATTCATTCCTCGAGTCGAGCTCCGAGTCCGCGAGTCGACCGATACTCCTCGCGACGACTCTTCACGAAACTCCTCGTGCAGGCTCTACGTGAGTCCTCGAGTCGAGTTCGAGTCCACGAGTCGACAGATACTCCTCGTGCCGACTCTTCACATGTCTCCTCGAGATGAATTCATTCCTCGAGTCGAGCTCCGAGTCCGCGAGTCGACCGATACTCCTCGCGACGACTCTTCACGAAACTCCTCGTGCAGGCTCTACGTGAGTCCTCGAGTCGAGTTCGAGTCCACGAGTCGACAGATACTCCTCGTGCCGACTCTTCACATGTCTCCTCGAGATGAATTCATTCCTCGAGTCGAGCTCCGAGTCCGCGAGTCGACCGATACTCCTCGCGACGACTCTTCACGAAACTCCTCGTGCAGGCTCTACGTGAGTCCTCGAGTCGAGTTCGAGTCCACGAGTCGACTGATACTCCTCGTGCTGACTCTTCACATGTCTCCTCGAGATGAATTCATTCCTCGAGTCGAGCTCCGAGTCCGCGAGTCGACCGATACTCCTCGCGACGACTCTTCACGAAACTCCTCGTGCAGGCTCTACGTGAGTCCTCGAGTCGAGTTCGAGTCCACGAGTCGACAGATACTCCTCGTGCCGACTCTTCACATGTCTCCTCGAGATGAATTCATTCCTCGAGTCGAGCTCCGAGTCCGCGAGTCGACCGATACTCCTCGCGACGACTCTTCACGAAACTCCTCGTGCAGGCTCTACGTGAGTCCTCGAGTCGAGTTCGAGTCCACGAGTCGACTGATACTCCTCGTGCTGACTCTTCACATGTCTCCTCGAGATGAATTCATTCCTCGAGTCGAGCTCCGAGTCCGCGAGTCGACCGATACTCCTCGCGACGACTCTTCACGAAACTCCTCATGCAGGCTCTACGTGAGTCCTCGAGTCGAGTTCGAGTCCACGAGTCGACTGATACTCCTCGTGCCGACTCTTCACATGTCTCCTCGAGATGAATTCATTCCTCGAGTCGAGCTCCGAGTCCGCGAGTCGACCGATACTCCTCGCGACGACTCTTCACGAAACTCCTCGTGCAGGCTCTACGTGAGTCCTCGAGTCGAGTTCGAGTCCACGAGTCGACTGATACTCCTAGTGCCGACTCTTCACATGTCTCCTCGAGATGAATTCATTCCTCGAGTCGAGCTCCGAGTCCGCGAGTCGACCGATACTCCTCGCGACGACTCTTCACGAAACTCCTCGTGCAGGCTCTACGTGAGTCCTCGAGTCGAGTTCGAGTCCACGAGTCGACTGATACTCCTCGTGCTGACTCTTCACATGTCTCCTCGAGATGAATTCATTCCTCGAGTCGAGCTCCGAGTCCGCGAGTCGACCGATACTCCTCGCGACGACTCTTCACGAAACTCCTCATGCAGGCTCTACGTGAGTCCTCGAGTCGAGTTCGAGTCCACGAGTCGACTGATACTCCTCGTGCCGACTCTTCACATGTCTCCTCGAGATGAGTTCATTCCTCGAGTCGAGCTCCGAGTCCGCGAGTCGACCGATACTCCTCGCGACGACTCTTCACGAAACTCCTCGTGCAGGCTCTACGTGAGTCCTCGAGTCGAGTTCGAGTCCACGAGTCGACTGATACTCCTCGTGCCGACTCTTCACATGTCTCCTCGAGATGAATTCATTCCTCGAGTCGAGCTCCGAGTCCGCGAGTCGACCGATACTCCTCGCGATGACTCTTCACGAAACTCCTCGTGCAGGCTCTACGTGAGTCCTCGAGTCGAGTTCGAGTCCACGAGTCGACAGATACTCCTCGTGCCGACTCTTCACATGTCTCCTCGAGATGAATTCATTCCTCGAGTCGAGCTCCGAGTCCGCGAGTCGACCGATACTCCTCGCGACGACTCTTCACGAAACTCCTCGTGCAGGCTGTACGTGAGTCCTCGAGTCGAGTTCGAGTCCACGAGTCGACTGATACTCCTCGTGCCGACTCTTCACATGTCTCCTCGAGATGAATTCATTCCTCGAGTCGAGCTCCGAGTCCGCGAGTCGACCGATACTCCTCGCGACGACTCTTCACGAAACTCCTCGTGCAGGCTCTACGTGAGTCCTCGAGTCGAGCTTCGAGTCCACGAGTCGACTGATACTCCTCGTGCCGACTCTTCACATGTCTCCTCGAGATGAATTCATTCCTCGAGTCGAGCTCCGAGTCCGCGAGTCGACCGATACTCCTCGCGACGACTCTTCACGAAACTCCTCGTGCAGGCTCTACGTGAGTCCTCGAGTCGAGTTCGAGTCCACGAGTCGATTGATACTCCTCGTGCCGACTCTTCACATGTCTCCTCGAGATGAATTCATTCCTCGAGTCGAGCTCCGAGTCCGCGAGTCCACCGATACTCCTCGCGACGACTCTTCACGAAACTCCTCGTGCAGGCTCTACGTGAGTCCTTGAGTCGAGTTCGAGTCCACGAGTCGACTAATACTCCTCGTGCCGACTCTTCACATGTCTCCTTGAGATGAATTCATTCCTCGAGTCGAGCTCCGAGTCCGCGAGTCGACCGATACTCCTCGCGACGACTCTTCACGAAACTCCTCGTGCAGGCTCTACATGAGTCCTCGAGTCGAGTTCGAGTCCACGAGTCGACTGATACTCCTTGTACCGACTCTTCACATGTCTCCTCGAGATGAATTCATTCCTCGAGTCGAGCTCCGAGTCCGCGAGTCGACCGATACTCCTCGCGACGACTCTTCACAAAACTCCTCGTGCAGGCTCTACGTGAGTCCTCGAGTCGAGTTCGAGTCCACGAGTCGACAGATACTCCTCGTGCCGACTCTTCACATGTCTCCTCGAGATGAATTCATTCCTCGAGTCGAGCTCCGAGTCCGCGAGTCGACCGATACTCCTCGCGACGACTCTTCACGAAACTCCTCGTGCAGGCTGTACGTGAGTCCTCGAGTCGAGTTCGAGTCCACGAGTCGACTGATACTCCTCGTGCCGACTCTTCACATGTCTCCTCGAGATGAATTCATTCCTCGAGTCGAGCTCCGAGTCCGCGAGTCGACCGATACTCCTCGCGACGACTCTTCACGAAACTCCTCGTGCAGGCTCTACGTGAGTCCTCGAGTCGAGCTTCGAGTCCACGAGTCGACTGATACTCCTCGTGCCGACTCTTCACATGTCTCCTCGAGATGAATTCATTCCTCGAGTCGAGCTCCGAGTCCGCGAGTCGACCGATACTCCTCGCGACGACTCTTCACGAAACTCCTCGTGCAGGCTCTACGTGAGTCCTCGAGTCGAGTTCGAGTCCACGAGTCGATTGATACTCCTCGTGCCGACTCTTCACATGTCTCCTCGAGATGAATTCATTCCTCGAGTCGAGCTCCGAGTCCGCGAGTCCACCGATACTCCTCGCGACGACTCTTCACGAAACTCCTCGTGCAGGCTCTACGTGAGTCCTTGAGTCGAGTTCGAGTCCACGAGTCGACTAATACTCCTCGTGCCGACTCTTCACATGTCTCCTTGAGATGAATTCATTCCTCGAGTCGAGCTCCGAGTCCGCGAGTCGACCGATACTCCTCGCGACGACTCTTCACGAAACTCCTCGTGCAGGCTCTACATGAGTCCTCGAGTCGAGTTCGAGTCCACGAGTCGACTGATACTCCTTGTACCGACTCTTCACATGTCTCCTCGAGATGAATTCATTCCTCGAGTCGAGCTCCGAGTCCGCGAGTCGACCGATACTCCTCGCGACGACTCTTCACAAAACTCCTCGTGCAGGCTCTACGTGAGTCCTCGAGTCGAGTTCGAGTCCACGAGTCGACAGATACTCCTCGTGCCGACTCTTCACATGTCTCCTCGAGATGAATTCATTCCTCGAGTCGAGCTCCGAGTCCGCGAGTCGACCGATACTCCTCGCGACGACTCTTCACGAAACTCCTCGTGCAGGCTCTACGTGAGTCCTCGAGTCGAGTTCGAGTCCACGAGTCGACTGATACTCCTCGTGCTGACTCTTCACATGTCTCCTCGAGATGAATTCATTCCTCGAGTCGAGCTCCGAGTCCGCGAGTCGACCGATACTCCTCGCGACGACTCTTCACGAAACTCCTCGTGCAGGCTCTACGTGAGTCCTCGAGTCGAGTTCGAGTCCACGAGTCGACAGATACTCCTCGTGCCGACTCTTCACATGTCTCCTCGAGATGAATTCATTCCTCGAGTCGAGCTCCGAGTCCGCGAGTCGACCGATACTCCTCGCGACGACTCTTCACGAAACTCCTCGTGCAGGCTCTACGTGAGTCCTCGAGTCGAGTTCGAGTCCACGAGTTGACTGATACTCCTCGTGCTGACTCTTCACATGTCTCCTCGAGATGAATTCATTCCTCGAGTCGAGCTCCGAGTCCGCGAGTCGACCGATACTCCTCACGACGACTCTTCACGAAACTCCTCATGCAGGCTCTACGTGAGTCCTCGAGTCGAGTTCGAGTCCACGAGTCGACAGATACTCCTCGTGCCGACTCTTCACATGTCTCCTCGAGATGAATTCATTCCTCGAGTCGAGCTCCGAGTCCGCGAGTCGACCGATACTCCTCGCGACGACTCTTCACAAAACTCCTCGTGCAGGCTCTACGTGAGTCCTCGAGTCGAGTTCGAGTCCACGAGTCGACAGATACTCCTCGCGACGACTCTTCACATGTCTCCTCGAGATGAATTCATTCCTCGAGTCGAGCTCCGAGTCCGCGAGTCGACCGATACTCCTCACGACGACTCTTCACGAAACTCCTCGTGCAGGCTCTACGTGAGTCCTCGAGTCGAGTTCGAGTCCACGAGTCGATTGATACTCCTCGTGCCGACTCTTCACATGTCTCCTCGAGATGAATTCATTCCTCGAGTCGAGCTCCGAGTCCGCGAGTCCACCGATACTCCTCGCGACGACTCTTCACGAAACTCCTCGTGCAGGCTCTACGTGAGTCCTTGAGTCGAGTTCGAGTCCACGAGTCGACTAATACTCCTCGTGCCGACTCTTCACATGTCTCCTTGAGATGAATTCATTCCTCGAGTCGAGCTCCGAGTCCGCGAGTCGACCGATACTCCTCGCGACGACTCTTCACGAAACTCCTCGTGCAGGCTCTACGTGAGTCCTCGAGTCGAGTTCGAGTCCACGAGTCGACTGATACTCCTTGTACCGACTCTTCACATGTCTCCTCGAGATGAATTCATTCCTCGAGTCGAGCTCCGAGTCCGCGAGTCGACCGATACTCCTCGCGACGACTCTTCACAAAACTCCTCGTGCAGGCTCTACGTGAGTCCTCGAGTCGAGTTCGAGTCCACGAGTCGACAGATACTCCTCGTGCCGACTCTTCACATGTCTCCTCGAGATGAATTCATTCCTCGAGTCGAGCTCCGAGTCCGCGAGTCGACCGATACTCCTCGCGACGACTCTTCACGAAACTCCTCGTGCAGGCTCTACGTGAGTCCTCGAGTCGAGTTCGAGTCCACGAGTCGACTGATACTCCTCGTGCTGACTCTTCACATGTCTCCTCGAGATGAATTCATTCCTCGAGTCGAGCTCCGAGTCCGCGAGTCGACCGATACTCCTCGCGACGACTCTTCACGAAACTCCTCGTGCAGGCTCTACGTGAGTCCTCGAGTCGAGTTCGAGTCCACGAGTCGACAGATACTCCTCGTGCCGACTCTTCACATGTCTCCTCGAGATGAATTCATTCCTCGAGTCGAGCTCCGAGTCCGCGAGTCGACCGATACTCCTCGCGACGACTCTTCACGAAACTCCTCGTGCAGGCTCTACGTGAGTCCTCGAGTCGAGTTCGAGTCCACGAGTCGACTGATACTCCTCGTGCTGACTCTTCACATGTCTCCTCGAGATGAATTCATTCCTCGAGTCGAGCTCCGAGTCCGCGAGTCGACCGATACTCCTCGCGACGACTCTTCACGAAACTCCTCATGCAGGCTCTACGTGAGTCCTCGAGTCGAGTTCGAGTCCACGAGTCGACTGATACTCCTCGTGCCGACTCTTCACATGTCTCCTCGAGATGAATTCATTCCTCGAGTCGAGCTCCGAGTCCGCGAGTCGACCGATACTCCTCGCGACGACTCTTCACGAAACTCCTCGTGCAGGCTCTACGTGAGTCCTCGAGTCGAGTTCGAGTCCACGAGTCGACTGATACTCCTAGTGCCGACTCTTCACATGTCTCCTCGAGATGAATTCATTCCTCGAGTCGAGCTCCGAGTCCGCGAGTCGACCGATACTCCTCGCGACGACTCTTCACGAAACTCCTCTTGCAGGCTCTACGTGAGTCCTCGAGTCGAGTTCGAGTCCACGAGTCGACTGATACTCCTCGTGCTGACTCTTCACATGTCTCCTCGAGATGAATTCATTCCTCGAGTCGAGCTCCGAGTCCGCGAGTCGACCGATACTCCTCGCGACGACTCTTCACGAAACTCCTCGTGCAGGCTCTACGTGAGTCCTCGAGTCGAGTTCGAGTCCACGAGTCGACTGATACTCCTAGTGCCGACTCTTCACATGTCTCCTCGAGATGAATTCATTCCTCGAGTCGAGCTCCGAGTCCGCGAGTCGACCGATACTCCTCGCGACGACTCTTCACGAAACTCCTCGTGCAGGCTCTACGTGAGTCCTCGAGTCGAGTTCGAGTCCACGAGTCGACTGATACTCCTCGTGCTGACTCTTCACATGTCTCCTCGAGATGAATTCATTCCTCGAGTCGAGCTCCGAGTCCGCGAGTCGACCGATACTCCTCGCGACGACTCTTCACGAAACTCCTCATGCAGGCTCTACGTGAGTCCTCGAGTCGAGTTCGAGTCCACGAGTCGACTGATACTCCTCGTGCCGACTCTTCACATGTCTCCTCGAGATGAGTTCATTCCTCGAGTCGAGCTCCGAGTCCGCGAGTCGACCGATACTCCTCGCGACGACTCTTCACGAAACTCCTCGTGCAGGCTCTACGTGAGTCCTCGAGTCGAGTTCGAGTCCACGAGTCGACTGATACTCCTCGTGCCGACTCTTCACATGTCTCCTCGAGATGAATTCATTCCTCGAGTCGAGCTCCGAGTCCGCGAGTCGACCGATACTCCTCGCGACGACTCTTCACGAAACTCCTCGTGCAGGCTCTACGTGAGTCCTCGAGTCGAGTTCGAGTCCACGAGTCGACAGATACTCCTCGTGCCGACTCTTCACATGTCTCCTCGAGATGAATTCATTCCTCGAGTCGAGCTCCGAGTCCGCGAGTCGACCGATACTCCTCGCGACGACTCTTCACGAAACTCCTCGTGCAGGCTCTACGTGAGTCCTCGAGTCGAGTTCGAGTCCACGAGTCGACAGATACTCCTCGTGCCGACTCTTCACATGTCTCCTCGAGATGAATTCATTCCTCGAGTCGAGCTCCGAGTCCGCGAGTCGACCGATACTCCTCGCGACGACTCTTCACGAAACTCCTCGTGCAGGCTCTACGTGAGTCCTCGAGTCGAGTTCGAGTCCACGAGTCGACTGATACTCCTCGTGCTGACTCTTCACATGTCTCCTCGAGATGAATTCATTCCTCGAGTCGAGCTCCGAGTCCGCGAGTCGACCGATACTCCTCGCGACGACTCTTCACGAAACTCCTCGTGCAGGCTCTACGTGAGTCCTCGAGTCGAGTTCGAGTCCACGAGTCGACAGATACTCCTCGTGCCGACTCTTCACATGTCTCCTCGAGATGAATTCATTCCTCGAGTCGAGCTCCGAGTCCGCGAGTCGACCGATACTCCTCGCGACGACTCTTCACGAAACTCCTCGTGCAGGCTCTACGTGAGTCCTCGAGTCGAGTTCGAGTCCACGAGTTGACTGATACTCCTCGTGCTGACTCTTCACATGTCTCCTCGAGATGAATTCATTCCTCGAGTCGAGCTCCGAGTCCGCGAGTCGACCGATACTCCTCGCGACGACTCTTCACGAAACTCCTCATGCAGGCTCTACGTGAGTCCTCGAGTCGAGTTCGAGTCCACGAGTCGACAGATACTCCTCGTGCCGACTCTTCACATGTCTCCTCGAGATGAATTCATTCCTCGAGTCGAGCTCCGAGTCCGCGAGTCGACCGATACTCCTCGCGACGACTCTTCACAAAACTCCTCGTGCAGGCTCTACGTGAGTCCTCGAGTCGAGTTCGAGTCCACGAGTCGACAGATACTCCTCGCGACGACTCTTCACATGTCTCCTCGAGATGAATTCATTCCTCGAGTCGAGCTCCGAGTCCGCGAGTCGACCGATACTCCTCGCGACGACTCTTCACGAAACTCCTCGTGCAGGCTCTACGTGAGTCCTCGAGTCGAGTTCGAGTCCACGAGTCGATTGATACTCCTCGTGCCGACTCTTCACATGTCTCCTCGAGATGAATTCATTCCTCGAGTCGAGCTCCGAGTCCGCGAGTCGACCGATACTCCTCGCGACGACTCTTCACGAAACTCCTCGTGCAGGCTCTACGTGAGTCCTCGAGTCGAGTTCGAGTCCACGAGTCGACTGATACTCCTTGTACCGACTCTTCACATGTCTCCTCGAGATGAATTCATTCCTCGAGTCGAGCTCCGAGTCCGCGAGTCGACCGATACTCCTCGCGACGACTCTTCACAAAACTCCTCGTGCAGGCTCTACGTGAGTCCTCGAGTCGAGTTCGAGTCCACGAGTCGACAGATACTCCTCGTGCCGACTCTTCACATGTCTCCTCGAGATGAATTCATTCCTCGAGTCGAGCTCCGAGTCCGCGAGTCGACCGATACTCCTCGCGACGACTCTTCACGAAACTCCTCGTGCAGGCTCTACGTGAGTCCTCGAGTCGAGTTCGAGTCCACGAGTCGACTGATACTCCTCGTGCTGACTCTTCACATGTCTCCTCGAGATGAATTCATTCCTCGAGTCGAGCTCCGAGTCCGCGAGTCGACCGATACTCCTCGCGACGACTCTTCACGAAACTCCTCGTGCAGGCTCTACGTGAGTCCTCGAGTCGAGTTCGAGTCCACGAGTCGACAGATACTCCTCGTGCCGACTCTTCACATGTCTCCTCGAGATGAATTCATTCCTCGAGTCGAGCTCCGAGTCCGCGAGTCGACCGATACTCCTCGCGACGACTCTTCACGAAACTCCTCGTGCAGGCTCTACGTGAGTCCTCGAGTCGAGTTCGAGTCCACGAGTCGACTGATACTCCTCGTGCTGACTCTTCACATGTCTCCTCGAGATGAATTCATTCCTCGAGTCGAGCTCCGAGTCCGCGAGTCGACCGATACTCCTCGCGACGACTCTTCACGAAACTCCTCATGCAGGCTCTACGTGAGTCCTCGAGTCGAGTTCGAGTCCACGAGTCGACTGATACTCCTCGTGCCGACTCTTCACATGTCTCCTCGAGATGAATTCATTCCTCGAGTCGAGCTCCGAGTCCGCGAGTCGACCGATACTCCTCGCGACGACTCTTCACGAAACTCCTCGTGCAGGCTCTACGTGAGTCCTCGAGTCGAGTTCGAGTCCACGAGTCGACTGATACTCCTAGTGCCGACTCTTCACATGTCTCCTCGAGATGAATTCATTCCTCGAGTCGAGCTCCGAGTCCGCGAGTCGACCGATACTCCTCGCGACGACTCTTCACGAAACTCCTCTTGCAGGCTCTACGTGAGTCCTCGAGTCGAGTTCGAGTCCACGAGTCGACTGATACTCCTCGTGCTGACTCTTCACATGTCTCCTCGAGATGAATTCATTCCTCGAGTCGAGCTCCGAGTCCGCGAGTCGACCGATACTCCTCGCGACGACTCTTCACGAAACTCCTCGTGCAGGCTCTACGTGAGTCCTCGAGTCGAGTTCGAGTCCACGAGTCGACTGATACTCCTAGTGCCGACTCTTCACATGTCTCCTCGAGATGAATTCATTCCTCGAGTCGAGCTCCGAGTCCGCGAGTCGACCGATACTCCTCGCGACGACTCTTCACGAAACTCCTCGTGCAGGCTCTACGTGAGTCCTCGAGTCGAGTTCGAGTCCACGAGTCGACTGATACTCCTCGTGCTGACTCTTCACATGTCTCCTCGAGATGAATTCATTCCTCGAGTCGAGCTCCGAGTCCGCGAGTCGACCGATACTCCTCGCGACGACTCTTCACGAAACTCCTCATGCAGGCTCTACGTGAGTCCTCGAGTCGAGTTCGAGTCCACGAGTCGACTGATACTCCTCGTGCCGACTCTTCACATGTCTCCTCGAGATGAGTTCATTCCTCGAGTCGAGCTCCGAGTCCGCGAGTCGACCGATACTCCTCGCGACGACTCTTCACGAAACTCCTCGTGCAGGCTCTACGTGAGTCCTCGAGTCGAGTTCGAGTCCACGAGTCGACTGATACTCCTCGTGCCGACTCTTCACATGTCTCCTCGAGATGAATTCATTCCTCGAGTCGAGCTCCGAGTCCGCGAGTCGACCGATACTCCTCGCGACGACTCTTCACGAAACTCCTCGTGCAGGCTCTACGTGAGTCCTCGAGTCGAGTTCGAGTCCACGAGTCGACAGATACTCCTCGTGCCGACTCTTCACATGTCTCCTCGAGATGAATTCATTCCTCGAGTCGAGCTCCGAGTCCGCGAGTCGACCGATACTCCTCGCGACGACTCTTCACGAAACTCCTCGTGCAGGCTGTACGTGAGTCCTCGAGTCGAGTTCGAGTCCACGAGTCGACTGATACTCCTCGTGCCGACTCTTCACATGTCTCCTCGAGATGAATTCATTCCTCGAGTCGAGCTCCGAGTCCGCGAGTCGACCGATACTCCTCGCGACGACTCTTCACGAAACTCCTCGTGCAGGCTCTACGTGAGTCCTCGAGTCGAGTTCGAGTCCACGAGTCGACTGATACTCCTCGTGCCGACTCTTCACATGTCTCCTCGAGATGAATTCATTCCTCGAGTCGAGCTCCGAGTCCGCGAGTCGACCGATACTCCTCGCGATGACTCTTCACGAAACTCCTCGTGCAGGCTCTACGTGAGTCCTCGAGTCGAGTTCGAGTCCACGAGTCGACAGATACTCCTCGTGCCGACTCTTCACATGTCTCCTCGAGATGAATTCATTCCTCGAGTCGAGCTCCGAGTCCGCGAGTCGACCGATACTCCTCGCGACGACTCTTCACGAAACTCCTCGTGCAGGCTCTACGTGAGTCCTCGAGTCGAGTTCGAGTCCACGAGTCGACTGATACTCCTCGTGCCGACTCTTCACATGTCTCCTCGAGATGAATTCATTCCTCGAGTCGAGCTCCGAGTCCGCGAGTCGACCGATACTCCTCGCGACGACTCTTCACGAAACTCCTCGTGCAGGCTCTACGTGAGTCCTCGAGTCGAGCTTCGAGTCCACGAGTCGACTGATACTCCTCGTGCCGACTCTTCACATGTCTCCTCGAGATGAATTCATTCCTCGAGTCAAGCTCCGAGTCCGCGAGTCGACCGATACTCCTCGCGACGACTCTTCACGAAACTCCTCGTGCAGGCTCTACGTGAGTCCTCGAGTCGAGTTCGAGTCCACGAGTCGATTGATACTCCTCGTGCCGACTCTTCACATGTCTCCTCGAGATGAATTCATTCCTCGAGTCGAGCTCCGAGTCCGCGAGTCCACCGATACTCCTCGCGACGACTCTTCACGAAACTCCTCGTGCAGGCTCTACGTGAGTCCTTGAGTCGAGTTCGAGTCCACGAGTCGACTAATACTCCTCGTGCCGACTCTTCACATGTCTCCTTGAGATGAATTCATTCCTCGAGTCGAGCTCCGAGTCCGGGAGTCGACCGATACTCCTCGCGACGACTCTTCACGAAACTCCTCGTGCAGGCTCTACATGAGTCCTCGAGTCGAGTTCGAGTCCACGAGTCGACTGATACTCCTTGTACCGACTCTTCACATGTCTCCTCGAGATGAATTCATTCCTCGAGTCGAGCTCCGAGTCCGCGAGTCGACCGATACTCCTCGCGACGACTCTTCACAAAACTCCTCGTGCAGGCTCTACGTGAGTCCTCGAGTCGAGTTCGAGTCCACGAGTCGACAGATACTCCTCGTGCCGACTCTTCACATGTCTCCTCGAGATGAATTCATTCCTCGAGTCGAACTCCGAGTCCACGAGTCGACCGATACTCCTCGCGACGACTCTTCACGAAACTCCTCGTGCAGGCTCTACGTGAGTCCTCGAGTCGAGTTCGAGTCCACGAGTCGACTGATACTCCTCGTGCCGACTCTTCACATGTCTCCTCGAGATGAATTCATTCCTCGAGTCGAGCTCCGAGTCCGCGAGTCGACCGATACTCCTCGCGACGACTCTTCACGAAACTCCTCGTGCAGGCTCTACGTGAGTCCTAGAGTCGAGTTCGAGTCCACGAGTCGACTGATACTCCTCGTGCCGACTCTTCACATGTCTCCTCGAGATGAATTCATTCCTCGAGTCGAGCTCCGAGTCCGCGAGTCGACCGATACTCCTCGCGACGACTCTTCACGAAACTCCTCGTGCAGGCTCTACGTGAGTCCTCGAGTCGAGTTCGAGTCCACGAGTCGACTGATACTCCTCGTGCCGACTCTTCACATGTCTCCTCGAGATGAATTCATTCCTCGAGAGAATGAATTCATCTCACAAACGATTGTATACCTCTAACGCGAGAGTTTCTTGGCCTTTGTCTCACAAACGCAAGAAACTCGGGGGGCTAACAGGGATCAATGCTCAATCAAAAACAACTCAACAACAACTAAAAAAAAATATAATAAAGTCTCTAGGGGCCGATGGTTAGGCCGGAGGTCCCAAAGAATGACTTCTCACGTAACTCCTCGAGGTGAGCATATTCCTCGAGTCGAGTTCGAGTCCACGAGTCGACTGATACTCCTCGTGCCGACTATTCACATGTCTCCTCGAGATGAATTCATTCCTCGAGTCGAGCTCCGAGTCCGCGAGTCGACCGATACTCCTCGCGACGACTCTTCACGAAACTCCTCGTGCAGGCTCTACGTGAGTCCTCGAGTCGAGTTCGAGTCCACGAGTCGACTGATACTCCTCGTGCCGACTCTTCACATGTCTCCTCGAGATGAATTCATTCCTCGAGTCGAGCTCCGAGTCCGCGAGTCGACCGGTACTCCTCGCGACGACTCTTCACGAAACTCCTCGTGCAGGCTCTACGTGAGTCCTCGAGTCGAGTTCGAGTCCACGAGTCGACTGATACTCCTCGTGCCGACTCTTCACATGTCTCCTCGAGATGAATTCGTTCCTCGAGTCGAGCTCCGAGTCCGCGAGTCGACCGATATTCCTCACGACGACTCTTCACGAAACTCCTCGTGCAGGTTCTACGTGAGTCCTCGAGTCGAGTTCGATTCCACGAGTCGACTGATACTCCTCGTGCCGACTCTTCACATGTCTCCTCGAGATGAATTCATTCCTCGAGTCGAGCTCCGAGTCCGCGAGTCCACCGATACTCCT
The DNA here is from genome assembly GCF_054948205.1 of Urtica dioica subsp. dioica. NCBI lineage: Eukaryota > Viridiplantae > Streptophyta > Magnoliopsida > Rosales > Urticaceae > Urtica > Urtica dioica. The sequence goes on from NC_142757.1 coordinate 15,555,069, forward strand.
CGCGACGACTCTTCACGAAACTCCTCGTGCAGGCTCTACGTGAGTCCTTGAGTCGAGTTCGAGTCCACGAGTCGACTAATACTCCTCGTGCCGACTCTTCACATGTCTCCTTGAGATGAATTCATTCCTCGAGTCGAGCTCCGAGTCCGCGAGTCGACCGATACTCCTCGCGACGACTCTTCACGAAACTCCTCGCGCAGTCTCTACATGAGTCCTCGAGTCGAGTTCGAGTCCACGAGTCGACTGATACTCCTCGTGCCGACTCTTCACATGTCTCCTCGAGATGAATTCATTCCTCGAGTCGAGCTCCGAGTCCGCGAGTCGACCGATACTCCTCGCGACGACTCTTCACGAAACTCCTCGTGCAGGCTCTACGTGAGTCCTCGAGTCGAGTTCGAGTCCACGAGTCGACTGATACTCCTCGTGCCGACTCTTCACATGTCTCCTCGAGATGAATTCATTCCTCGAGTCGAGCTCCGAGTCCGCGAGTCGACCGATACTCCTCGCGACGACTCTTCACGAAACTCCTCGTGCAGGCTCTACGTGAGTCCTCGAGTCGAGTTCGAGTCCACGAGTCGACTGATACTCCTCGTGCCGACTCTTCACATGTCTCCTCGAGATGAATTCATTCCTCGAGTCAAGCTCCGAGTCCGCGAGTCGACCGATACTCCTCGCGACGACTCTTCACGAAACTCCTCGTGCAGGCTCTACGTGAGTCCTCGAGTCGAGTTCGAGTCCACGAGTCGACTCATACTCCTCGTGCCGACTCTTCACATGTCTCCACGAGATGAATTCATTCCTCGAGTCGAGCTCCGAGTCCGCGAGTCCACCGATACTCCTCGCGACGACTCTTCACGAAACTCCTCGTGCAGGCTCTACGTGAGTCCTTGAGTCGAGTTCGAGTCCACGAGTCGACTAATACTCCTCGTGCCGACTCTTCACATGTCTCCTTGAGATGAATTCATTCCTCGAGTCGAGCTCCGAGTCCGCGAGTCGACCGATACTCCTCGCGACGACTCTTCACGAAACTCCTCGTGCAGGCTCTACATGAGTCCTCGAGTCGAGTTCGAGTCCACGAGTCGACTGATACTCCTCGTGCTGACTCTTCACATGTCTCCTCGAGATGAATTCATTCCTCGAGTCGAGCTCCGAGTCCGCGAGTCGACCGATACTCCTCGCGACGACTCTTCACGAAACTCCTCGTGCAGGCTCTACATGAGTCCTCGAGTCGAGTTCGAGTCCACGAGTCGACTGATACTCCTCGTGCCGACTCTTCACATGTCTCCTCGAGATGAATTCATTCCTCGAGTTGAGCTCCGAGTCCGCGAGTCGACCGATACTCCTCTCGATGACTCTTCACGAAACTCCTCGTGCAGGCTCTACGTGAGTCCTCGAGTCGAGTTCTAGTCCACGAGTCGACTGATACTCCTCGTGCCGACTCTTCACATGTCTCCTCGAGATGAATTCATTCCTCGAGTCGAGCTCCGAGTCCGCGAGTCGACCGATACTCCTCGCGACGACTCTTCACGAAACTCCTCGTGCAGGCTCTACGTGAGTCCTCGAGTCGAGTTCGAGTCCACGAGTCGACTGATACTCCTCGTGCCGACTCTTCACATGTCTCCTCGAGATGAATTCATTCCTCGAGTCGAGCTCCGAGTCCGCGAGTCGACCGATACTCCTCGCGACGACTCTTCACGAAACTCCTCGTGCACGCTCTACGTGAGTCCTCGAGTCGAGTTCGAGTCCACGAGTCGACTGATACTCCTCGTGCTGACTCTTCACATGTCTCCTCGAGATGAATTCATTCCTCGAGTCGAGCTCCGAGTCCGCGAGTCGACCGATACTCCTCTCGACGACTCTTCACGAAACTCCTCGTGCAGGCTTTACGTGAGTCCTCGAGTCGAGTTCGAGTCCACGAGTCGACTGATACTCCTCGTGCCGACTCTTCACATGTCTCCTCGAGATGAATTCGTTCCTCGAGTCGAGCTCCGAGTCCGCGAGTCGACCGATATTCCTCACGATGACTCTTCACGAAACTCCTCGTGCAGGTTCTACGTGAGTCCTCGAGTCGAGTTCGATTCCACGAGTCGACTGATACTCCTCGTGCCGACTCTTCACATGTCTCCTCGAGATGAATTCATTCCTCGAGTCGAGCTCCGAGTCCGCGAGTCGACCGATACTCCTCGCGACGACTCTTTACGAAACTCCTCGTGCACGCTCTACGTGAGTCCTCGAGTCGAGTTCGAGTCCACGAGTCGACTGATACTCCTCGTGCTGACTCTTCACATGTCTCCTCGAGATGAATTCATTCCTCGAGACGAGCTCCGAGTCCGCGAGTCGACCGATACTCCTCGCGACGACTCTTCACGAAACTCCTCGTGCAGGCTCTACATGAGTCCTCGAGTCGAGTCCGAGTCCGCGAGTCGACCGATACTCCTCGCGATGACTCTTCACGAAACTCCTCGTGCACGCTCTACGTGAGTCCTCGAGTCGAGTTCGAGTCCACGAGTCGACTGATACTCCTCGTGCCGACTCTACGTTTCTCCTCGAGTTGAGTTCACTCCTCGAGTCGAGTACCGAGCCCACGAGTCGACAAGCTACTCCTCGTGCCGACTCTACGTTTCTCCTCGAGTTGAGTTCACTCCTCGAGTCGAGTACCGAGCCCACGAGTCGCCAATCTACTCCTCGTGCCGACTCTACATTTCTCCTGGAGTTGAGTTCACTCCTCGAGTCGAGTACCGATTCCACGAGTCGACAAGCTACTCCTCGTGCCGACTCTACGTTTCTCCTCGAGTTGAGTTCACTCCTCGAGTCGAGTACCGAGCCCACGAGTCGCCAATCTACTCCTCGTGCCGACTCTACATTTCTCCTTGAGTTGAGTTCACTCCTCGAGTCGAGTACCGACCCCACGAGTCGACAAGCTACTCCTCGTGCCGACTCTACGTTTCTCCTCGAGTTGAGTTCACTCCTCGAGTCGAGTACCGAGCCCACGAGTCGACAAGCTACTCCTCGTGCAGACTCTACGTTTCTCCTCGAGTTGAGTTCACTCCTCGAGTCGAGTACCAAGTCCATGGGTCGATAAGCTACTCCTCGTGCCGACTCTACGTTTCTCCTCGAGTTGAGTTCACTCCTCGAGTCTAGTACCAAGTCCACGAGTCGACAAGCTACTCCTCGTGCCGACTCTATGTTTCTCCTCGAGTTGAGTTCACTCCTCGAGTCGAGTACCGAGCACACGAGTCGACAAGCTACTCCTCGTGCCGACTCTACGTTTCTCCTCGAGTTGAGTTCACTCCTCGAGTCGAGTACCGACCCCACGAGTCGACAAGCTACTCCTCGTGCCGACTCTACGTTTCTCCTCGAGTTGAGTTCACTCCTCGAGTCGAGTACCAAGTCCACGAGTCGACAAGCTACTCCTCGTGCCGACTCTACGTTTCTCCTCGAGTTGAGTTCACTCCTCGAGTCGAGTACCGAGTCCACGAGTCGACAAGCTACTCCTCGTGCCGACTCTACGTTTCTCCTCGAGTTGAGTTCACTCCTCGAGTCGAGTACCGAGCCCACGAGTCGACAAGCTACTCCTCGTGCCGACTCTACGTTTCTCCTCGAGTTGAGTTCACTCCTCGAGTCGAGTACCCAGCCCACGAGTCGCCAATCTACTCCTCGTGTCGACTCTACATTTCTCCTGGAGTTGAGTTCACTCCTCGAGTCGAGTACCGAGTCCACGAGTCGACAAGCTACTCCTCGTGCCGACTCTACGTTTCTCCTCGAGTTGAGTTCACTCCTCGAGTCGAGTACCGAGCCCACGAGTCGCCAATCTACTCCTCGTGCCGACTCTACATTTCTCCTTGAGTTGAGTTCACTCCTCGAATCGAGTACCGACCCCACGAGTCGACAAGCTACTCCTCGTGCCGACTCTACGTTTCTCCTCGAGTTGAGTTCACTCCTCGAGTCGAGTACCGAGCCCACGAGTCGACAAGCTACTCCTCGTGCCGACTCTACGTTTCTCCTCGAGTTGAGTTCACTCCTCGAGTCGAGTACCGAGTCCATGGGTCGATAAGCTACTCCTCGTGCCGACTCTACGTTTCTCCTCGAGTTGAGTTCACTCCTCGAGTCTAGTACCAAGTCCACGAGTCGACAAGCTACTCCTCGTGCCGACTCTATGTTTCTCCTCGAGTCGAGTACCGAGTCCACGAGTCGACAAGCTACTCCTCGTGCCGACTCTACGTTTCTCCTCGAGTTGAGTTCACTCCTCGAGTCGAGTACCGAGCCCACGAGTCGCCAATCTACTCCTCGTGCCGACTCTACATTTCTCCTTGAGTTGAGTTCACTCCTCGAATCGAGTACCGACCCCACGAGTCGACAAGCTACTCCTCGTGCCGACTCTACGTTTCTCCTCGAGTTGAGTTCACTCCTCGAGTCGAGTACCGAGCCCACGAGTCGACAAGCTACTCCTCGTGCCGACTCTACGTTTCTCCTCGAGTTGAGTTCACTCCTCGAGTCGAGTACCGAGTCCATGGGTCGATAAGCTACTCCTCGTGCCGACTCTACGTTTCTCCTCGAGTTGAGTTCACTCCTCGAGTCGAGTACCGACCCCACGAGTCGACAAGCTACTCCTCGTGCCGACTCTACGTTTCTCCTCGAGTTGAGTTCACTCCTCGAGTCGAGTACCGAGCCCACGAGTCGACAAGCTACTCCTCGTGCCGACTCTACGTTTCTCCTCGAGCTGAGTTCACTCCTCGAGTCGAGTACCGACCCCACGAGTCGACAAGCTACTCCTCGTGCCGACTCTACGTTTCTCCTCGAGTTGAGTTCACTCCTCGAGTCGAGTACCGAGCCCACAAGTCGCCAATCTACTCCTCGTGCCGACTCTACGTTTCTCCTCGAGCTGAGTTCACTCCTCGAGTCGAGTACCGATCCCACGAGTCGACAAGCTACTCCTCGTGCCGACTCTACGTTTCTCCTCGAGTTGAGTTCACTCCTCGAGTCGAGTACCGAGCCCACGAGTCGACAAGCTACTCCTCGTGCAGACTCTACGTTTCTCCTCGAGTTGAGTTCACTCCTCGAGTCGAGTACCGACCCCACGAGTCGACAAGCTACTCCTCGTGCCGACTCTACGTTTCTCCTCGAGTTGAGTTCACTCCTCGAGTCTAGTACCAAGTCCACGAGTCGACAAGCTACTCCTCGTGCCGACTCTATGTTTCTCCTCGAGTTGAGTTCACTCCTCGAGTCGAGTACCGAGCACACGAGTCGACAAGCTACTCCTCGTGCCGACTCTACGTTTCTCCTCGAGTTGAGTTCACTCCTCGAGTCGAGTACCGACCCCACGAGTCGACAAGCTACTCCTCGTGCCGACTCTACGTTTCTCCTCGAGTTGAGTTCACTCCTCGAGTCGAGTATCGAGCCCACGAGTCGACAAGCTACTCCTCGTGCCGACTCTACGTTTCTCCTCGAGCTGAGTTCACTCCTCGAGTCGAGTACCGAGCCCACGAGTCGCCAATCTACTCCTCGTGCCGACTCTACATTTCTCCTTGAGTTGAGTTCACTCCTCGAGTCGAGTACCGAGCACACGAGTCGACAAGCTACTCCTCGTGCCGACTCTACGTTTCTCCTCGAGTTGAGTTCACTCCTCGAGTCGAGTACCGACCCCACGAGTCGACAAGCTACTCCTCGTGCCGACTCTACGTTTCTCCTCGAGTTTAGTTCACTCCTCGAGTCGAGTACCGAGCCCACGAGTCGACAAGCTACTCCTCGTGCCGACTCTACGTTTCTCCTCGAGTTGAGTTCACCCCTCGAGTCGAGTACCGAGTCCACGAGTCGACAAGCTACTCCTCGTGCCGACTCTACGTTTCTCCTCGAGTTGAGTTCACTCCTCGAGTCGAGTACCGAGCCCACGAGTCGACAAGCTACTCCTCGTGCCGACTCTACGTTTCTCCTCGAGTTGAGTTCACTCCTCGAGTCGAGTACCGAGTCCATGGGTCGATAAGCTACTCCTCGTGCCGACTCTACGTTTCTCCTCGAGTTGAGTTCACTCCTCGAGTCGAGTACCAAGTCCACGAGTCGACAAGCTACTCCTCGTGCCGACTCTACGTTTCTCCTCGAGTTGAGTTCACTCCTCGAGTCGAGTACCGACCCCACGAGTCGACAAGCTACTCCTCGTGCCGACTCTACGTTTCTCCTCGAGTTGAGTTCACTCCTCGAGTCGAGTATCGAGCCCACGAGTCGACAAGCTACTCCTCGTGCCGACTCTACGTTTCTCCTCGAGCTGAGTTCACTCCTCGAGTCGAGTACCGAGCCCACGAGTCGCCAATCTACTCCTCGTGCCGACTCTACATTTCTCCTTGAGTTGAGTTCACTCCTCGAGTCGAGTACCGAGCACACGAGTCGACAAGCTACTCCTCGTGCCGACTCTACGTTTCTCCTCGAGTTGAGTTCACTCCTCGAGTCGAGTACCGACCCCACGAGTCGACAAGCTACTCCTCGTGCCGACTCTACGTTTCTCCTCGAGTTGAGTTCACTCCTCGAGTCGAGTACCGAGCCCACGAGTCGACAAGCTACTCCTCGTGCAGACTCTACGTTTCTCCTCGAGTTGAGTTCACTCCTCGAGTCGAGTACCAAGTCCATGGGTCGATAAGCTACTCCTCGTGCCGACTCTACGTTTCTCCTCGAGTTGAGTTCACTCCTCGAGTCTAGTACCAAGTCCACGAGTCGACAAGCTACTCCTCGTGCCGACTCTATGTTTCTCCTCGAGTTGAGTTCACTCCTCGAGTCGAGTACCGAGCACACGAGTCGACAAGCTACTCCTCGTGCCGACTCTACGTTTCTCCTCGAGTTGAGTTCACTCCTCGAGTCGAGTACCGACCCCACGAGTCGACAAGCTACTCCTCGTGCCGACTCTACGTTTCTCCTCGAGTTGAGTTCACTCCTCGAGTCGAGTACCAAGTCCACGAGTCGACAAGCTACTCCTCGTGCCGACTCTACGTTTCTCCTCGAGTTGAGTTCACTCCTCGAGTCGAGTACCGAGTCCACGAGTCGACAAGCTACTCCTCGTGCCGACTCTACGTTTCTCCTCGAGTTGAGTTCACTCCTCGAGTCGAGTACCGAGCCCACGAGTCGACAAGCTACTCCTCGTGCCGACTCTACGTTTCTCCTCGAGTTGAGTTCACTCCTCGAGTCGAGTACCCAGCCCACGAGTCGCCAATCTACTCCTCGTGTCGACTCTACATTTCTCCTGGAGTTGAGTTCACTCCTCGAGTCGAGTACCGAGTCCACGAGTCGACAAGCTACTCCTCGTGCCGACTCTACGTTTCTCCTCGAGTTGAGTTCACTCCTCGAGTCGAGTACCGAGCCCACGAGTCGCCAATCTACTCCTCGTGCCGACTCTACATTTCTCCTTGAGTTGAGTTCACTCCTCGAATCGAGTACCGACCCCACGAGTCGACAAGCTACTCCTCGTGCCGACTCTACGTTTCTCCTCGAGTTGAGTTCACTCCTCGAGTCGAGTACCGAGCCCACGAGTCGACAAGCTACTCCTCGTGCCGACTCTACGTTTCTCCTCGAGTTGAGTTCACTCCTCGAGTCGAGTACCGAGTCCATGGGTCGATAAGCTACTCCTCGTGCCGACTCTACGTTTCTCCTCGAGTTGAGTTCACTCCTCGAGTCTAGTACCAAGTCCACGAGTCGACAAGCTACTCCTCGTGCCGACTCTATGTTTCTCCTCGAGTTGAGTTCACTCCTCGAGTCGAGTACCGAGCACACGAGTCGACAAGCTACTCCTCGTTCCGACTCTACGTTTCTCCTCGAGTTGAGTTCACTCCTCGAGTCGAGTACCGACCCCACGAGTCGACAAGCTACTCCTCGTGCCGACTCTACGTTTCTCCTCGAGTTGAGTTCACTCCTCGAGTCGAGTACCGAGCCCACGAGTCGACAAGCTACTCCTCGTGCCGACTCTACGTTTCTCCTCGAGTTGAGTTCACTCCTCGAGTCGAGTACCGACCCCACGAGTCGACAAGCTACTCCTCGTGCCGACTCTACGTTTCTCCTCGAGTTGAGTTCACTCCTCGAGTCGAGTACCGAGCCCACGAGTCGACAAGCTACTCCTCGTGCCGACTCTACGTTTCTCCTCGAGCTGAGTTCACTCCTCGAGTCGAGTACCGAGCCCACGAGTCGCCAATCTACTCCTCGTGCCGACTCTACATTTCTCCTTGAGTTGAGTTCACTCCTCGAGTCGAGTACCGAGCACACGAGTCGACAAGCTACTCCTCGTGCCGACTCTACGTTTCTCCTCGAGTTGAGTTCACTCCTCGAGTCGAGTACCGACCCCACGAGTCGACAAGCTACTCCTCGTGCCGACTCTACGTTTCTCCTCGAGTTGAGTTCACTCCTCGAGTCGAGTACCGAGCCCACGAGTCGACAAGCTACTCCTCGTGCCGACTCTACGTTTCTCCTCGAGTTGAGTTCACCCCTCGAGTCGAGTACCGAGTCCACGAGTCGACAAGCTACTCCTCGTGCCGACTCTACGTTTCTCCTCGAGTTGAGTTCACTCCTCGAGTCGAGTACCGAGTCCATGGGTCGATAAGCTACTCCTCGTGCCGACTCTACGTTTCTCCTCGAGTTGAGTTCACTCCTCGAGTCGAGTACCAAGTTCACGAGTCGACAAGCTACTCCTCGTGCCGACTCTACGTTTCTCCTCGAGTTGAGTTCACTCCTCGAGTCGAGTACCGAGCCCACGAGTCGCCAATCTACTCCTCGTGCCGACTCTACATTTCTCCTGGAGTTGAGTTCACTCCTCGAGTCGAGTACCGAGTCCACGAGTCGACAAGCTACTCCTCGTGCCGACTCTACGTTTCTCCTCGAGTTGAGTTCACTCCTCGAGTCGAGTACCGAGCCCACAAGTCGCCAATCTACTCCTCGTGCCGACTCTACATTTCTCCTTGAGTTGAGTTCACTCCTCGAGTCGAGTACCGACCCCACGAGTCGACAAGCTACTCCTCGTGCCGACTCTACGTTTCTCCTCGAGTTGAGTTCACTCCTCGAGTCGAGTACCGAGCCCACGAGTCGACAAGCTACTCCTCGTGCAGACTCTACGTTTCTCCTCGAGTTGAGTTCACTCCTCGAGTCGAGTACCGAGTCCATGGGTCGATAAGCTACTACTCGTGCCGACTCTACGTTTCTCCTCGAGTCTAGTACCAAGTCCACGAGTCGACAAGCTACTCCTCGTGCCGACTCTATGTTTCTCCTCGAGTTGAGTTCACTCCTCGAGTCGAGTACCGAGCACACGAGTCGACAAGCTACTCCTCGTGCCGACTCTACGTTTCTCCTCGAGTTGAGTTCACTCCTCGAGTCGAGTACCGACCCCACGAGTCGACAAGCTACTCCTCGTGCCGACTCTACGTTTCTCCTCGAGTTGAGTTCACTCCTCGAGTCGAGTATCGAGCCCACGAGTCGACAAGCTACTCCTCGTGCCGACTCTACGTTTCTCCTCGAGCTGAGTTCACTCCTCGAGTCGAGTACCGAGCCCACGAGTCGCCAATCTACTCCTCGTGCCGACTCTACATTTCTCCTTGAGTTGAGTTCACTCCTCGAGTCGAGTACCGAGCACACGAGTCGACAAGCTACTCCTCGTGCCGACTCTACGTTTCTCCTCGAGTTGAGTTCACTCCTCGAGTCGAGTACCGACCCCACGAGTCGACAAGCTACTCCTCGTGCCGACTCTACGTTTCTCCTCGAGTTTAGTTCACTCCTCGAGTCGAGTACCGAGCCCACGAGTCGACAAGCTACTCCTCGTGCCGACTCTACGTTTCTCCTCGAGTTGAGTTCACCCCTCGAGTCGAGTACCGAGTCCACGAGTCGACAAGCTACTCCTCGTGCCGACTCTACGTTTCTCCTCGAGTTGAGTTCACTCCTCGAGTCGAGTACCGAGCCCACGAGTCGACAAGCTACTCCTCGTGCCGACTCTACGTTTCTCCTCGAGTTGAGTTCACTCCTCGAGTCGAGTACCGAGTCCATGGGTCGATAAGCTACTCCTCGTGCCGACTCTACGTTTCTCCTCGAGTTGAGTTCACTCCTCGAGTTGAGTACCAAGTCCACGAGTCGACAAGCTACTCCTCGTGCCGACTCTACGTTTCTCCTCGAGTTGAGTTCACTCCTCGAGTCGAGTACCGAGTCCACGAGTCGACAAGCTACTTATCGTGCCGACTCTACGTTTCTCCTCGAGTTGAGTTCACTCCTCGAGTCGAGTACCGAGCCCACGAGTCGACAAGCTACTCCTCGTGCCGACTCTACGTTTCTCCTCGAGTTGAGTTCACTCCTCGAGTCGAGTACCGAGCCCACGAGTCGCCAATCTACTCCTCGTGCCGACTCTACATTTCTCCTCGAGTTGAGTTCACTCCTCGAGTCGAGTACCGAGTCCACGAGTCGACAAGCTACTCCTCGTGCCGACTCTACGTTTCTCCTCGAGTTGAGTTCACTCCTCGAGTCGAGTACCGAGCCCACGAGTCGCCAATCTACTCCTCGTGCCGACTCTACATTTCTCCTTGAGTTGAGTTCACTCCTCGAGTCGAGTACCGACCCCACGAGTCGACAAGCTACTCCTCGTGCCGACTCTACGTTTCTCCTCGACTTGAGTTCACTCCTCGAGTCGAGTACCGAGCCCACGAGTCGACAAGCTACTCCTCGTGCAGACTCTACGTTTCTCCTCGAGTTGAGTTCACTCCTCGAGTCGAGTACCGAGTCCATGGGTCGATAAGCTACTCCTCGTGCCGACTCTACGTTTCTCCTCGAGTTGAGTTCACTCCTCGAGTCTAGTACCGAGTCCACGAGTCGACAAGCTACTCCTCGTGCCGACTCTATGTTTCTCCTCGAGTTGAGTTCACTCCTCGAGTCGAGTACCGAGCACACGAGTCGACAAGCTACTCCTTCTGCCGACTCTACGTTTCTCCTCGAGTTGAGTTCACTCCTCGAGTCGAGTACCGACCCCACGAGTCGACAAGCTACTCCTTGTGTCGACTCTACGTTTCTCCTCGAGTTGAGTTCACTCCTCGAGTCGAGTACCGAGCCCACGAGTCGACAAGCTACTCCTCGTGCCGACTCTACGTTTCTCCTCGAGCTGAGTTCACTCCTCGAGTCGAGTACCGAGCCCACGAGTCGCCAATCTACTCCTCGTGCCGACTCTACATTTCTCCTTGAGTTGAGTTCAATCCTCGAGTCGAGTACCGAGCACACGAGTCGACAAGCTACTCCTCGTGCCGACTCTACGTTTCTCCTCGAGTTGAGTTCACTCCTCGAGTCGAGTACCGACCCCACGAGTCGACAAGCTACTCCTCGTGCCGACTCTACGTTTCTCCTCGAGTTGAGTTCACTCCTCGAGTCGAGTACCGAGCCCACGAGTCGACAAGCTACTCCTCGTGCCGACTCTACGTTTCTCCTCGAGTTGAGTTCACCCCTCGAGTCGAGTACCGAGTCCACGAGTCGACAAGCTACTCCTCGTGCCGACTCTACGTTTCTCCTCGAGTTGAGTTCACTCCTCGAGTCGAGTACCGAGCCCATGAGTCGACAAGCTACTCCTCGTGCCGACTCTACGTTTCTCCTCGAGTTGAGTTCACTCCCCGAGTCGAGTACCGAGTCCATGGGTCGATAAGCTACTCCTCGTGCCGACTCTACGTTTCTCCTCGAGTTGAGTTCACTCCTCGAGTCGAGTACCAAGTCCACGAGTCGACAAGCTACTCCTCGTGCTGACTCTACGTTTCTCCTCGAGTTGAGTTCACTCCTCGAGTCGAGTACCGAGTCCACGAGTCGACAAGCTACTCCTCGTGCCGACTCTACGTTTCTCCTCGAGTTGAGTTCACTCCTCGAGTCGAGTACCGAGCCCACGAGTCGACAAGCTACTCCTCGTGCCGACTCTACGTTTCTCCTCGAGTTGAGTTCACTCCTCGAGTCGAGTACCGAGCCCACGAGTCGACAAGCTACTCCTCGTGCCGACTCTACGTTTCTCCTCGAGTTGAGTTCACTCCTCGAGTCGAGTACCGAGCCCACGAGTCGACAAGCTACTCCTCGTGCAGACTCTACGTTTCTCCTCGAGTTGAGTTCACTCCTCGAGTCGAGTACCGAGTCCATGGGTCGATAAGCTACTCCTCGTGCCGACTCTACGTTTCTCCTCGAGTTGAGTTCACTCCTCGAGTCTAGTACCGAGTCCACGAGTCGACAAGCTACTCCTCGTGCCGACTCTATGTTTCTCCTCGAGTTGAGTTCACTCCTCGAGTCGAGTACCGAGCACACGAGTCGACAAGCTACTCCTTCTGCCGACTCTACGTTTCTCCTCGAGTTGAGTTCACTCCTCGAGTCGAGTACCGACCCCACGAGTCGACAAGCTACTCCTTGTGTCGACTCTACGTTTCTCCTCGAGTTGAGTTCACTCCTCGAGTCGAGTACCGAGCCCACGAGTCGACAAGCTACTCCTCGTGCCGACTCTACGTTTCTCCTCGAGCTGAGTTCACTCCTCGAGTCGAGTACCGAGCCCACGAGTCGCCAATCTACTCCTCGTGCCGACTCTACATTTCTCCTTGAGTTGAGTTCAATCCTCGAGTCGAGTACCGAGCACACGAGTCGACAAGCTACTCCTCGTGCCGACTCTACGTTTCTCCTCGAGTTGAGTTCACTCCTCGAGTCGAGTACCGACCCCACGAGTCGACAAGCTACTCCTCGTGCCGACTCTACGTTTCTCCTCGAGTTGAGTTCACTCCTCGAGTCGAGTACCGAGCCCACGAGTCGACAAGCTACTCCTCGTGCCGACTCTACGTTTCTCCTCGAGTTGAGTTCACCCCTCGAGTCGAGTACCGAGTCCACGAGTCGACAAGCTACTCCTCGTGCCGACTCTACGTTTCTCCTCGAGTTGAGTTCACTCCTCGAGTCGAGTACCGAGCCCACGAGTCGACAAGCTACTCCTCGTGCCGACTCTACGTTTCTCCTCGAGTTGAGTTCACTCCCCGAGTCGAGTACCGAGTCCATGGGTCGATAAGCTACTCCTCGTGCCGACTCTACGTTTCTCCTCGAGTTGAGTTCACTCCTCGAGTCGAGTACCAAGTCCACGAGTCGACAAGCTACTCCTCGTGCTGACTCTACGTTTCTCCTCGAGTTGAGTTCACTCCTCGAGTCGAGTACCGAGTCCACGAGTCGACAAGCTACTCCTCGTGCCGACTCTACGTTTCTCCTCGAGTTGAGTTCACTCCTCGAGTCGAGTACCGAGCCCACGAGTCGACAAGCTACTCCTCGTGCCGACTCTACGTTTCTCCTCGAGTTGAGTTCACTCCTCGAGTCGAGTACCGAGCCCACGAGTCGACAAGCTACTCCTCGTGCCGACTCTACGTTTCTCCTCGAGTTGAGTTCACTCCTCGAGTCGAGTACCGAGCCCACGAGTCGACAAGCTACTCCTCGTGCAGACTCTACGTTTCTCCTCGAGTTGAGTTCACTCCTCGAGTCGAGTACCGAGTCCATGGGTCGATAAGCTACTCCTCGTGCCGACTCTACGTTTCTCCTCGAGTTGAGTTCACTCCTCGAGTCTAGTACCGAGTCCACGAGTCGACAAGCTACTCCTCGTGCCGACTCTATGTTTCTCCTCGAGTTGAGTTCACTCCTCGAGTCGAGTACCGAGCACACGAGTCGACAAGCTACTCCTTGTGCCGACTCTACGTTTCTCCTCGAGTTGAGTTCACTCCTCGAGTCGAGTACCGACCCCACGAGTCGACAAGCTACTCCTTGTGCCGACTCTACGTTTCTCCTCGAGTTGAGTTCACTCCTCGAGTCGAGTACCGACCCCACGAGTCGACAAGCTACTCCTTGTGCCGACTCTACGTTTCTCCTCGAGCTGAGTTCACTCCTCGAGTCGAGTACCGAGCCCACGAGTCGCCAATCTACTCCTCGTGCCGACTCTACATTTCTCCTTGAGTTGAGTTCAATCCTCGAGTCGAGTACCGAGCACAGGAGTCGATAAGCTACTCCTCGTGCCGACTCTACGTTTCTCCTCGAGTTGAGTTCACTCCTCGAGTCGAGTACCGACCCCACGAGTCGACAAGCTACTCCTCGTGCCGACTCTACGTTTCTCCTCGAGTTGAGTTCACTCCTCGAGTCGAGTACCGAGCCCACGAGTCGACAAGCTACTCCTCGTGCCGACTCTACGTTTCTCCTCGAGTTGAGTTCACCCCTCGAGTCGAGTACCGAGTCCACGAGTCGACAAGCTACTCCTCGTGCCGACTATACGTTTCTCCTCGAGTTGAGTTCACTCCTCGAGTCGAGTACCGAGCCCACGAGTCGACAAGCTACTCCTCGTGCCGACTCTACGTTTCTCCTCGAGTTGAGTTCACTCCCCGAGTCGAGTACCGAGTCCATGGGTCGATAAGCTACTCCTCGTGCCGACTCTACGTTTCTCCTCGAGTTGAGTTCACTCCTCGAGTCGAGTACCAAGTCCACGAGTCGACAAGCTACTCCTCGTGCCGACTCTACGTTTCTCCTCGAGTTGAGTTCACTCCTCGAGTCGAGTACCGAGTCCACGAGTCGACAAGCTACTCCTCGTGCCGACTCTACGTTTCTCCTCGAGTTGAGTTCACTCCTCGAGTCGAGTACCGAGCCCACGAGTCGACAAGCTACTCCTCGTGCCGACTCTACGTTTCTCCTCGAGCTGAGTTCACTCCTCGAGTCGAGTACCGAGCCCACGAGTCGCCAATCTACTCCTCGTGCCGACTCTACATTTCTCCTTGAGTTGAGTTCAATCCTCGAGTCGAGTACCGAGCACAGGAGTCGATAAGCTACTCCTCGTGCCGACTCTACGTTTCTCCTCGAGTTGAGTTCACTCCTCGAGTCGAGTACCGACCCCACGAGTCGACAAGCTACTCCTCGTGCCGACTCTACGTTTCTCCTCGAGTTGAGTTCACTCCTCGAGTCGAGTACCGAGCCCACGAGTCGACAAGCTACTCCTCGTGCCGACTCTACGTTTCTCCTCGAGTTGAGTTCACCCCTCGAGTCGAGTACCGAGTCCACGAGTCGACAAGCTACTCCTCGTGCCGACTATACGTTTCTCCTCGAGTTGAGTTCACTCCTCGAGTCGAGTACCGAGCCCACGAGTCGACAAGCTACTCCTCGTGCCGACTCTACGTTTCTCCTCGAGTTGAGTTCACTCCCCGAGTCGAGTACCGAGTCCATGGGTCGATAAGCTACTCCTCGTGCCGACTCTACGTTTCTCCTCGAGTTGAGTTCACTCCTCGAGTCGAGTACCAAGTCCACGAGTCGACAAGCTACTCCTCGTGCCGACTCTACGTTTCTCCTCGAGTTGAGTTCACTCCTCGAGTCGAGTACCGAGTCCACGAGTCGACAAGCTACTCCTCGTGCCGACTCTACGTTTCTCCTCGAGTTGAGTTCACTCCTCGAGTCGAGTACCGAGCCCACGAGTCGACAAGCTACTCCTCGTGCCGACTCTACGTTTCTCCTCGAGTTGAGTTCACTCCTCGAGTCGAGTACCGAGCCCACGAGTCGCCAATCTACTCCTCGTGCCGACTCTACATTTCTCCTGGAGTTGAGTTCACTCCTCGAGTCGAGTACCGAGCCCACGAGTCGACAAGCTACTCCTCGTGCCGACTCTACGTTTCTCCTCGAGTTGACTTCACTCCTCGAGTCGAGTACCGAGCCCACGAGTCGCCAATCTACTCCTCGTGCCGACTCTACATTTCTCCTTGAGTTGAGTTCACTCCTCGAATCGAGTACCGACCCCACGAGTCGACAAGCTACTCCTCGTGCCGACTCTACGTTTCTCCTCGAGTTGAGTTCACTCCTCGAGTCGAGTACCGAGCCCACGAGTTGACAAGCTACTCCTCGTGCCGACTCTACGTTTCTCCTCGAGTTGAGTTCACTCCTCGAGTCGAGTACCGAGTCCATGGGTCGATAAGCTACTCCTCGTGCCGACTCTACGTTTCTCCTCGAGTTGAGTTCACTCCTCGAGTCTAGTACCGAGTCCACGAGTCGACAAGCTACTCCTCGTGCCGACTATATGTTTCTCCTCGAGTTGAGTTCACTCCTCGAGTCGAGTACCGAGCACACGAGTCGACAAGCTACTCCTCGTGCCGACTCTACGTTTCTCCTCGAGTTGAGTTCACTCCTCGAGTCGAGTACCGACCCCACGAGTCGACAAGCTACTCCTCGTGCCGACTCTACGTTTCTCCTCGAGTTGAGTTCACTCCTCGAGTCGAGTACCGAGCCCACGAGTCGAAAAGCTACTCCTCGTGCCGACTCTACGTTTCTCCTCGAGCTGAGTTCACTCCTCGAGTCGAGTACCGAGCCCACGAGTCGCCAATCTACTCCTCGTGCCGACTCTACATTTCTCCTTGAGTTGAGTTCACTCCTCGAGTCGAGTACCGAGCACACGAGTCGACAAGCTACTCCTCGTGCCGACTCTACGTTTCTCCTCGAGTTGAGTTCACTCCTCGAGTCGAGTACCGACCCCACGAGTCGACAAGCTACTCCTCGTGCCGACTCTACGTTTCTCCTCGAGTTGAGTTCACTCCTCGAGTCGAGTACCGAGCCCACGAGTCGACAAGCTACTCCTCGTGCCGACTCTACGTTTCTCCTCGAGTTGAGTTCACTCCTCGAGTCGAGTACCGAGCCCACGAGTCGACAAGCTACTCCTCGTGCCGACTCTACGTTTCTCCTCGAGTTGAGTTCACTCCTCGAGTCGAGTACCGAGTCCATGGGTCGATAAGCTACTCCTCGTGCCGACTCTACGTTTCTCCTCGAGTTGAGTTCACTCCTCGAGTCGAGTACCGAGCCCACGAGTCGACAAGCTACTCCTCGTGCCGACTCTACGTTTCTCCTCGAGTTGAGTTCACCCCTCGAGTCGAGTACCGAGTCCACGAGTCGACAAGCTACTCCTCGTGCCGACTCTACGTTTCTCCTCGAGTTGAGTTCACTCCTCGAGTCGAGTACCGAGCCCACGAGTCGACAAGCTACTCCTCGTGCCGACTCTACGTTTCTCCTCGAGTTGAGTTCACTCCTCGAGTCGAGTACCGAGTCCATGGGTCGATAAGCTACTCCTCGTGCCGACTCTACGTTTCTCCTCGAGTTGAGTTCACTCCTCGAGTCGAGTACCGAGCCCACGAGTCGACAAGCTACTCCTCGTGCCGACTCTACGTTTCTCCTCGAGTTGAGTTCACCCCTCGAGTCGAGTACCGAGTCCACGAGTCGACAAGCTACTCCTCGTGCCGACTCTACGTTTCTCCTCGAGTTGAGTTCACTCCTCGAGTCGAGTACCGAGCCCACGAGTCGACAAGCTACTCCTCGTGCCGACTCTACGTTTCTCCTCGAGTTGAGTTCACTCCTCGAGTCGAGTACCGAGTCCATGGGTCTACAAGCTACTCCTCGTGCCGACTCTATGTTTCTCCTCGAGTTGAGTTCACTCCTCGAGTCGAGTACCGAGCACACGAGTCGACAAGCTACTCCTCGTGCCGACTCTACGTTTCTCCTCGAGTTGAGTTCACTCCTCGAGTCGAGTACCGACCCCACGAGTCGACAAGCTACTCCTCGTGCCGACTCTACGTTTCTCCTCGAGTTGAGTTCACTCCTCGAGTCGAGTACCGAGCCCACGAGTCGACAAGCTACTCCTCGTGCCGACTCTACGTTTCTCCTCGAGTTGAGTTCACTCCTCGAGTCGAGTACCGAGCCCACGAGTCGCCAATCTACTCCTCGTGCCGACTCTACATTTCTCCTGGAGTTGAGTTCACTCCTCGAGTCGAGTACCGAGCACACGAGTCGACAAGCTACTCCTCGTGCCGACTCTACGTTTCTCCTCGAGTTGAGTTCACTCCTCGAGTCGAGTACCGACCCCACGAGTCGACAAGCTACTCCTCGTGCCGACTCTACGTTTCTCCTCGAGTTGAGTTCACTCCTCGAGTCGAGTACCGAGCCCACGAGTCGACAAGCTACTCCTCGTGCCGACTCTACGTTTCTCCTCGAGTTGAGTTCACCCCTCGAGTCGAGTACCGAGTCCACGAGTCGACAAGCTACTCCTCGTGCCGACTCTACGTTTCTCCTCGAGTTGAGTTCACCCCTCGAGTCGAGTACCGAGTCCACGAGTCGACAAGCTACTCCTCGTGCCGACTCTACGTTTCTCCTCGAGTTGAGTTCACTCCTCGAGTCGAGTACCGAGTCCATGGGTCGATAAGCTACTCCTCGTGCCGACTCTACGTTTCTCCTCGAGTTGAGTTCACTCCTCGAGTCGAGTACCAAGTCCACGAGTCGACAAGCTACTCCTCGTGCCGACTCTACGTTTCTCCTCGAGTTGAGTTCACTCCTCGAGTCGAGTACCGAGTCCACGAGTCGACAAGCTACTCCTCGTGCCGACTCTACGTTTCTCCTCGAGTTGAGTTCACTCCTCGAGTCGAGTACCGAGCCCATGAGTCGACAAGCTACTCCTCGTGCCGACTCTACGTTTCTCCTCGAGTTGAGTTCACTCCTCGAGTTGAGTACCGAGCCCACGAGTCGCCAATCTACTCCTCGTGCCGACTCTACATTTGTCCTGGAGTTGAGTTCACTCCTCGAGTCGAGTACCGAGTCCACGAGTCGACAAGCTACTCCTCGTGCCGACTCTACGTTTCTCCTCGAGTTGAGTTCACTCCTCGAGTCGAGTACCGAGCCCACGAGTCGCCAATCTACTCCTCGTGCCGACTCTACATTTCTCCTTGAGTTGAGTTCACTCCTCGAGACGAGTACCGACCCCACGAGTCGAAAAGCTACTCCTCGTGCCGACTCTACGTTTCTCCTCGAGTTGAGTTCACTCCTCGAGTCGAGTACCGAGCCCACGAGTCGACAAGCTACTCCTCGTGCCGACTCTACGTTTCTCCTCGAGTTGAGTTCACTCCTCGAGTCGAGTACCGAGCCCACGAGTCGACAAGCTACTCCTCGTGCCGACTCTACGTTTCTCCTCGAGTTGAGTTCACCCCTCGAGTCGAGTACCGAGTCCACGAGTCGACAAGCTACTCCTCGTGCCGACTCTACGTTTCTCCTCGAGTTGAGTTCACTCCTCGAGTCGAGTACCGAGCCCACGAGTCGACAAGCTACTCCTCGTGCCGACTCTACGTTTCTCCTCGAGTTGAGTTCACTCCTCGAGTCGAGTACCGAGTCCATGGGTCGATAAGCTACTCCTCGTGCCGACTCTACGTTTCTCCTCGAGTTGAGTTCACTCCTCGAGTCGAGTACCGAGCCCACGAGTCGACAAGCTACTCCTCGTGCCGACTCTACGTTTCTCCTCGAGTTGAGTTCACCCCTCGAGTCGAGTACCGAGTCCACGAGTCGACAAGCTACTCCTCGTGCCGACTCTACGTTTCTCCTCGAGTTGAGTTCACTCCTCGAGTCGAGTACCGAGCCCACGAGTCGACAAGCTACTCCTCGTGCCGACTCTACGTTTCTCCTCGAGTTGAGTTCACTCCTCGAGTCGAGTACCGAGTCCATGGGTCAACAAGCTACTCCTCGTGCCGACTCTATGTTTCTCCTCGAGTTGAGTTCACTCCTCGAGTCGAGTACCGAGCACACGAGTCGACAAGCTACTCCTCGTGCCGACTCTACGTTTCTCCTCGAGTTGAGTTCACTCCTCGAGTCGAGTACCGACCCCACGAGTCGACAAGCTACTCCTCGTGCCGACTCTACGTTTCTCCTCGAGTTGAGTTCACTCCTCGAGTCGAGTACCGAGCCCACGAGTCGACAAGCTACTCCTCGTGCCGACTCTACGTTTCTCCTCGAGTTGAGTTCACCCCTCGAGTCGAGTACCGAGTCCACGAGTCGACAAGCTACTCCTCGTGCCGACTCTACGTTTCTCCTCGAGTTGAGTTCACTCCTCGAGTCGAGTACCGAGCCCACGAGTCGACAAGCTACTCCTCGTGCCGACTCTACGTTTCTCCTCGAGTTGAGTTCACTCCTCGAGTCGAGTACCGAGTCCATGGGTCGATAAGCTACTCCTCGTGCCGACTCTACGTTTCTCCTCGAGTTGAGTTCACTCCTCGAGTCGAGTACCAAGTCCACGAGTCGACAAGCTACTC
Organism: Urtica dioica subsp. dioica; assembly: GCF_054948205.1. Classification (NCBI taxonomy): domain Eukaryota; kingdom Viridiplantae; phylum Streptophyta; class Magnoliopsida; order Rosales; family Urticaceae; genus Urtica; species Urtica dioica. Next base: position 15,575,132 of record NC_142757.1, read on the forward strand.
CTCGTGCCGACTCTACGTTTCTCCTCGAGTTGAGTTCACTCCTCGAGTCGAGTACCGAGTCCACGAGTCGACAAGCTACTCCTCGTGCCGACTCTACGTTTCTCCTCGAGTTGAGTTCACTCCTCGAGTCGAGTACCGAGCCCATGAGTCGACAAGCTACTCCTCGTGCCGACTCTACGTTTCTCCTCGAGTTGAGTTCACTCCTCGAGTTGAGTACCGAGCCCACGAGTCGCCAATCTACTCCTCGTGCCGACTCTACATTTGTCCTGGAATTGAGTTCACTCCTCGAGTCGAGTACCGAGTCCACGAGTCGACAAGCTACTCCTCGTGCCGACTCTACGTTTCTCCTCGAGTTGAGTTCACTCCTCGAGTCGAGTACCGAGCCCACGAGTCGCCAATCTACTCCTCGTGCCGACTCTACATTTCTCCTTGAGTTGAGTTCACTCCTCGAGACGAGTACCGACCCCACGAGTCGAAAAGCTACTCCTCGTGCCGACTCTACGTTTCTCCTCGAGTTGAGTTCACTCCTCGAGTCGAGTACCGAGCCCACGAGTCGACAAGCTACTCCTCGTGCCGACTCTACGTTTCTCCTCGAGTTGAGTTCACTCCTCGAGTCGAGTACCGAGCCCACGAGTCGACAAGCTACTCCTCGTGCCGACTCTACGTTTCTCCTCGAGTTGAGTTCACCCCTCAAGTCGAGTACCGAGTCCACGAGTCGACAAGCTACTCCTCGTGCCGACTCTACGTTTCTCCTCGAGTTGAGTTCACTCCTCGAGTCGAGTACCGAGCCCACGAGTCGACAAGCTACTCCTCGTGCCGACTCTACGTTTCTCCTCGAGTTGAGTTCACTCCTCGAGTCGAGTACCGAGTCCATGGGTCGATAAGCTACTCCTCGTGCCGACTCTACGTTTCTCCTCGAGTTGAGTTCACTCCTCGAGTCTAGTACCGAGTCCACGAGTCGACAAGCTACTCCTCGTGCCGACTCTATGTTTCTCCTCGAGTTGAGTTCACTCCTCGAGTCGAGTACCGAGCACACAAGTCGACAAGCTACTCCTCGTGCCGACTCCACGTTTCTCCTCGAGTTGAGTTCACTCCTCGAGTCGAGTACCGACCCCACGAGTCGACAAGCTACCCCTCGTGCCGACTCTACGTTTCTCCTCAAGTTGAGTTCACTCCTCGAGTCGAGTACCGAGCCCACGAGTCGACAAGCTACTCCTCGTGCCGACTCTACGTTTCTCCTCGAGTTGAGTTCACTCCTCGAGTCGAGTACCGAGCCCACGAGTCGCCAATCTACTCCTCGTGCCGACTCTACATTTCTCCTGGAGTTGAGTTCACTCCTCGAGTCGAGTACCGAGCACACGAGTCGACAAGCTACTCCTCGTGCCGACTCTACGTTTCTCCTCGAGTTGAGTTCACTCCTCGAGTCGAGTACCGACCCCACGAGTCGACAAGCTACTCCTCGTGCCGACTCTACGTTTCTCCTCGAGTTGAGTTCACTCCTCGAGTCGAGTACCGAGCCCACGAGTCGACAAGCTACTCCTCGTGCCGACTCTACGTTTCTCCTCGAGTTGAGTTAACCCCTCGAGTCGAGTACCGAGTCCACGAGTCGACAAGCTACTCCTCGTGCCGACTCTACGTTTCTCCTCGAGTTGAGTTCACTCCTCGAGTCGAGTACCGAGCCCACGAGTCGACAAGCTACTCCTCGTGCCGACTCTACGTTTCTCCTCGAGTTGAGTTCACTCCTCGAGTCGAGTACCGAGTCCATGGGTCGATAAGCTACTCCTCGTGCCGACTCTACGTTTCTCCTCGAGTTGAGTTCACTCCTCGAGTCGAGTACCAAGTCCACGAGTCGACAAGCTACTCCTCGTGCCGACTCTACGTTTCTCCTCGAGTTGAGTTCACTCCTCGAGTCGAGTACCGAGTCCACGAGTCGACAAGCTACTCCTCGTGCCGACTCTACGTTTCTCCTCGAGTTGAGTTCACTCCTCGAGTCGAGTACCGAGCCCACGAGTCGACAAGCTACTCCTCGTGTCGACTCTACGTTTCTCCTCGAGTTGAGTTCACTCCTCGAGTCGAGTACCGAGCCCACGAGTCGCCAATCTACTCCTCGTGCCGACTCTACATTTCTCCCGGAGTTTAGTTCACTCCTCGAGTCGAGTACCGAGTCCACGAGTCGACAAGCTACTCCTCGTGCCGACTCTACGTTTCTCCTCGAGTTGAGTTCACTCCTCGAGTCGAGTACCGAGCCCACGAGTCGCCAATCTACTCCTCGTGCCGACTCTACATTTCTCCTTGAGTTGAGTTCACTCCTCGAGTCGAGTACCGACCCCACGAGTCGACAAGCTACTCCTCGTGCCGACTCTACGTTTCTCCTCGAGTTGAGTTCACTCCTCGAGTCGAGTACCGAGCCCACGAGTCGACAAGCTACTCCTCGTGCCGACTCTACGTTTCTCCTCGAGTTGAGTTCACTCCTCGAGTCGAGTACCGAGTCCATGGGTCGATAAGCTACTCCTCGTGCCGACTCTACGTTTCTCCTCGAGTTGAGTTCACTCCTCGAGTCTAGTACCGAGTCCACGAGTCGACAAGCTACTCCTCGTGCCGACTCTACGTTTCTCCTCGAGTTGAGTTCACTCCTCGAGTCGAGTACCGAGCACACGAGTCGACAAGCTACTCCTCGTGCCGACTCTACGTTTCTCCTCGAGTTGAGTTCACTCCTCGAGTCGAGTACCGAGCACACGAGTCGACAAGCTACTCCTCGTGCCGACTCTATGTTTCTCCTCAAGTTGAGTTCACTCCTCGAGTCGAGTACCGAGCACACAAGTCGACAAGCTACTCCTCGTGCCGACTCCACGTTTCTCCTCGAGTTGAGTTCACTCCTCGAGTCGAGTACCGACCCCACGAGTCGACAAGCTACTCCTCGTGCCGACTCTACGTTTCTCCTCAAGTTGAGTTCACTCCTCGAGTCGAGTACCGAGCCCACGAGTCGACAAGCTACTCCTCGTGCCGACTCTACGTTTCTCCTCGAGTTGAGTTCACTCCTCGAGTCGAGTACCGAGCCCACGAGTCGCCAATCTACTCCTCGTGCCGACTCTACATTTCTCCTTGAGTTGAGTTCACTCCTCGAGTCGAGTACCGAGCACACGAGTCGACAAGCTACTCCTCGTGCCGACTCTACGTTTCTCCTCGAGTTGAGTTCACTCCTCGAGTCGAGTACCGACCCCACGAGTCGACAAGCTACTCCTCGTGCCGACTCTACGTTTCTCCTCGAGTTGAGTTCACTCCTCGAGTCGAGTACCGAGCCCACGAGTCGACAAGCTACTCCTCGTGCCGACTCTACGTTTCTCCTCGAGTTGAGTTCACCCCTCGAGTCGAGTACCGAGTCCACGAGTCGACAAGCTACTCCTCGTGCCGACTCTACGTTTCTCCTCGAGTTGAGTTCACTCCTCGAGTCGAGTACCGAGCCCACGAGTCGACAAGCTACTCCTCGTGCCGACTCTACGTTTCTCCTCGAGTTGAGTTCACTCCTCGAGTCGAGTACCGAGTCCATGGGTCGATAAGCTACTCCTCGTGCCGACTCTACGTTTCTCCTCGAGTTGAGTTCACTCCTCGAGTCGAGTACCAAGTCCACGAGTCGACAAGCTACTCCTCGTGCCGACTCTACGTTTCTCCTCGAGTTGAGTTCACTCCTCGAGTCGAGTACCGAGTCCACGAGTCGACAAGCTACTCCTCGTGCCGACTCTACGTTTCTCCTCGAGTTGAGTTCACTCCTCGAGTCGAGTACCGAGCCCACGAGTCGACAAGCTACTCCTCGTGTCGACTCTACGTTTCTCCTCGAGTTGAGTTCACTCCTCGAGTCGAGTACCGAGCCCACGAGTCACCAATCTACTCCTCGTGCCGACTCTACATTTCTCCCGGAGTTTAGTTCACTCCTCGAGTCGAGTACCGAGTCCACGAGTCGACAAGCTACTCCTCGTGCCGACTCTACGTTTCTCCTCGAGTTGAGTTCACTCCTCGAGTCGAGTACCGAGCCCACGAGTCGCCAATCTACTCCTCGTGCCGACTCTACATTTCTCCTTGAGTTGAGTTCACTCCTCGAGTCGAGTACCGACCCCACGAGTCGACAAGCTACTCCTCGTGCCGACTCTACGTTTCTCCTCGAGTTGAGTTCACTCCTCGAGTCGAGTACCGAGCCCACGAGTCGACAAGCTACTCCTCGTGCCGACTCTACGTTTCTCCTCGAGTTGAGTTCACTCCTCGAGTCGAGTACCGAGTCCATGGGTCGATAAGCTACTCCTCGTGCCGACTCTACGTTTCTCCTCGAGTTGAGTTCACTCCTCGAGTCTAGTACCGAGTCCACGAGTCGACAAGCTACTCCTCGTGCCGACTCTACGTTTCTCCTCGAGTTGAGTTCACTCCTCGAGTCGAGTACCGAGCACACGAGTCGACAAGCTACTCCTCGTGCCGACTCTACGTTTCTCCTCGAGTTGAGTTCACTCCTCGAGTCGAGTACCGAGCACACGAGTCGACAAGCTACTCCTCGTGCCGACTCTACGTTTCTCCTCGAGTTGAGTTCACTCCTCGAGTCGAGTACCGACCCCACGAGTCGACAAGCTACTCCTCGTGCCGACTCTACGTTTCTCCTCGAGTTGAGTTCACTCCTCGAGTCGAGTACCGAGCCCACGAGTCGACAAGCTACTCCTCGTGCCGACTCTACGTTTCTCCTCGAGTTGAGTTCACCCCTCGAGTCGAGTACTGAGTCCACGAGTCGACAAGCTACTCCTCGTGCCGACTCTACGTTTCTCCTCGAGTCGAGTACCGAGCCCACGAGTCGACAAGCTACTCCTCGTGCCGACTCTACGTTTCTCCTCGAGTTGAGTTCACTCCTCGAGTCGAGTACCGAGTCCATGGGTCGATGAGCTACTCCTCGTGCCGACTCTACGTTTCTCCTCGAGTTGAGTTCACTCCTCGAGTCGAGTACCGAGCACACGAGTCGACAAGCTACTCCTCGTGCCGACTCTACGTTTCTCCTCGAGTTGAGTTCACTCCTCGAGTCGAGTACCGAGTCCACGAGTCGACAAGCTACTCCTCGTGCCGACTCTACGTTTCTCCTCGAGTTGAGTTCACTCCTCGAGTCGAGTACCGAGCCCACGAGTCGAAAAGCTACTCCTCGTGCCGACTCTACGTTTCTCCTCGAGTTGAGTTCACTCCTCGAGTCGAGTACCGAGTCCATGGGTCGATAAGCTACTCCTCGTGCCGACTCTACGTTTCTCCTCGAGTTGAGTTCACTCCTCGAGTCGAGTACCAAGTCCACGAGTCGACAAGCTACTCCTCATGCCGACTCTACGTTTCTCCTCGAGTTGAGTTCACTCCTCGAGTCGAGTACCGAGTCCACGAGTCGACAAGCTACTCCTCGTGCCGACTCTACGTTTCTCCTCGAGTTGAGTTCACTTCTCGAGTCGAGTACCGACCCCACGAGTCGACAAGCTACTCCTCGTGCCGACTCTACGTTTCTCCTCGAGTTGAGTTCACTCCTCGAGTCGAGTACCGAGCCCACGAGTCGACAAGCTACTCCTCGTGCCGACTCTACGTTTCTCCTCGAGTTGAGTTAACCCCTCGAGTCGAGTACCGAGTCCACGAGTCGACAAGCTACTCCTCGTGCCGACTCTACGTTTCTCCTCGAGTTGAGTTCACTCCTCGAGTCGAGTACCGAGCCCACGAGTCGACAAGCTACTCCTCGTGCCGACTCTACGTTTCTCCTCGAGTTGAGTTCACTCCTCGAGTCGAGTACCGAGTCCATGGGTCGATAAGCTACTCCTCGTGCCGACTCTACGTTTCTCCTCGAGTTGAGTTCACTCCTCGAGTCGAGTACCAAGTCCACGAGTCGACAAGCTACTCCTCGTGCCGACTCTACGTTTCTCCTCGAGTTGAGTTCACTCCTCGAGTCGAGTACCGAGTCCACGAGTCGACAAGCTACTCCTCGTGCCGACTCTACGTTTCTCCTCGAGTTGAGTTCACTCCTCGAGTCGAGTACCGAGCCCACGAGTCGACAAGCTACTCCTCGTGTCGACTCTACGTTTCTCCTCGAGTTGAGTTCACTCCTCGAGTCGAGTACCGAGCCCACGAGTCGCCAATCTACTCCTCGTGCCGACTCTACATTTCTCCCGGAGTTTAGTTCACTCCTCGAGTCGAGTACCGAGTCCACGAGTCGACAAGCTACTCCTCGTGCCGACTCTACGTTTCTCCTCGAGTTGAGTTCACTCCTCGAGTCGAGTACCGAGCCCACGAGTCGCCAATCTACTCCTCGTGCCGACTCTACATTTCTCCTTGAGTTGAGTTCACTCCTCGAGTCGAGTACCGACCCCACGAGTCGACAAGCTACTCCTCGTGCCGACTCTACGTTTCTCCTCGAGTTGAGTTCACTCCTCGAGTCGAGTACCGAGCCCACGAGTCGACAAGCTACTCCTCGTGCCGACTCTACGTTTCTCCTCGAGTTGAGTTCACTCCTCGAGTCGAGTACCGAGTCCATGGGTCGATAAGCTACTCCTCGTGCCGACTCTACGTTTCTCCTCGAGTTGAGTTCACTCCTCGAGTCTAGTACCGAGTCCACGAGTCGACAAGCTACTCCTCGTGCCGACTCTACGTTTCTCCTCGAGTTGAGTTCACTCCTCGAGTCGAGTACCGAGCACACGAGTCGACAAGCTACTCCTCGTGCCGACTCTACGTTTCTCCTCGAGTTGAGTTCACTCCTCGAGTCGAGTACCGAGCACACGAGTCGACAAGCTACTCCTCGTGCCGACTCTATGTTTCTCCTCAAGTTGAGTTCACTCCTCGAGTCGAGTACCGAGCACACAAGTCGACAAGCTACTCCTCGTGCCGACTCCACGTTTCTCCTCGAGTTGAGTTCACTCCTCGAGTCGAGTACCGACCCCACGAGTCGACAAGCTACTCCTCGTGCCGACTCTACGTTTCTCCTCAAGTTGAGTTCACTCCTCGAGTCGAGTACCGAGCCCACGAGTCGACAAGCTACTCCTCGTGCCGACTCTACGTTTCTCCTCGAGTTGAGTTCACTCCTTGAGTCGAGTACCGAGCCCACGAGTCGCCAATCTACTCCTCGTGCCGACTCTACATTTCTCCTTGAGTTGAGTTCACTCCTCGAGTCGAGTACCGAGCACACGAGTCGACAAGCTACTCCTCGTGCCGACTCTACGTTTCTCCTCGAGTTGAGTTCACTCCTCGAGTCGAGTACCGACCCCACGAGTCGACAAGCTACTCCTCGTGCCGACTCTACGTTTCTCCTCGAGTTGAGTTCACTCCTCGAGTCGAGTACCGAGCCCACGAGTCGACAAGCTACTCCTCGTGCCGACTCTACGTTTCTCCTCGAGTTGAGTTCACCCCTCGAGTCGAGTACCGAGTCCACGAGTCGACAAGCTACTCCTCGTGCCGACTCTACGTTTCTCCTCGAGTTGAGTTCACTCCTCGAGTCGAGTACCGAGCCCACGAGTCGACAAGCTACTCCTCGTGCCGACTCTACGTTTCTCCTCGAGTTGAGTTCACTCCTCGAGTCGAGTACCGAGTCCATGGGTCGATAAGCTACTCCTCGTGCCGACTCTACGTTTCTCCTCGAGTTGAGTTCACTCCTCGAGTCGAGTACCAAGTCCACGAGTCGACAAGCTACTCCTCGTGCCGACTCTACGTTTCTCCTCGAGTTGAGTTCACTCCTCGAGTCGAGTACCGAGTCCACGAGTCGACAAGCTACTCCTCGTGCCGACTCTACGTTTCTCCTCGAGTTGAGTTCACTCCTCGAGTCGAGTACCGAGCCCACGAGTCGACAAGCTACTCCTCGTGTCGACTCTACGTTTCTCCTCGAGTTGAGTTCACTCCTCGAGTCGAGTACCGAGCCCACGAGTCGCCAATCTACTCCTCGTGCCGACTCTACATTTCTCCCGGAGTTTAGTTCACTCCTCGAGTCGAGTATCGAGTCCACGAGTCGACAAGCTACTCCTCGTGCCGACTCTACGTTTCTCCTCGAGTTGAGTTCACTCCTCGAGTCGAGTACCGAGCCCACGAGTCGCCAATCTACTCCTCGTGCCGACTCTACATTTCTCCTTGAGTTGAGTTCACTCCTCGAGTCGAGTACCGACCCCACGAGTCGACAAGCTACTCCTCGTGCCGACTCTACGTTTCTCCTCGAGTTGAGTTCACTCCTCCAGTCGAGTACCGAGCCCACGAGTCGACAAGCTACTCCTCGTGCCGACTCTACGTTTCTCCTCGAGTTGAGTTCACTCCTCGAGTCGAGTACCGAGTCCATGGGTCGATAAGCTACTCCTCGTGCCGACTCTACGTTTCTCCTCGAGTTGAGTTCACTCCTCGAGTCTAGTACCGAGTCCACGAGTCGACAAGCTACTCCTCGTGCCGACTCTACGTTTCTCCTCGAGTTGAGTTCACTCCTCGAGTCGAGTACCGAGCACACGAGTCGACAAGCTACTCCTCGTGCCGACTCTACGTTTCTCCTCGAGTTGAGTTCACTCCTCGAGTCGAGTACCGAGCACACGAGTCGACAAGCTACTCCTCGTGCCGACTCTACGTTTCTCCTCGAGTTGAGTTCACTCCTCGAGTCGAGTACCGACCCCACGAGTCGACAAGCTACTCCTCGTGCCGACTCTACGTTTCTCCTCGAGTTGAGTTCACTCCTCGAGTCGAGTACCGAGCCCACGAGTCGACAAGCTACTCCTCGTGCCGACTCTACGTTTCTCCTCGAGTTGAGTTCACCCCTCGAGTCGAGTACTGAGTCCACGAGTCGACAAGCTACTCCTCGTGCCGACTCTACGTTTCTCCTCGAGTCGAGTACCGAGCCCACGAGTCGACAAGCTACTCCTCGTGCCGACTCTACGTTTCTCCTCGAGTTGAGTTCACTCCTCGAGTCGAGTACCGAGTCCATGGGTCGATGAGCTACTCCTCGTGCCGACTCTACGTTTCTCCTCGAGTTGAGTTCACTCCTCGAGTCGAGTACCGAGCACACGAGTCGACAAGCTACTCCTCGTGCCGACTCTACGTTTCTCCTCGAGTTGAGTTCACTCCTCGAGTCGAGTACCGAGTCCACGAGTCGACAAGCTACTCCTCGTGCCGACTCTACGTTTCTCCTCGAGTTGAGTTCACTCTTCGAGTCGAGTACCGAGCCCACGAGTCGAAAAGCTACTCCTCGTGCCGACTCTACGTTTCTCCTCGAGTTGAGTTCACTCCTCGAGTCGAGTACCGAGCCCACGAGTCGCCAATCTACTCCTCGTGCCGACTCTACATTTCTCCTGGAGTTGAGTTCACTCCTCGAGTCGAGTACCGAGTCCACGAGTCGACAAGCTACTCCTCGTGCCGACTCTACGTTTCTCCTCGAGTTGAGTTCACTCCTCGAGTCGAGTACCGAGCCCACGAGTCGCCAATCTACTCCTCATGCCGACTCTAAATTTCTCCTTGAGTTGAGTTCACTCCTTGAGTCGAGTACCGACCCCACGAGTCGACAAGCTACTCCTCGTGCCGACTCTACGTTTCTCCTCGAGTTGAGTTCACTCCTCGAGTCGAGTACCGAGTCCACGAGTCGACAAGCTACTCCTCGTGCCGACTCTACGTTTCTCCTTGAGTTGAGTTCACTCCTCGAGTCGAGTACCGAGCCCACGAGTCGACAAGCTACTCCTCGTGTCGACTCTACGTTTCTCCTCGAGTTGAGTTCACTCCTCGAGTCGAGTACCGAGCCCACGAGTCGCCAATCTACTCCTCGTGCCGACTCTACATTTCTCCCGGAGTTTAGTTCACTCCTCGAGTCGAGTACCGAGTCCACGAGTCGACAAGCTATTCCTCGTGCCGACTCTACGTTTCTCCTCGAGTTGAGTTCACTCCTCGAGTCGAGTACCGAGCCCACGAGTCGCCAATCTACTCCTCGTGCCGACTCTACATTTCTCCTTGAGTTGAGTTCACTCCTCGAGTCGAGTACCGACCCCACGAGTCGACAAGCTACTCCTCGTGCCGACTCTACGTTTCTCCTCGAGTTGAGTTCACTCCTCGAGTCGAGTACCGAGCCCACGAGTCGACAAGCTACTCCTCGTGCCGACTCTACGTTTCTCCTCGAGTTGAGTTCACTACTCGAGTCGAGTACCGAGTCCATGGGTCGATAAGCTACTCCTCGTGCCGACTCTACGTTTCTCCTCGAGTTGAGTTCACTCCTCGAGTCTAGTACCGAGTCCACGAGTCGACAAGCTACTCCTCGTGCCGACTCTACGTTTCTCCTCGAGTCGAGTTCACTCCTCGAGTCGAGTACCGAGCACACGAGTCGACAAGCTACTCCTCGTGCCGACTCTATATTTCTCCTCGAGTTGAGTTCACTCCTCGAGTCGAGTACCGAGCACACGAGTCGACAAGCTACTCCTCGTGCCGACTCTACGTTTCTCCTCGAGTTGAGTTCACTCCTCGAGTCGAGTACCGACCCCACGAGTCGACAAGCTACTCCTCGTGCCGACTCTACGTTTCTCCTCGAGTTGAGTTCACTCCTCGAGTCGAGTACCGAGTCCACGAGTCGACAAGCTACTCCTCGTGCCGACTCTACGTTTCTCCTCGAGTTGAGTTCACTCCTCGAGTCGAGTACCGAGCCCACGAGTCGAAAAGCTACTCCTCGTGCCGACTCTACGTTTCTCCTTGAGTTGAGTTCACTCCTCGAGTCGAGTACCGAGCCCACGAGTCGCCAATCTACTCCTCGTGCCGACTCTACATTTCTCCTGGAGTTGAGTTCACTCCTCGAGTCGAGTACCGAGTCCACGAGTCGACAAGCTACTCCTCGTGCCGACTCTACGTTTCTCCTCGAGTTGAGTTCACTCCTCGAGTCGAGTACCGAGCCCACGAGTCGCCAATCTACTCCTCGTGCCGACTCTAAATTTCTCCTTGAGTTGAGTTCACTCCTTGAGTCGAGTACCGACCCCACGAGTCGACAAGCTACTCCTCGTGCCGACTCTACGTTTCTCCTCAAGTTGAGTTCACTCCTCGAGTCGAGTACCGAGTCCACGAGTCGACAAGCTACTCCTCGTGCCGACTCTACGTTTCTCCTCGAGTTGAGTTCACTCCTCGAGTCGAGTACCGAGCCCACGAGTCGACAAGCTACTCCTTGTGTCGACTCTACGTTTCTCCTCGAGTTGAGTTCACTCCTCGAGTCGAGTACCGAGCCCACGAGTCGCCAATCTACTCCTCGTGCCGACTCTACATTTCTCCCGGAGTTTAGTTCACTCCTCGAGTCGAGTACCGAGTCCACGAGTCGACAAGCTACTCCTCGTGCCGACTCTACGTTTCTCCTCGAGTTGAGTTCACTCCTCGAGTCGAGTACCGAGCCCACGAGTCGCCAATCTACTCCTCGTGCCGACTCTAAATTTCTCCTTGAGTTGAGTTCACTCCTTGAGTCGAGTACCGACCCCACGAGTCGACAAGCTACTCCTCGTGCCGACTCTACGTTTCTCCTCAAGTTGAGTTCACTCCTCGAGTCGAGTACCGAGTCCACGAGTCGACAAGCTACTCCTCGTGCCGACTCTACGTTTCTCCTCGAGTTGAGTTCACTCCTCGAGTCGAGTACCGAGCCCACGAGTCGACAAGCTACTCCTTGTGTCGACTCTACGTTTCTCCTCGAGTTGAGTTCACTCCTCGAGTCGAGTACCGAGCCCACGAGTCGCCAATCTACTCCTCGTGCCGACTCTACATTTCTCCCGGAGTTTAGTTCACTCCTCGAGTCGAGTACCGAGCACACGAGTCGACAAGCTACTCCTCGTGCCGACTCTACGTTTCTCCTCGAGTTGAGTTCACTCCTCGAGTCGAGTACCGAGCACACGAGTCGACAAGCTACTCCTCGTGCCGACTCTACGTTTCTCCTCGAGTTGAGTTCACTCCTCGAGTCGAGTACCGACCCCACGAGTCGACAAGCTACTCCTCGTGCCGACTCTACGTTTCTCCTCGAGTTGAGTTCACTCCTCGAGTCGAGTACCGAGCCCACGAGTCGACAAGCTACTCCTCGTGCCGACTCTACGTTTCTCCTCGAGTTGAGTTCACCCCTCGAGTCGAGTACTGAGTCCACGAGTCGACAAGCTACTCCTCGTGCCGACTCTACGTTTCTCCTCGAGTCGAGTACCGAGCCCACGAGTCGACAAGCTACTCCTCGTGCCGACTCTACGTTTCTCCTCGAGTTGAGTTCACTCCTCGAGTCGAGTACCGAGTCCATGGGTCGATGAGCTACTCCTCGTGCCGACTCTACGTTTCTCCTCGAGTTGAGTTCACTCCTCGAGTCGAGTACCGAGCACACGAGTCGACAAGCTACTCCTCGTGCCGACTCTACGTTTCTCCTCGAGTTGAGTTCACTCCTCGAGTCGAGTACCGAGTCCACGAGTCGACAAGCTACTCCTCGTGCCGACTCTACGTTTCTCCTCGAGTTGAGTTCACTCTTCGAGTCGAGTACCGAGCCCACGAGTCGAAAAGCTACTCCTCGTGCCGACTCTACGTTTCTCCTCGAGTTGAGTTCACTCCTCGAGTCGAGTACCGAGCCCACGAGTCGCCAATCTACTCCTCGTGCCGACTCTACATTTCTCCTGGAGTTGAGTTCACTCCTCGAGTCGAGTACCGAGTCCACGAGTCGACAAGCTACTCCTCGTGCCGACTCTACGTTTCTCCTCGAGTTGAGTTCACTCCTCGAGTCGAGTACCGAGCCCACGAGTCGCCAATCTACTCCTCATGCCGACTCTAAATTTCTCCTTGAGTTGAGTTCACTCCTTGAGTCGAGTACCGACCCCACGAGTCGACAAGCTACTCCTCGTGCCGACTCTACGTTTCTCCTCGAGTTGAGTTCACTCCTCGAGTCGAGTACCGAGTCCACGAGTCGACAAGCTACTCCTCGTGCCGACTCTACGTTTCTCCTTGAGTTGAGTTCACTCCTCGAGTCGAGTACCGAGCCCACGAGTCGACAAGCTACTCCTCGTGTCGACTCTACGTTTCTCCTCGAGTTGAGTTCACTCCTCGAGTCGAGTACCGAGCCCACGAGTCGCCAATCTACTCCTCGTGCCGACTCTACATTTCTCCCGGAGTTTAGTTCACTCCTCGAGTCGAGTACCGAGTCCACGAGTCGACAAGCTATTCCTCGTGCCGACTCTACGTTTCTCCTCGAGTTGAGTTCACTCCTCGAGTCGAGTACCGAGCCCACGAGTCGCCAATCTACTCCTCGTGCCGACTCTACATTTCTCCTTGAGTTGAGTTCACTCCTCGAGTCGAGTACCGACCCCACGAGTCGACAAGCTACTCCTCGTGCCGACTCTACGTTTCTCCTCGAGTTGAGTTCACTCCTCGAGTCGAGTACCGAGCCCACGAGTCGACAAGCTACTCCTCGTGCCGACTCTACGTTTCTCCTCGAGTTGAGTTCACTACTCGAGTCGAGTACCGAGTCCATGGGTCGATAAGCTACTCCTCGTGCCGACTCTACGTTTCTCCTCGAGTTGAGTTCACTCCTCGAGTCTAGTACCGAGTCCACGAGTCGACAAGCTACTCCTCGTGCCGACTCTACGTTTCTCCTCGAGTCGAGTTCACTCCTCGAGTCGAGTACCGAGCACACGAGTCGACAAGCTACTCCTCGTGCCGACTCTATATTTCTCCTCGAGTTGAGTTCACTCCTCGAGTCGAGTACCGAGCACACGAGTCGACAAGCTACTCCTCGTGCCGACTCTACGTTTCTCCTCGAGTTGAGTTCACTCCTCGAGTCGAGTACCGACCCCACGAGTCGACAAGCTACTCCTCGTGCCGACTCTACGTTTCTCCTCGAGTTGAGTTCACTCCTCGAGTCGAGTACCGAGTCCACGAGTCGACAAGCTACTCCTCGTGCCGACTCTACGTTTCTCCTCGAGTTGAGTTCACTCCTCGAGTCGAGTACCGAGCCCACGAGTCGAAAAGCTACTCCTCGTGCCGACTCTACGTTTCTCCTTGAGTTGAGTTCACTCCTCGAGTCGAGTACCGAGCCCACGAGTCGCCAATCTACTCCTCGTGCCGACTCTACATTTCTCCTGGAGTTGAGTTCACTCCTCGAGTCGAGTACCGAGTCCACGAGTCGACAAGCTACTCCTCGTGCCGACTCTACGTTTCTCCTCGAGTTGAGTTCACTCCTCGAGTCGAGTACCGAGCCCACGAGTCGCCAATCTACTCCTCGTGCCGACTCTAAATTTCTCCTTGAGTTGAGTTCACTCCTTGAGTCGAGTACCGACCCCACGAGTCGACAAGCTACTCCTCGTGCCGACTCTACGTTTCTCCTCAAGTTGAGTTCACTCCTCGAGTCGAGTACCGAGTCCACGAGTCGACAAGCTACTCCTCGTGCCGACTCTACGTTTCTCCTCGAGTTGAGTTCACTCCTCGAGTCGAGTACCGAGCCCACGAGTCGACAAGCTACTCCTTGTGTCGACTCTACGTTTCTCCTCGAGTTGAGTTCACTCCTCGAGTCGAGTACCGAGCCCACGAGTCGCCAATCTACTCCTCGTGCCGACTCTACATTTCTCCCGGAGTTTAGTTCACTCCTCGAGTCGAGTACCGAGTCCACGAGTCGACAAGCTACTCCTCGTGCCGACTCTACGTTTCTCCTCGAGTTGAGTTCACTCCTCGAGTCGAGTACCGAGCCCACGAGTCGCCAATCTACTCCTCGTGCCGACTCTACATTTCTCCTTGAGTTGAGTTCACTCCTCGAGTCGAGTACCGACCCCACGAGTCGACAAGCTACTCCTCGTGCCGACTCTACGTTTCTCCTCGAGTTGAGTTCACTCCTCGAGTCGAGTACCGAGCCCACGAGTCGACAAGCTACTCCTCGTGCCGACTCTACGTTTCTCCTCGAGTTGAGTTCACTACTCGAGTCGAGTACCGAGTCCATGGGTCGATAAGCTACTCCTCGTGCCGACTCTACGTTTCTCCTCGAGTTGAGTTCACTCCTCGAGTCTAGTACCGAGTCCACGAGTCGACAAGCTACTCCTCGTGCCGACTCTACGTTTCTCCTCGAGTCGAGTTCACTCCTCGAGTCGAGTACCGAGCACACGAGTCGACAAGCTACTCCTCGTGCCGACTCTATATTTCTCCTCGAGTTGAGTTCACTCCTCGAGTCGAGTACCGAGCACACGAGTCGACAAGCTACTCCTCGTGCCGACTCTACGTTTCTCCTCGAGTTGAGTTCACTCCTCGAGTCGAGTACCGACCCCACGAGTCGACAAGCTACTCCTCGTGCCGACTCTACGTTTCTCCTCGAGTTGAGTTCACTCCTCGAGTCGAGTACCGAGTCCACGAGTCGACAAGCTACTCCTCGTGCCGACTCTACGTTTCTCCTCGAGTTGAGTTCACTCCTCGAGTCGAGTACCGAGCCCACGAGTCGAAAAGCTACTCCTCGTGCCGACTCTACGTTTCTCCTTGAGTTGAGTTCACTCCTCGAGTCGAGTACCGAGCCCACGAGTCGCCAATCTACTCCTCGTGCCGACTCTACATTTCTCCTGGAGTTGAGTTCACTCCTCGAGTCGAGTACCGAGTCCACGAGTCGACAAGCTACTCCTCGTGCCGACTCTACGTTTCTCCTCGAGTTGAGTTCACTCCTCGAGTCGAGTACCGAGCCCACGAGTCGCCAATCTACTCCTCGTGCCGACTCTAAATTTCTCCTTGAGTTGAGTTCACTCCTTGAGTCGAGTACCGACCCCACGAGTCGACAAGCTACTCCTCGTGCCGACTCTACGTTTCTCCTCAAGTTGAGTTCACTCCTCGAGTCGAGTACCGAGTCCACGAGTCGACAAGCTACTCCTCGTGCCGACTCTACGTTTCTCCTCGAGTTGAGTTCACTCCTCGAGTCGAGTACCGAGCCCACGAGTCGACAAGCTACTCCTTGTGTCGACTCTACGTTTCTCCTCGAGTTGAGTTCACTCCTCGAGTCGAGTACCGAGCCCACGAGTCGCCAATCTACTCCTCGTGCCGACTCTACATTTCTCCCGGAGTTTAGTTCACTCCTCGAGTCGAGTACCGAGTCCACGAGTCGACAAGCTACTCCTCGTGCCGACTCTACGTTTCTCCTCGAGTTGAGTTCACTCCTCGAGTCGAGTACCGAGCCCACGAGTCGCCAATCTACTCCTCGTGCCGACTCTACATTTCTCCTTGAGTTGAGTTCACTCCTCGAGTCGAGTACCGACCCCACGAGTCGACAAGCTACTCCTCGTGCCGACTCTACGTTTCTCCTCGAGTTGAGTTCACTCCTCGAGTCGAGTACCGAGCCCACGAGTCGACAAGCTACTCCTCGTGCCGACTCTACGTTTCTCCTCGAGTTGAGTTCACTCCTCGAGTCGAGTACCGAGTCCATGGGTCGATAAGCTACTCCTCGTGCCGACTCTACGTTTCTCCTCGAGTTGAGTTCACTCCTCGAGTCTAGTACCGAGTCCACGAGTCGACAAGCTACTCCTCGTGCCGACTCTACGTTTCTCCTCGAGTTGAGTTCACTCCTCGAGTCGAGTACCGAGCACACGAGTCGACAAGCTACTCCTCGTGCCGACTCTACGTTTCTCCTCGAGTTGAGTTCACTCCTCGAGTCGAGTACCGAGCACACGAGTCGACAAGCTACTCCTCGTGCCGACTCTACGTTTCTCCTCGAGTTGAGTTCACTCCTCGAGTCGAGTACCGACCCCACGAGTCGACAAGCTACTCCTCGTGCCGACTCTACGTTTCTCCTCGAGTTGAGTTCACTCCTCGAGTCGAGTACCGAGCCCACGAGTCGACAAGCTACTCCTCGTGCCGACTCTACGTTTCTCCTCGAGTTGAGTTCACCCCTCGAGTCGAGTACCGAGTCCACGACTCGACAAGCTACTCCTCGTGCCGACTCTACGTTTCTCCTCGAGTCGAGTACCGAGCCCACGAGTCGACAAGCTACTCCTCGTGCCGACTCTACGTTTCTCCTCGAGTTGAGTTCACTCCTCGAGTCGAGTACCGAGTCCATGGGTCGATAAGCTACTCCTCGTGCCGACTCTACGTTTCTCCTCGAGTTGAGTTCACTCCTCGAGTCGAGTACCAAGTCCACGAGTCGACAAGCTACTCCTCGTGCCGACTCTACGTTTCTCCTCGAGTTGAGTTCACTCCTCGAGTCGAGTACCGAGTCCACGAGTCGACAAACTACTCCTCGTGCCGACTCTACGTTTCTCCTCGAGTTGAGTTCACTCCTCGAGTCGAGTACCGAGCCCACGAGTCGAAAAGCTACTCCTCGTGCCGACTCTACGTTTCTCCTCGAGTTGAGTTCACTCCTCGAGTCGAGTACCGAGCCCACGAGTCGCCAATCTACTCCTCGTGCCGACTCTACATTTCTCCTGGAGTTGAGTTCACTCCTCGAGTCGAGTACCGAGTCCACGAGTCGACAAGCTACTCCTCGTGCCGACTCTACGTTTCTCCTCGAGTTGAGTTCACTCCTCGAGTCGAGTACCGAGCCCACGAGTCGCCAATCTACTCCTCGTGCCGACTCTAAATTTCTCCTTGAGTTGAGTTCACTCCTTGAGTCGAGTACCGACCCCACGAGTCGACAAGCTACTCCTCGTGCCGACTCTACGTTTCTCCTCGAGTTGAGTTCACTCCTCGAGTCGAGTACCGAGCCCACGAGTCGATAAGCTACTCCTCGTGCCGACTCTACGTTTCTCCTCGAGTTGAGTTCACTCCTCGAGTCGAGTACCGAGTCCATGGGTCGATAAGCTACTCCTCGTGCCGACTCTACGTTTCTCCTCGAGTTGAGTTCACTCCTCGAGTCTAGTACCGAGTCCACGAGTCGACAAGCTACTCCTCGTGCCGACTCTACGTTTCTCCTCGAGTTGAGTTCACTCCTCGAGTCGAGTACCGAGCACACGAGTCGACAAGCTACTCCTCGTGCCGACTCTACGTTTCTCCTCGAGTTGAGTTCACTCCTCGAGTCGAGTACCGACCCCACGAGTCGACAAGCTACTCCTCGTGCGGACTCTACGTTTCTCCTCGAGTTGAGTTCACTCCTCGAGTCGAGTACCGAGTCCACGAGTCGACAAGCTACTCCTCGTGCCGACTCTACGTTTCTCCTCGAGTTGAGTTCACTCCTCGAGTCGAGTACCGAGCCCACGAGTCGACAAGCTACTCCTCGTGCCGACTCTACGTTTCTCCTCGAGTTGAGTTCACTCCTCGAGTCGAGTACCAAGTCCATGGGTCGATAAGCTACTCCTCGTGCCGACTCTACGTTTCTCCTCGAGTTGAGTTCACTCCTCGAGTCGAGTACCGAGCCCACGAGTCGCCAATCTACTCCTCGTGCCGACTCTAAATTTCTCCTTGAGTTGAGTTCACTCCTTGAGTCGAGTACCGACCCCACGAGTCGACAAGCTACTCCTCGTGCCGACTCTACGTTTCTCCTCGAGTTGAGTTCACTCCTCGAGTCGAGTACCGAGTCCATGGGTCGATAAGCTACTCCTCGTGCCGACTCTACGTTTCTCCTCGAGTTGAGTTCACTCCTCGAGTCTAGTACCGAGTCCACGAGTCGACAAGCTACTCCTCGTGCCGACTCTACGTTTCTCCTCGAGTCGAGTTCACTCCTCGAGTCGAGTACCGAGCCCACGAGTCGCCAATCTACTCCTCGTGCCGACTCTAAATTTCTCCTTGAGTTGAGTTCACTCCTTGAGTCGAGTACCGACCCCACGAGTCGACAAGCTACTCCTCGTGCCGACTCTACGTTTCTCCTCGAGTTGAGTTCACTCCTCGAGTCGAGTACCGAGCCCACGAGTCGATAAGCTACTCCTCGTGCCGACTCTACGTTTCTCCTCGAGTTGAGTTCACTCCTCGAGTCGAGTACCGAGTCCATGGGTCGATAAGCTACTCCTCGTGCCGACTCTACGTTTCTCCTCGAGTTGAGTTCACTCCTCGAGTCTAGTACCGAGTCCACGAGTCGACAAGCTACTCCTCGTGCCGACTCTACGTTTCTCCTCGAGTTGAGTTCACTCCTCGAGTCGAGTACCGAGCACACGAGTCGACAAGCTACTCCTCGTGCCGACTCTACGTTTCTCCTCGAGTTGAGTTCACTCCTCGAGTCGAGTACCGACCCCACGAGTCGACAAGCTACTCCTCGTGCGGACTCTACGTTTCTCCTCGAGTTGAGTTCACTCCTCGAGTCGAGTACCGAGTCCACGAGTCGACAAGCTACTCCTCGTGCCGACTCTACGTTTCTCCTCGAGTTGAGTTCACTCCTCGAGTCGAGTACCGAGCCCACGAGTCGACAAGCTACTCCTCGTGCCGACTCTACGTTTCTCCTCGAGTCGAGTACCAAGTCCATGGGTCGATAAGCTACTCCTCGTGCCGACTCTACGTTTCTCCTCGAGTTGAGTTCACTCCTCGAGTCGAGTACCGAGCCCACGAGTCGCCAATCTACTCCTCGTGCCGACTCTAAATTTCTCCTTGAGTTGAGTTCACTCCTTGAGTCGAGTACCGACCCCACGAGTCGACAAGCTACTCCTCGTGCCGACTCTACGTTTCTCCTCGAGTTGAGTTCACTCCTCGAGTCGAGTACCGAGTCCATGGGTCGATAAGCTACTCCTCGTGCCGACTCTACGTTTCTCCTCGAGTTGAGTTCACTCCTCGAGTCTAGTACCGAGTCCACGAGTCGACAAGCTACTCCTCGTGCCGACTCTACGTTTCTCCTCGAGTCGAGTACCGAGCCCACGAGTCGACAAGCTACTCCTCGTGCCGACTCTACGTTTCTCCTCGAGTTGAGTTCACTCCTCGAGTCGAGTACCGAGTCCATGGGTCGATAAGCTACTCCTCGTGCCGACTCTACGTTTCTCCTCGAGTTGAGTTCACTCCTCGAGTCGAGTACCAAGTCCACGAGTCGACAAGCTACTCCTCGTGCCGACTCTACGTTTCTCCTCGAGTTGAGTTCACTCCTCGAGTCGAGTACCGAGTCCACGAGTCGACAAGCTACTCCTCGTGCCGACTCTACGTTTCTCCTCGAGTTGAGTTCACTCCTCGAGTCGAGTACCGAGCCCACGAGTCGAAAAGCTACTCCTCGTGCCGACTCTACGTTTCTCCTCGAGTTGAGTTCACTCCTCGAGTCGAGTACCGAGCCCACGAGTCGCCAATCTACTCCTCGTGCCGACTCTACATTTCTCCTGGAGTTGAGTTCACTCCTCGAGTCGAGTACCGAGTCCACGAGTCGACAAGCTACTCCTCGTGCCGACTCTACGTTTCTCCTCGAGTTGAGTTCACTCCTCGAGTCGAGTACCGAGCCCACGAGTCGCCAATCTACTCCTCGTGCCGACTCTAAATTTCTCCTTGAGTTGACTTCACTCCTTGAGTCGAGTACCGAGCCCACGAGTCGACAAGCTACTCCTCGTGCCGACTCTACGTTTCTCCTCGAGTTGAGTTCACTCCTCGAGTCGAGTACCGAGCCCACGAGTCGACAAGCTACTCCTCGTGCCGACTCTACGTTTCTCCTCGAGTTGAGTTCACTCCTCGAGTCGAGTACCGAGCCCACGAGTCGAAAAGCTACTCCTCGTGCCGACTCTACGTTTCTCCTCGAGTTGAGTTCACTCCTCGAGTCGAGTACCGAGCCCACGAGTCGCCAATCTACTCCTCGTGCCGACTCTACATTTCTCCTGGAGTTGAGTTCACTCCTCGAGTCGAGTACCGAGTCCACGAGTCGACAAGCTACTCCTCGTGCCGACTCTACGTTTCTCCTCGAGTTGAGTTCACTCCTCGAGTCGAGTACCGAGCCCACGAGTCGCCAATCTACTCCTCGTGCCGACTCTAAATTTCTCCTTGAGTTGAGTTCACTCCTTGAGTCGAGTACCGACCCCACGAGTCGACAAGCTACTCCTCGTGCCGACTCTACGTTTCTCCTCGAGTTGAGTTCACTCCTCGAGTCGAGTACCGAGCCCACGAGTCGATAAGCTACTCCTCGTGCCGACTCTACGTTTCTCCTCGAGTTGAGTTCACTCCTCGAGTCGAGTACCGAGTCCATGGGTCGATAAGCTACTCCTCGTGCCGACTCTACGTTTCTCCTCGAGTTGAGTTCACTCCTCGAGTCTAGTACCGAGTCCACGAGTCGACAAGCTACTCCTCGTGCCGACTCTACGTTTCTCCTCGAGTTGAGTTCACTCCTCGAGTCGAGTACCGAGCACACGAGTCGACAAGCTACTCCTCGTGCCGACTCTACGTTTCTCCTCGAGTTGAGTTCACTCCTCGAGTCGAGTACCGACCCCACGAGTCGACAAGCTACTCCTCGTGCGGACTCTACGTTTCTCCTCGAGTTGAGTTCACTCCTCGAGTCGAGTACCGAGTCCACGAGTCGACAAGCTACTCCTCGTGCCGACTCTACGTTTCTCCTCGAGTTGAGTTCACTCCTCGAGTCGAGTACCGAGCCCACGAGTCGACAAGCTACTCCTCGTGCCGACTCTACGTTTCTCCTCGAGTTGAGTTCACTCCTCGAGTCGAGTACCAAGTCCATGGGTCGATAAGCTACTCCTCGTGCCGACTCTACGTTTCTCCTCGAGTTGAGTTCACTCCTCGAGTCGAGTACCGAGCCCACGAGTCGCCAATCTACTCCTCGTGCCGACTCTAAATTTCTCCTTGAGTTGAGTTCACTCCTTGAGTCGAGTACCGACCCCACGAGTCGACAAGCTACTCCTCGTGCCGACTCTACGTTTCTCCTCGAGTTGAGTTCACTCCTCGAGTCGAGTACCGAGTCCATGGGTCGATAAGCTACTCCTCGTGCCGACTCTACGTTTCTCCTCGAGTTGAGTTCACTCCTCGAGTCTAGTACCGAGTCCACGAGTCGACAAGCTACTCCTCGTGCCGACTCTACGTTTCTCCTCGAGTCGAGTACCGAGCCCACGAGTCGACAAGCTACTCCTCGTGCCGACTCTACGTTTCTCCTCGAGTTGAGTTCACTCCTCGAGTCGAGTACCGAGTCCATGGGTCGATAAGCTACTCCTCGTGCCGACTCTACGTTTCTCCTCGAGTTGAGTTCACTCCTCGAGTCGAGTACCAAGTCCACGAGTCGACAAGCTACTCCTCGTGCCGACTCTACGTTTCTCCTCGAGTTGAGTTCACTCCTCGAGTCGAGTACCGAGTCCACGAGTCGACAAGCTACTCCTCGTGCCGACTCTACGTTTCTCCTCGAGTTGAGTTCACTCCTCGAGTCGAGTACCGAGCCCACGAGTCGAAAAGCTACTCCTCGTGCCGACTCTACGTTTCTCCTCGAGTTGAGTTCACTCCTCGAGTCGAGTACCGAGCCCACGAGTCGCCAATCTACTCCTCGTGCCGACTCTACATTTCTCCTGGAGTTGAGTTCACTCCTCGAGTCGAGTACCGAGTCCACGAGTCGACAAGCTACTCCTCGTGCCGACTCTACGTTTCTCCTCGAGTTGAGTTCACTCCTCGAGTCGAGTACCGAGCCCACGAGTCGCCAATCTACTCCTCGTGCCGACTCTAAATTTCTCCTTGAGTTGACTTCACTCCTTGAGTCGAGTACCGAGCCCACGAGTCGACAAGCTACTCCTCGTGCCGACTCTACGTTTCTCCTCGAGTTGAGTTCACTCCTCGAGTCGAGTACCGAGCCCACGAGTCGACAAGCTACTCCTCGTGCCGACTCTACGTTTCTCCTCGAGTTGAATTCACTCCTCGAGTCGAGTACCGAGTCCATGGGTCGATAAGCTACTCCTCGTGCCGACTCTACGTTTCTCCTCGAGTTGAGTTCACTCCTCGAGTCTAGTACCGAGTCCACGAGTCGACAAGCTACTCCTCGTGCCGACTCTACGTTTCTCCTCGAGTTGAGTTCACTCCTCGAGTCGAGTACCGAGCACACGAGTCGACAAGCTACTCCTCGTGCCGACTCTACGTTTCTCCTCGAGTTGAGTTCACTCCTCGAGTCGAGTACCGAGCACACGAGTCCACAAGCTACTCCTCGTGCCGACTCTACGTTTCTCCTCGAGTTGAGTTCACTCCTCGAGTCGAGTACCGACCCCACGAGTCGACAAGCTACTCCTCGTGCCGACTCTACGTTTCTCCTCGAGTTGAGTTCACTCCTCGAGTCGAGTACCGAGCCCACGAGTCGACAAGCTACTCCTCGTGCCGACTCTACGTTTCTCCTCGAGTTGAGTTCACCCCTCAAGTCGAGTACCGAGTCCACGAGTCGACAAGCTACTCCTCGTGCCGACTCTACGTTTCTCCTCGAGTCGAGTACCGAGCCCACGAGTCGACAAGCTACTCCTCGTGCCGACTCTACGTTTCTCCTCGAGTTGAGTTCACTCCTCGAGTCGAGTACCGAGTCCATGGGTCGATGAGCTACTCCTCGTGCCGACTCTACGTTTCTCCTCGAGTTGAGTTCACTCCTCGAGTCGAGTACCGAGCACACGAGTCGACAAGCTACTCCTCGTGCCGACTCTACGTTTCTCCTCGAGTTGAGTTCACTCCTCGAGTCGAGTACCGAGTCCACGAGTCGACAAGCTACTCCTCGTGCCGACTCTACGTTTCTCCTCGAGTTGAGTTCACTCCTCGAGTCGAGTACCGAGCCCACGAGTCGAAAAGCTACTCCTCGTGCTGACTCTACGTTTCTCCTCGAGTTGAGTTCACTCCTCGAGTCGAGAACCGAGCCCACGAGTCGCCAATCTACTCCTCGTGCCGACTCTACATTTCTCCTGGAGTTGAGTTCACTCCTCGAGTCGAGTACCGAGTCCACGAGTCGACAAGCTACTCCTCGTGCCGACTCTACGTTTCTCCTCGAGTTGAGTTCACTCCTCGAGTCGAGTACCGAGCCCACGAGTCGCCAATCTACTCCTCGTGCCGACTCTAAATTTCTCCTTGAGTTGAGTTCACTCCTTGAGTCGAGTACCGACCCCACGAGTCGACAAGCTACTCCTCGTGCCGACTCTACGTTTCTCCTCGAGTTGAGTTCACTCCTCGAGTCGAGTACCGAGTCCACGAGTCGACAAGCTACTCCTCGTACCGACTCTACGTTTCTCCTCGAGTTGAGTTCACTCCTCGAGTCGAGTACCGAGCCCACGAGTCGACAAGCTACTCCTCGTGTCGACTCTACGTTTCTCCTCGAGTTGAGTTCACTCCTCGAGTCGAGTACCGAGCACACGAGTCGCCAATCTACTCCTCGTGCCGACTCTACATTTCTCCCGGAGTTTAGTTCACTCCTCGAGTCGAGTACCGAGTCCACGAGTCGACAAGCTACTCCTCGTGCCGACTCTACGTTTCTCCTCGAGTTGAGTTCACTCCTCGAGTCGAGTACCGAGCCCACGAGTCGACAAGCTACTCCTCGTGCCGACTCTACGTTTCTCCTCGAGTTGAGTTCACTCCTCGAGTCGAGTACCGAGTCCATGGGTCGATAAGCTACTCCTCGTGCCGACTCTACGTTTCTCCTCGAGTTGAGTTCACTCCTCGAGTCTAGTACCGAGTCCACGAGTCGACAAGCTACTCCTCGTGCCGACTCTACGTTTCTCCTCGAGTTGAGTTCACTCCTCGAGTCGAGTACCGAGCACACGAGTCGACAAGCTACTCCTCGTGCAGACTCTACGTTTCTCCTCGAGTTGAGTTCACTCCTCGAGTCGAGTACCGAGCACACGAGTCGACAAGCTACTCCTCGTGCCGACTCTACGTTTCTCCTCGAGTTGAGTTCACTCCTCGAGTCGAGTACCGACCCCACGAGTCGACAAGCTACTCCTCGTGCCGACTCTACGTTTCTCCTCGAGTTGAGTTCACTCCTCGAGTCGAGTACCGAGCCCACGAGTCGACAAGCTACTCCTCGTGCCGACTCTACGTTTCTCCTCGAGTTGAGTTCACCCCTCGAGTCGAGTACCGAGTCCACGAGTCGACAAGCTACTCCTCGTGCCGACTCTACGTTTCTCCTCGAGTCGAGTACCGAGCCCACGAGTCGACAAGCTACTCCTCGTGCCGACTCTACGTTTCTCCTCGAGTTGAGTTCACTCCTCGAGTCGAGTACCGAGTCCATGGGTCGATAAGCTACTCCTCGTGCCGACTCTACGTTTCTCCTCGAGTTGAGTTCACTCCTCGAGTCGAGTACCAAGTCCACGAGTCGACAAGCTACTCCTCGTGCCGACTCTACGTTTCTCCTCGAGTTGAGTTCACTCCTCGAGTCGAGTACCGAGTCCACGAGTCGACAAGCTACTCCTCGTGCCGACTCTACGTTTCTCCTCGAGTTGAGTTCACTCCTCGAGTCGAGTACCGAGCCCACGAGTCGACAAGCTACTCCTCGTGCCGACTCTACGTTTCTCCTCGAGTTGAGTTCACTCCTCGAGTCGAGTACCGAGTCCATGGGTCGATAAGCTACTCCTCGTGCCGACTCTACGTTTCTCCTCGAGTTGAGTTCACTCCTCGAGTCGAGTACCGAGTCCACGAGTCGACAAGCTACTCCTCGTGCCGACTCTACGTTTCTCCTCGAGTTGAGTTCACTCCTCGAGTCGAGTACCGAGTCCACGAGTCGACAAGCTACTCCTCGTGCCGACTCTACGTTTCTCCTCGAGTTGAGTTCACTCCTCGAGTCGAGTACCGAGCCCACGAGTCGACAAGCTACTCCTCGTGCCGACTCTACGTTTCTCCTCGAGTTGAGTTCACTCCTCGAGTCGAGTACCGAGTCCATGGGTCGATAAGCTACTCCTCGTGCCGACTCTACGTTTCTCCTCGAGTTGAGTTCACTCCTCGAGTCGAGTACCGAGTCCATGGGTCGATAAGCTACTCCTCGTGCCGACTCTACGTTTCTCCTCGAGTTGAGTTCACTCCTCGAGTCTAGTACCGAGTCCACGAGTCGACAAGCTACTCCTCGTGCCGACTCTACGTTTCTCCTCGAGTTGAGTTCACTCCTCGAGTCGAGTACCGAGCACACGAGTCGACAAGCTACTCCTCGTGCCGACTCTACGTTTCTCCTCGAGTCGAGTACCGACCCCACGAGTCGACAAGCTACTCCTCGTGCCGACTCTACGTTTCTCCTCGAGTTGAGTTCACTCCTCGAGTCGAGTACCGAGTCCACGAGTCGACAAGCTACTCCTCGTGCCGACTCTACGTTTCTCCTCGAGTTGAGTTCACTCCTCGAGTCGAGTACCGAGCCCACGAGTCGACAAGCTACTCCTCGTGCCGACTCTACGTTTCTCCTCGAGTTGAGTTCACTCCTCGAGTCGAGTACCGAGTCCATGGGTCGATAAGCTACTCCTCGTGCCGACTCTACGTTTCTCCTCGAGTTGAGTTCACTCCTCGAGTCGAGTACCAAGTCCACGAGTCGACAAGCTACTCCTCGTGCCGACTCTACGTTTCTCCTCGAGTTGAGTTCACTCCTCGAGTCGAGTACCGAGTCCACGAGTCGACAAGCTACTCCTCGTGCCGACTCTACGTTTCTCCTCGAGTTGAGTTCACTCCTCGAGTCGAGTACCGAGCCCACGAGTCGACAAGCTACTCCTCGTGCCGACTCTACGTTTCTCCTCGAGTTGAGTTCACTCCTCGAGTCGAGTACCGAGTCCATGGGTCGATAAGCTACTCCTCGTGCCGACTCTACGTTTCTCCTCGAGTTGAGTTCACTCCTCGAGTCGAGTACCAAGTCCACGAGTCGACAAGCTACTCCTCGTGCCGACTCTACGTTTCTCCTCGAGTTGAGTTCACTCCTCGAGTCGAGTACCGAGTCCACGAGTCGACAAGCTACTCCTCGTGCCGACTCTACGTTTCTCCTCGAGTTGAGTTCACTCCTCGAGTCGAGTACCGAGCCCACGAGTCAACAAGCTACTCCTCGTGCCGACTCTACGTTTCTCCTCGAGTAGAGTTCACTCCTCGAGTCGAGTACCGAGCCCACGAGTCGCCAATCTACTCCTCGTGCCGACTCTACATTTCTACTGGAGTTGAGTTCACTCCTCGAGTCGAGTACCGAGTCCACGAGTCGACAAGCTACTCCTCGTGCCGACTCTACGTTTCTCCTCGAGTTGAGTTCACTCCTCGAGTCGAGTACCGAGTCCATGGGTCGATAAGCTACTCCTCGTGCCGACTCTACGTTTCTCCTCGAGTGGAGTTCACTCCTCGAGTCGAGTACCAAGTCCACGAGTCGACAAGCTACTCCTCGTGCCGACTCTACGTTTCTCCTCGAGTTGAGTTCACTCCTCGAGTCGAGTACCGAGCCCACGAGTCGACAAGCTACTCCTCGTGCCGACTCTACGTTTCTCCTCGAGTTGAGTTCACTCCTCGAGTCGAGTACCGAGTCCATGGGTCGATAAGCTACTCCTCGTGCCGACTCTACGTTTCTCCTCGAGTTGAGTTCACTCCTCGAGTCGAGTACCGAGCACACGAGTCGACAAGCTACTCCTCGTGCCGACTCTACGTTTCTCCTTGAGTTGAGTTCACTCCTCGAGTCGAGTACCGAGCCCACGAGTCGACAAGCTACTCCTCGTGCCGACTCTACGTTTCTCCTCGAGTTGAGTTCACTCCTCGAGTCGAGTACCGAGCACACGAGTCGACAAGCTACTCCTCGTGCCGACTCTACGTTTCTCCTCGAGTTGAGTTCACTCCTCGAGTCGAGTACCGACCCCACGAGTCGACAAGCTACTCCTCGTGCCGACTCTACGTTTCTCCTCGAGTTGAGTTCACTCCTCGAGTCGAGTACCGAGTCCACGAGTCGACAAGCTACTCCTCGTGCCGACTCTACGTTTCTCCTCGAGTTGAGTTCACTCCTCGAGTCGAGTACCGAGCCCACGAGTCGACAAGCTACTCCTCGTGCCGACTCTACGTTTCTCCTCGAGTTGAGTTCACTCCTCGAGTCGAGTACCGAGTCCATGGGTCGATAAGCTACTCCTCGTGCCGACTCTACGTTTCTCCTCGAGTTGAGTTCACTCCTCGAGTCTAGTACCGAGTCCACGAGTCGACAAGCTACTCCTCGTGCCGACTCTACGTTTCTCCTCGAGTTGAGTTCACTCCTCGAGTCGAGTACCGAGCACACGAGTCGAAAAGCTACTCCTCGTGCCGACTCTACGTTTCTCCTCGAGTTGAGTTCACTCCTCGAGTCGAGTACCGAGCCCACGAGTTGCCAATCTACTCCTCGTGCCGACTCTACATTTCTCCTTGAGTTGACTTCACTCCTCGAGTCGAGTACCGAGTCCATGGGTCGATAAGCTACTCCTCGTGCCGACTCTACGTTTCTCCTCGAGTTGAGTTCACCCCTCGAGTCGAGTACCGAGTCCACGAGTCGACAAGCTACTCCTCGTGCCGACTCTACGTTTCTCCTCGAGTTGAGTTCACTCCTCGAGTCGAGTACCGAGTCCACGAGTCGACAAGCTACTCCTCGTGCTGACTCTACGTTTCTCCTCGAGTTGAGTTCACTCCTCGAGTCGAGTACCGAGTCCATGGGTCGATAAGCTACTCCTCGTGCCGACTCTACGTTTCTCCTCGAGTTGAGTTCACTCCTCGAGTCGAGTACCGAGTCCACGAGTCGACAAGCTACTCCTCGTGCCGACTCTACGTTTCTCCTCGAGTTGAGTTCACTCCTCGAGTCGAGTACCGAGCCCACGAGTCGACAAGCTACTCCTCGTGCCGACTCTACGTTTCTCCTCGAGTTGAGTTCACTCCTCGAGTCGAGTACCGAGTCCATGGGTCGATAAGCTACTCCTCGTGCCGACTCTACGTTTCTCCTCGAGTTGAGTTCACTCCTCGAGTCGAGTACCGAGTCCATGGGTCGATAAGCTACTCCTCGTGCCGACTCTACGTTTCTCCTCGAGTTGAGTTCACTCCTCGAGTCTAGTACCGAGTCCACGAGTCGACAAGCTACTCCTCGTGCCGACTCTACGTTTCTCCTCGAGTTGAGTTCACTCCTCGAGTCGAGTACCGAGCACACGAGTCGACAAGCTACTCCTCGTGCCGACTCTTCGTTTCTCCTCGAGTTGAGTTCACTCCTCGAGTCGAGTACCGACCCCACGAGTCGACAAGCTACTCCTCGTGCCGACTCTACGTTTCTCCTCGAGTTGAGTTCACTCCTCGAGTCGAGTACCGAGTCCACGAGTCGACAAGCTACTCCTCGTGCCGACTCTACGTTTCTCCTCGAGTTGAGTTCACTCCTCGAGTCGAGTACCGAGCCCACGAGTCGACAAGCTACTCCTCGTGCCGACTCTACGTTTCTCCTCGAGTTGAGTTCACTCCTCGAGTCGAGTACCGAGTCCATGGGTCGATAAGCTACTCCTCGTGCCGACTCTACGTTTCTCCTCGAGTTGAGTTCACTCCTCGAGTCGAGTACCAAGTCCACGAGTCGACAAGCTACTCCTCGTGCCGACTCTACGTTTCTCCTCGAGTTGAGTTCACTCCTCGAGTCGAGTACCGAGTCCACGAGTCGACAAGCTACTCCTCGTGCCGACTCTACGTTTCTCCTCGAGTTGAGTTCACTCCTCGAGTCGAGTACCGAGCCCACGAGTCGACAAGCTACTCCTCGTGCCGACTCTACGTTTCTCCTCGAGTTGAGTTCACTCCTCGAGTCGAGTACCGAGTCCATGGGTCGATAAGCTACTCCTCGTGCCGACTCTACGTTTCTCCTCGAGTTGAGTTCACTCCTCGAGTCGAGTACCAAGTCCACGAGTCGACAAGCTACTCCTCGTGCCGACTCTACGTTTCTCCTCGAGTTGAGTTCACTCCTCGAGTCGAGTACCGAGTCCACGAGTCGACAAGCTACTCCTCGTGCCGACTCTACGTTTCTCCTCGAGTTGAGTTCACTCCTCGAGTCGAGTACCGAGCCCACGAGTCGACAAGCTACTCCTCGTGCCGACTCTACGTTTCTCCTCGAGTAGAGTTCACTCCTCGAGTCGAGTACCGAGCCCACGAGTCGCCAATCTACTCCTCGTGCCGACTCTACATTTCTCCTGGAGTTGAGTTCACTCCTCGAGTCGAGTACCGAGTCCACGAGTCGACAAGCTACTCCTCGTGCCGACTCTACGTTTCTCCTCGAGTTGAGTTCACTCCTCGAGTCGAGTACCGAGTCCATGGGTCGATAAGCTACTCCTCGTGCCGACTCTACGTTTCTCCTCGAGTGGAGTTCACTCCTCGAGTCGAGTACCAAGTCCACGAGTCGACAAGCTACTCCTCGTGCCGACTCTACGTTTCTCCTCGAGTTGAGTTCACTCCTCGAGTCGAGTACCGAGCCCACGAGTCGACAAGCTACTCCTCGTGCCGACTCTACGTTTCTCCTCGAGTTGAGTTCACTCCTCGAGTCGAGTACCGAGTCCATGGGTCGATAAGCTACTCCTCGTGCCGACTCTACGTTTCTCCTCGAGTTGAGTTCACTCCTCGAGTCGAGTACCGAGCACACGAGTCGACAAGCTACTCCTCGTGCCGACTCTACGTTTCTCCTTGAGTTGAGTTCACTCCTCGAGTCGAGTACCGAGCCCACGAGTCGACAAGCTACTCCTCGTGCCGACTCTACGTTTCTCCTCGAGTTGAGTTCACTCCTCGAGTCGAGTACCGAGCACACGAGTCGACAAGCTACTCCTCGTGCCGACTCTACGTTTCTCCTCGAGTTGAGTTCACTCCTCGAGTCGAGTACCGACCCCACGAGTCGACAAGCTACTCCTCGTGCCGACTCTACGTTTCTCCTCGAGTTGAGTTCACTCCTCGAGTCGAGTACCGAGTCCACGAGTCGACAAGCTACTCCTCGTGCCGACTCTACGTTTCTCCTCGAGTTGAGTTCACTCCTCGAGTCGAGTACCGAGCCCACGAGTCGACAAGCTACTCCTCGTGCCGACTCTACGTTTCTCCTCGAGTTGAGTTCACTCCTCGAGTCGAGTACCGAGTCCATGGGTCGATAAGCTACTCCTCGTGCCGACTCTACGTTTCTCCTCGAGTTGAGTTCACTCCTCGAGTCTAGTACCGAGTCCACGAGTCGACAAGCTACTCCTCGTGCCGACTCTACGTTTCTCCTCGAGTTGAGTTCACTCCTCGAGTCGAGTACCGAGCACACGAGTCGAAAAGCTACTCCTCGTGCCGACTCTACGTTTCTCCTCGAGTTGAGTTCACTCCTCGAGTCGAGTACCGAGCCCACGAGTTGCCAATCTACTCCTCGTGCCGACTCTACATTTCTCCTTGAGTTGACTTCACTCCTCGAGTCGAGTACCGAGTCCATGGGTCGATAAGCTACTCCTCGTGCTGACTCTACGTTTCTCCTCGAGTTGAGTTCACCCCTCGAGTCGAGTACCGAGTCCACGAGTCGACAAGCTACTCCTCGTGCCGACTCTACGTTTCTCCTCGAGTTGAGTTCACTCCTCGAGTCGAGTACCGAGTCCACGAGTCGACAAGCTACTCCTCGTGCCGACTCTACGTTTCTCCTCGAGTTGAGTTCACTCCTCGAGTCGAGTACCGAGTCCATGGGTCGATAAGCTACTCCTCGTGCCGACTCTACGTTTCTCCTCGAGTTGAGTTCACTCCTCGAGTCGAGTACCGAGTCCACGAGTCGACAAGCTACTCCTCGTGCCGACTCTACGTTTCTCCTCGAGTTGAGTTCACTCCTCGAGTCGAGTACCGAGCCCACGAGTCGACAAGCTACTCCTCGTGCCGACTCTACGTTTCTCCTCGAGTAGAGTTCACTCCTCGAGTCGAGTACCGAGCCCACGAGTCGTCAATCTACTCCTCGTGCCGACTCTACATTTCTCCTGGAGTTGAGTTCACTCCTCGAGTCGAGTACCGAGTCCACGAGTCGACAACCTACTCCTCGTGCCGACTCTACGTTTCTCCTCGAGTTGAGTTCACTCCTCGAGTCGAGTACCGAGTCCATGGGTCGATAAGCTACTCCTCGTGCCGACTCTACGTTTCTCCTCGAGTTGAGTTCACTCCTCGAGTCGAGTACCAAGTCCATGAGTCGACAAGCTACTCCTCGTGCCGACTCTACGTTTCTCCTCGAGTTGAGTTCACTCCTCGAGTCGAGTACCGAGCCCACGAGTCGACAAGCTACTCCTCGTGCCGACTCTACGTTTCTCCTCGAGTTGAGTTCACTCCTCGAGTCGAGTACCGAGTCCATGGGTCGATAAGCTACTCCTCGTGCCGACTCTACGTTTCTCCTCGAGTTGAGTTCACTCCTCGAGTCGAGTACCGAGCACACGAGTCGACAAGCTACTCCTCGTGCCGACTCTACGTTTCTCCTCGAGTTGAGTTCACTCCTCGAGTCGAGTACCGACCCCACGAGTCGACAAGCTACTCCTCGTGCCGACTCTACGTTTCTCCTCGAGTTGAGTTCACTCCTCGAGTCGAGTACCGAGCACACGAGTCGACAAGCTACTCCTCGTGCCGACTCTACGTTTCTCCTCGAGTTGAGTTCACTCCTCGAGTCGAGTACCGACCCCACGAGTCGACAAGCTACTCCTCGTGCCGACTCTACGTTTCTCCTCGAGTTGAGTTCACTCCTCGAGTCGAGTACCGAGTCCACGAGTCGACAAGCTACTCCTCGTGCCGACTCTACGTTTCTCCTCGAGTTGAGTTCACTCCTCGAGTCGAGTACCGAGCCCACGAGTCGACAAGCTACTCCTCGTGCCGACTCTACGTTTCTCCTCGAGTTGAGTTCACTCCTCGAGTCGAGTACCGAGTCCATGGGTCGATAAGCTACTCCTCGTGCCGACTCTACGTTTCTCCTCGAGTTGAGTTCACTCCTCGAGTCTAGTACCGAGTCCACGAGTCGACAAGCTACTCCTCGTGCCGACTCTACGTTTCTCCTCGAGTTGAGTTCACTCCTCGAGTCGAGTACCGAGCACACGAGTCGAAAAGCTACTCCTCGTGCCGCCTCTACGTTTCTCCTCGAGTTGAGTTCACTCCTCGAGTCGAGTACCGAGCCCACGAGTTGCCAATCTACTCCTCGTGCCGACTCTACATTTCTCCTTGAGTTGACTTCACTCCTCGAGTCGAGTACCGAGTCCATGGGTCGATAAGCTACTCCTCGTGCCGACTCTACGTTTCTCCTCGAGTTGAGTTCACCCCTCGAGTCGAGTACCGAGTCCACGAGTCGACAAGCTACTCCTCGTGCCGACTCTACGTTTCTCCTCGAGTTGAGTTCACTCCTCGAGTCGAGTACCGAGCCCACGAGTCGACAAGCTACTCCTCGTGCCGACTCTACGTTTCTCCTCGAGTTGAGTTCACTCCTCGAGTCGAGTACCGAGTCCATGGGTCGATAAGCTACTCCTCGTGCCGACTCTACGTTTCTCCTCGAGTTGAGTTCACTCCTCGAGTCGAGTACCAAGTCCACGAGTCGACAAGCTACTCCTCATGCCGACTCTACGT
This sequence comes from Urtica dioica subsp. dioica, assembly GCF_054948205.1. Taxonomy (NCBI): domain Eukaryota; kingdom Viridiplantae; phylum Streptophyta; class Magnoliopsida; order Rosales; family Urticaceae; genus Urtica; species Urtica dioica. Next base: position 15,608,423 of record NC_142757.1, read on the forward strand.
TTCTCCTCGAGTTGAGTTCACTCCTCGAGTCGAGTACCGAGTCCACGAGTCGACAAGCTACTCCTCGTGCCGACTCTACGTTTCTCCTCGAGTTGAGTTCACTCCTCGAGTCGAATACCGAGCCCACGAGTCGACAAGCTACTCCTCGTGCCGACTCTACGTTTCTCCTCGAGTTGAGTTCACTCCTCGAGTCGAGTACCGAGCCCACGAGTCGCCAATCTACTCCTCGTGCCGACTCTACGTTTCTCCTCGAGTTGAGTTCACTCCTCGAGTCGAGTACCGACCCCACGAGTCGACAAGCTACTCCTCGTGCCGACTCTACGTTTCTCCTCGAGTTGAGTTCACTCCTCGAGTCGAGTACCGAGCACACGAGTCGACAAGCTACTCCTCGTGCCGACTCTACGTTTCTCCTCGAGTTGAGTTCACTCCTCGAGTCGAGTACCGACCCCACGAGTCGACAAGCTACTCCTCGTGCCGACTCTACGTTTCTCCTCGAGTTGAGTTCACTCCTCGAGTCGAGTACCGAGTCCACGAGTCGACAAGCTACTCCTCGTGCCGACTCTACGTTTCTCCTCGAGTTGAGTTCACTCCTCGAGTCGAGTACCGAGCCCACGAGTCGACAAGCTACTCCTCGTGCCGACTCTACGTTTCTCCTCGAGTTGAGTTCACTCCTCGAGTCGAGTACCGAGTCCATGGGTCGATAAGCTACTCCTCGTGCCGACTCTACGTTTCTCCTCGAGTTGAGTTCACTCCTCGAGTCTAGTACCGAGTCCACGAGTCGACAAGCTACTCCTCGTGCCGACTCTACGTTTCTCCTCGAGTTGAGTTCACTCCTCGAGTCGAGTACCGAGCACACGAGTCGAAAAGCTACTCCTCGTGCCGACTCTACGTTTCTCCTCGAGTTGAGTTCACTCCTCGAGTCGAGTACCGAGCCCACGAGTTGCCAATCTACTCCTCGTGCCGACTCTACATTTCTCCTTGAGTTGACTTCACTCCTCGAGTCGAGTACCGAGTCCATGGGTCGATAAGCTACTCCTCGTGCCGACTCTACGTTTCTCCTCGAGTTGAGTTCACCCCTCGAGTCGAGTACCGAGTCCACGAGTCGACAAGCTACTCCTCGTGCCGACTCTACGTTTCTCCTCGAGTTGAGTTCACTCCTCGAGTCGAGTACCGAGCCCACGAGTCGACAAGCTACTCCTCGTGCCGACTCTACGTTTCTCCTCGAGTTGAGTTCACTCCTCGAGTCGAGTACCGAGTCCATGGGTCGATAAGCTACTCCTCGTGCCGACTCTACGTTTCTCCTCGAGTTGAGTTCACTCCTCGAGTCGAGTACCAAGTCCACGAGTCGACAAGCTACTCCTCATGCCGACTCTACGTTTCTCCTCGAGTTGAGTTCACTCCTCGAGTCGAGTACCGAGTCCACGAGTCGACAAGCTACTCCTCGTGCCGACTCTACGTTTCTCCTCGAGTTGAGTTCACTCCTCGAGTCGAATACCGAGCCCACGAGTCGACAAGCTACTCCTCGTGCCGACTCTACGTTTCTCCTCGAGTTGAGTTCACTCCTCGAGTCGAGTACCGAGCCCACGAGTCGCCAATCTACTCCTCGTGCCGACTCTACATTTCTCCTTGAGTTGAGTTCACTCCTCGAGTCGAGTACCGAGTCCACGAGTCGACAAGCTACTCCTCGTGCCGACTCTACTTTTCTCCTCGAGTTGAGTTCACTCCTCGAGTCGAGTACCGAGCCCACGAGTCGACAAGCTACTCCTCGTGCCGACTCTACGTTTCTCCTCGAGTTGAGTTCACTCCTCGAGTCGAGTACCGAGCCCACGAGTCGCCAATCTACTCCTCGTGCCGACTCTACATTTCTCCTCGAGTTGAGTTCACTCCTCGAGTCGAGTACCGAGTCCATGGGTCGATAAGCTACTCCTCGTGCCGACTCTACGTTTCTCCTCGAGTTGAGTTCACCCCTCGAGTCGAGTACCGAGTCCACGAGTCGACAAGCTACTCCTCGTGCCGACTCTACGTTTCTCCTCGAGTTGAGTTCACTCCTCGAGACGAGTACCGAGCCCACGAGTCGACAAGCTACTCCTCGTGCCGACTCTACGTTTCTCCTCGAGTTGAGTTCACTCCTCGAGTCGAATACCGAGTCCATGGGTCGATAAGCTACTCCTCGTGCCGACTCTACGTTTCTCCTCGAGTTGAGTTCACTCCTCGAGTCTAGTACCGAGTCCACGAGTCGACAAGCTACTCCTCGTGCCGGCTCTACGTTTCTCCTCAAGTTGAGTTCACTCCTCGAGTCGAGTACCGAGCACACGAGTCGAGAAGCTACTCCTCGTGCCGACTCTACGTTTCTCCTCGAGTTGAGTTCACTCCTCGAGTCGAGTACCGAGTCCATGGGTCGATAAGCTACTCCTCGTGCCGACTCTACGTTTCTCCTCGAGTTGAGTTCACTCCTCGAGTCTAGTACCGAGTCCACGAGTCGACAAGCTACTCCTCGTGCCGACTCTACGTTTCTCCTCGAGTTGAGTTCACTCCTCGAGTCGAGTACCGAGCACACGAGTCGAAAAGCTACTCCTCGTGCCGACTCTACGTTTCTCCTCGAGTTGAGTTCACTCCTCGAGTCGAGTACCGAGCCCACGAGTTGCCAATCTACTCCTCGTGCCGACTCTACATTTCTCCTTGAGTTGACTTCACTCCTCGAGTCGAGTACCGAGTCCATGGGTCGATAAGCTACTCCTCGTGCCGACTCTACGTTTCTCCTCGAGTTGAGTTCACCCCTCGAGTCGAGTACCGAGTCCACGAGTCGACAAGCTACTCCTCGTGCCGACTCTACGTTTCTCCTCGAGTTGAGTTCACTCCTCGAGTCGAGTACCGAGCCCACGAGTCGACAAGCTACTCCTCGTGCCGACTCTACGTTTCTCCTCGAGTTGAGTTCACTCCTCGAGTCGAGTACCGAGTCCATGGGTCGATAAGCTACTCCTCGTGCCGACTCTACGTTTCTCCTCGAGTTGAGTTCACTCCTCGAGTCGAGTACCAAGTCCACGAGTCGACAAGCTACTCCTCATGCCGACTCTACGTTTCTCCTCGAGTTGAGTTCACTCCTCGAGTCGAGTACCGAGTCCACGAGTCGACAAGCTACTCCTCGTGCCGACTCTACGTTTCTCCTCGAGTTGAGTTCACTCCTCGAGTCGAATACCGAGCCCACGAGTCGACAAGCTACTCCTCGTGCCGACTCTACGTTTCTCCTCGAGTTGAGTTCACTCCTCGAGTCGAGTACCGAGCCCACGAGTCGCCAATCTACTCCTCGTGCCGACTCTACATTTCTCCTTGAGTTGAGTTCACTCCTCGAGTCGAGTACCGAGTCCACGAGTCGACAAGCTACTCCTCATGCCGACTCTACTTTTCTCCTCGAGTTGAGTTCACTCCTCGAGTCGAGTACCGAGCCCACGAGTCGACAAGCTACTCCTCGTGCCGACTCTACGTTTCTCCTCGAGTTGAGTTCACTCCTCGAGTCGAGTACCGAGCCCACGAGTCGCCAATCTACTCCTCGTGCCGACTCTACATTTCTCCTCGAGTTGAGTTCACTCCTCGAGTCGAGTACCGAGTCCATGGGTCGATAAGCTACTCCTCGTGCCGACTCTACGTTTCTCCTCGAGTTGAGTTCACCCCTCGAGTCGAGTACCGAGTCCACGAGTCGACAAGCTACTCCTCGTGCCGACTCTACGTTTCTCCTCGAGTTGAGTTCACTCCTCGAGACGAGTACCGAGCCCACGAGTCGACAAGCTACTCCTCGTGCCGACTCTACGTTTCTCCTCGAGTTGAGTTCACTCCTCGAGTCGAATACCGAGTCCATGGGTCGATAAGCTACTCCTCGTGCCGACTCTACGTTTCTCCTCGAGTTGAGTTCACTCCTCGAGTCTAGTACCGAGTCCACGAGTCGACAAGCTACTCCTCGTGCCGGCTCTACGTTTCTCCTCGAGTTGAGTTCACTCCTCGAGTCGAGTACCGAGCACACGAGTCGACAAGCTACTCCTCGTGCCGACTCTACGTTTCTCCTCGAGTTGAGTTCACTCCTCGAGTCGAGTACCGAGCCCACGAGTCGCCAATCTACTCCTCGTGCCGACTCTACATTTCTCCCGGAGTTTAGTTCACTCCTCGAGTCGAGTACCGAGTCCACGAGTCGACAAGCTACTCCTCGTGCCGACTCTACGTTTCTCCTCGAGTTGAGTTCACTCCTCGAGTCGAGTACCGAGTCCACGAGTCGACAAGCTACTCCTCGTGCCGACTCTACGTTTCTCCTCGAGTTGAGTTCACTCCTCGAGTCGAGTACCGAGTCCATGGGTCGATAAGCTACTCCTCGTGCCGACTCTACGTTTCTCCTCGAGTTGAGTTCACTCCTCGAGTCGAGTACCAAGTCCACGAGTCGACAAGCTACTCCTCGTGCCGACTCTACGTTTCTCCTCGAGTTGAGTTCACTCCTCGAGTCGAGTACCGAGCCCACGAGTCGACAAGCTACTCCTCGTGCCGACTCTACGTTTCTCCTCGAGTTGAGTTCACTCCTCGAGTCGAGTACCGAGTCCATGGGTCGATAAGCTACTCCTCGTGCCGACTCTACGTTTCTCCTCGAGTTGAGTTCACTCCTCGAGTCTAGTACCGAGTCCACGAGTCGACAAGCTACTCCTCGTGCCGACTCTACGTTTCTCCTCGAGTTGAGTTCACTCCTCGAGTCGAGTACCGAGCACACGAGTCGACAAGCTACTCCTCGTGCCGACTCTACGTTTCTCCTCGAGTTGAGTTCACTCCTCGAGTCGAGTACCGACCCCACGAGTCGACAAGCTACTCCTCGTGCCGACTCTACGTTTCTCCTCGAGTTGAGTTCACTCCTCGAGTCGAGTACCGAGTCCACGAGTCGACAAGCTACTCCTCGTGCCGACTCTACGTTTCTCCTCGAGTTGAGTTCACTCCTCGAGTCGAGTACCGAGCCCACGAGTCGACAAGCTACTCCTCGTGCCGACTCTACGTTTCTCCTCGAGTTGAGTTCACTCCTCGAGTCGAGTACCGAGTCCATGGGTCGATAAGCTACTCCTCGTGCCGACTCTACGTTTCTCCTCGAGTTGAGTTCACTCCTCGAGTCTAGTACCGAGTCCACGAGTCGACAAGCTACTCCTCGTGCCGGCTCTACGTTTCTCCTCGAGTTGAGTTCACTCCTCGAGTCGAGTACCGAGCACACGAGTCGACAAGCTACTCCTCGTGCCGACTCTACGTTTCTCCTCGAGTTGAGTTCACTCCTCGAGTCGAGTACCGAGCCCACGAGTCGCCAATCTACTCCTCGTGCCGACTCTACATTTCTCCCGGAGTTTAGTTCACTCCTCGAGTCGAGTACCGAGTCCACGAGTCGACAAGCTACTCCTCGTGCCGACTCTACGTTTCTCCTCGAGTTGAGTTCACTCCTCGAGTCGAGTACCGAGTCCACGAGTCGACAAGCTACTCCTCGTGCCGACTCTACGTTTCTCCTCGAGTTGAGTTTACTCCTCGAGTCGAGTACCGAGTCCATGGGTCGATAAGCTACTCCTCGTGCCGACTCTACGTTTCTCCTCGAGTTGAGTTCACTCCTCGAGTCGAGTACCAAGTCCACGAGTCGACAAGCTACTCCTCGTGCCGACTCTACGTTTCTCCTCGAGTTGAGTTCACTCCTCGAGTCGAGTACCGAGCCCACGAGTCGACAAGCTACTCCTCGTGCCGACTCTACGTTTCTCCTCGAGTTGAGTTCACTCCTCGAGTCGAGTACCGAGTCCATGGGTCGATAAGCTACTCCTCGTGCCGACTCTACGTTTCTCCTCGAGTTGAGTTCACTCCTCGAGTCTAGTACCGAGTCCACGAGTCGACAAGCTACTCCTCGTGCCGACTCTACGTTTCTCCTCGAGTTGAGTTCACTCCTCGAGTCGAGTACCGAGCACACGAGTCGACAAGCTACTCCTCGTGCCGACTCTACGTTTCTCCTCGAGTTGAGTTCACTCCTCGAGTCGAGTACCGACCCCACGAGTCGACAAGCTACTCCTCGTGCCGACTCTACGTTTCTCCTCGAGTTGAGTTCACTCCTCGAGTCGAGTACCGAGTCCACGAGTCGACAAGCTACTCCTCGTGCCGACTCTACGTTTCTCCTCGAGTTGAGTTCACTCCTCGAGTCGAGTACCGAGCCCACGAGTCGACAAGCTACTCCTCGTGCCGACTCTACGTTTCTCCTCGAGTTGAGTTCACTCCTCGAGTCGAGTACCGAGTCCATGGGTCGATAAGCTACTCCTCGTGCCGACTCTACGTTTCTCCTTGAGTTGAGTTCACTCCTCGAGTCTAGTACCGAGTCCACGAGTCGACAAGCTACTCCTCGTGCCGACTCTACGTTTCTCCTCGAGTTGAGTTCACTCCTCGAGTCGAGTACCGAGCACACGAGTCGAAAAGCTACTCCTCGTGCCGACTCTACGTTTCTCCTCGAGTTGAGTTCACTCCTCGAGTCGAGTACCGAGCCCACGAGTTGCCAATCTACTCCTCGTGCTGACTCTACATTTCTCCTTGAGTTGACTTCACTCCTCGAGTCGAGTACCGAGTCCATGGGTCAATAAGCTACTCCTCGTGCCGACTCTACGTTTCTCCTCGAGTTGAGTTCACCCCTCGAGTCGAGTACCGAGTCCACGAGTCGACAAGCTACTCCTCGTGCCGACTCTACGTTTCTCCTCGAGTTGAGTTCACTCCTCGAGTCGAGTACCGAGCCCACGAGTCGACAAGCTACTCCTCGTGCCGACTCTACGTTTCTCCTCGAGTTGAGTTCACTCCTCGAGTCGAGTACCGAGTCCATGGGTCGATAAGCTACTCCTCGTGCCGACTCTACGTTTCTCCTCGAGTTGAGTTCACTCCTCGAGTCGAGTACCAAGTCCACGAGTCGACAAGCTACTCCTCATGCCGACTCTACGTTTCTCCTCGAGTTGAGTTCACTCCTCGAGTCGAGTACCGAGTCCACGAGTCGACAAGCTACTCCTCGTGCCGACTCTACGTTTCTCCTCGAGTTGAGTTCACTCCTCGAGTCGAATACCGAGCCCACGAGTCGACAAGCTACTCCTCGTGCCGACTCTACGTTTCTCCTCGAGTTGAGTTCACTCCTCGAGTCGAGTACCGAGCCCACGAGTCGCCAATCTACTCCTCGTGCCGACTCTACATTTCTCCTTGAGTTGAGTTCACTCCTCGAGTCGAGTACCGAGTCCACGAGTCGACAAGCTACTCCTCGTGCCGACTCTACTTTTCTCCTCGAGTTGAGTTCACTCCTCGAGTCGAGTACCGAGCCCACGAGTCGACAAGCTACTCCTCGTGCCGACTCTACGTTTCTCCTCGAGTTGAGTTCACTCCTCGAGTCGAGTACCGAGCCCACGAGTCGCCAATCTACTCCTCGTGCCGACTCTACATTTCTCCTCGAGTTGAGTTCACTCCTCGAGTCGAGTACCGAGTCCATGGGTCGATAAGCTACTCCTCGTGCCGACTCTACGTTTCTCCTCGAGTTGAGTTCACCCCTCGAGTCGAGTACCGAGTCCACGACTCGACAAGCTACTCCTCGTGCCGACTCTACGTTTCTCCTCGAGTTGAGTTCACTCCTCGAGACGAGTACCGAGCCCACGAGTCGACAAGCTACTCCTCGTGCCGACTCTACGTTTCTCCTCGAGTTGAGTTCACTCCTCGAGTCGAATACCGAGTCCATGGGTCGATAAGCTACTCCTCGTGCCGACTCTACGTTTCTCCTCGAGTTGAGTTCACTCCTCGAGTCTAGTACCGAGTCCACGAGTCGACATGCTACTCCTCGTGCCGACTCTACGTTTCTCCTCGAGTTGAGTTCACTCCTCGAGTCGAGTACCGAGCACACGAGTCGACAAGCTACTCCTCGTGCCGACTCTACGTTTCTCCTCGAGTTGAGTTCACTCCTCGAGTCGAGTACCGAGCCCACGAGTCGCCAATCTACTCCTCGTGCCGACTCTACATTTCTCCTTGAGTTGATTTCACTCCTCGAGTCGAGTACCGAGTCCATGGGTCGATAAGCTACTCCTCGTGCCGACTCTACGTTTCTCCTCGAGTTGAGTTCACGCCTCGAGTCGAGTACCGAGTCCACGAGGCGACAAGCTACTCCTCGTGCCGACTCTACGTTTCTCCTCGAGTTGAGTTCACTCCTCGAGTCGAGTACCGAGCCCACGAGTCGACAAGCTAGTCCTCGTGCCGACTCTACGTTTCTCCTCGAGTTGAGTTCACTCCTCGAGTCGAGTACCGAGTCCATGGGTCGATAAGCTACTCCTCGTGCCGACTCTACGTTTCTCCTCGAGTTGAGTTCACTCCTCGAGTCGAGTACCGAGTCCACGAGTCGACAAGCTACTCCTCGTGCCGACTCTACGTTTCTCCTCGAGTTGAGTTCACTCCTCGAGTCGAGTACCGAGTCCACGAGTCGACAAGCTACTCCTCGTGCCGACTCTACGTTTCTCCTCGAGTTGAGTTCACTCCTCGAGTCGAGTACCGAGCCCACGAGTCGACAAGCTACTCCTCGTGCCGACTCTACGTTTCTCCTCGAGTTGAGTTCACTCCTCGAGTCGAGTACCGAGCCCACGAGTCGCCAATCTACTCCTCGTGCTGACTCTACATTTCTCCTTGAGTTGAGTTCACTCCTCGAGTCGAGTACCGAGTCCACGAGTCGACAAGCTACTCCTCGTGCCGACTCTACGTTTCTCCTCGAGTTGAGTTCACTCCTCGAGTCGAGTACCGAGCCCACGAGTCGACAAGCTACTCCTCGCGCCGACTCTACGTTTCTCCTCGAGTTGAGTTCACTCCTCGAGTCGAGTACCGAGTCCATGGGTCGATAAGCTACTCCTCGTGCCGACTCTACGTTTCTCCTCGAGTTGAGTTCACTCCTCGAGTCGAGTACCGAGCCCACGAGTCGACAAGCTACTCCTCGTGCCGACTCTACGTTTCTCCTCGAGTTGAGTTCACTCCTCGAGTCGAGTACCGAGTCCATGGGTCGATAAGCTACTCCTCGTGCCGACTCTACGTTTCTCCTCGAGTTGAGTTCACTCCTCGAGTCGAGTACCGAGCACACGAGTCGACAAGCTACTCCTCGTGCCGACTCTACGTTTCTCCTCGAGTTGAGTTCACTCCTCGAGTCGAGTACCGAGCCCACGAGTCGACAAGCTACTCCTCGTGCCGACTCTACGTTTCTCCTCGAGTTGAGTTCACCCCTCGAGTCGAGTACCGAGTCCACGAGTCGACAAGCTACTCCTCGTGCCGACTCTACGTTTCTCCTCGAGTTGAGTTCACTCCTCGAGTCGAGTACCGAGCCCACGAGTCGACAAGCTACTCCTCGTGCCGACTCTACGTTTCTCCTCGAGTTGAGTTCACTCCTCGAGTCGAGTACCGAGTCCATGGGTCGATAAGCTACTCCTCGTGCCGACTCTACGTTTCTCCTCGAGTTGAGTTCACTCCTCGAGTCGAGTACCGAGCCCACGAGTCGACAAGCTACTCCTCGTGCCGACTCTACGTTTCTCCTCGAGTTGAGTTCACTCCTCGAGTCGAGTACCGAGTCCATGGGTCGATAAGCTACTCCTCGTGCCGACTCTACGTTTCTCCTCGAGTTGAGTTCACTCCTCGAGTCTAGTACCGAGTCCACGAGTCGACAAGCTACTCCTCGTGCCGACTCTACGTTTCTCCTCGAGTTGAGTTCACTCCTCTTGTCTAGTACCGAGTCCACGAGTCGACAAGCTACTCCTCGTGCCGACTCTACGTTTCTCCTCGAGTCGAGTACCGAGCACACGAGTCGACAAGCTACTCCTCGTGCCGACTCTACGTTTCTCCTCGAGTTGAGTTCACTCCTCGAGTCGAGTACCGACCCCACGAGTCGACAAGCTACTCCTCGTGCCGACTCTACGTTTCTCCTCGAGTTGAGTTCACTCCTCGAGTCGAGTACCGAGCCCACGAGTCGCCAATCTACTCCTCGTGCCGACTCTACATTTCTCCTTGAGTTGATTTCACTCCTCGAGTCGAGTACCGAGTCCATGGGTCGATAAGCTACTCCTCGTGCCGACTCTACGTTTCTCCTCGAGTTGAGTTCACCCCTCGAGTCGAGTACCGAGTCCACGAGTCGACAAGCTACTCCTCGTGCCGACTCTACGTTTCTCCTCGAGTTGAGTTCACTCCTCGAGTCGAGTACCGAGCCCACGAGTCGACAAGCTACTCCTCGTGCCGACTCTACGTTTCTCCTCGAGTTGAGTTCACTCCTCGAGTCGAGTACCGAGTCCATGGGTCGATAAGCTACTCCTCGTGCCGACTCTACGTTTCTCCTCGAGTTGAGTTCACTCCTCGAGTCTAGTACCAAGTCCACGAGTCGACAAGCTACTCCTCGTGCCGACTCTATGTTTCTCCTCGAGTTGAGTTCACTCCTCGAGTCGAGTACCGAGCACACGAGTCGACAAGCTACTCCTCGTGCCGACTCTACGTTTCTCCTCGAGTTGAGTTCACTCCTCGAGTCGAGTACCGACCCCACGAGTCGACAAGCTACTCCTCGTGCCGACTCTACGTTTCTCCTCGAGTTGAGTTCACTCCTCGAGTCGAGTACCGAGCCCACGAGTCGCCAATCTACTCCTCGTGCCGACTCTACATTTCTCCTTGAGTTGAGTTCACTCCTCGAGTCGAGTACCGAGTCCACGAGTCGACAAGCTACTCCTCGTGCCGACTCTAGGTTTCTCCTCGAGTTGAGTTCACTCCTCGAGTCGAGTACCGAGCCCACGAGTCGACAATCTACTCCTCGTGCCGACTCTACGTTTCTCCTCGAGTTTAGTTCACTCCTCGAGTCGAGTACCGAGCCCACGAGTCGACAAGCTACTCCTCGTGCCGACTCTACGTTTCTCCTCGAGTTGAGTTCACCCCTCGAGTCGAGTACCGAGTCCACGAGTCGACAAGCTACTCCTCGTGCCGACTCTACGTTTCTCCTCGAGTTGAGTTCACTCCTCGAGTCGAGTACCGAGCCCACGAGTCGACAAGCTACTCCTCGTGCCGACTCTACATTTCTCCTCGAGTTGAGTTCACTCCTCGAGTCGAGTACCGAGTCCATGGGTCGATAAGCTACTCCTCGTGCCGACTCTACGTTTCTCCTCGAGTTGAGTTCACTCCTCGAGTCTAGTACCGAGTCCACGAGTCGACAAGCTACTCCTCGTGCCGACTCTATGTTTCTCCTCGAGTTGAGTTCACTCCTCGAGTCGAGTACCGAGCACACGAGTCGACAAGCTACTCCTCGTGCCGACTCTACGTTTCTCCTCGAGTTGAGTTCACTCCTCGAGTCGAGTACCGACCCCACGAGTCGACAAGCTACTCCTCGTGCCGACTCTACGTTTCTCCTCGAGTTGAGTTCATTCCTCGAGTCGAGTACCGAGCCCACGAGTCGCCAATCTACTCCTCGTGCCGACTCTACATTTCTCCTTGAGTTGAGTTCACTCCTCGAGTCGAGTACCGAGTCCACGAGTCGACAAGCTACTCCTCGTGCCGACTCTACGTTTCTCCTCGAGTTGAGTTCACTCCTCGAGTCGAGTACCGAGCCCACGAGTCGACAAGCTACTCCTCGTGCCGACTCTACGTTTCTCCTCGAGTTGAGTTCACTCCTCGAGTCGAGTACCGAGCCCACGAGTCGACAAGCTACTCCTCGTGCCGACTCTACGTTTCTCCTCGAGTTGAGTTCACCCCTCGAGTCGAGTACCGAGTCCACGAGTCGACAAGCTACTCCTCGTGCCGACTCTACGTTTCTCCTCGAGTTGAGTTCACTCCTCGAGTCGAGTACCGAGCCCACGAGTCGACAAGCTACTCCTCGTGCCGACTCTACGTTTCTCCTCGAGTTGAGTTCACTCCTCGAGTCGAGTACCGAGTCCATGGGTCGATAAGCTACTCCTCGTGCCGACTCTACGTTTCTCCTCGAGTTGAGTTCACTCCTCGAGTCTAGTACCGAGTCCACGAGTCGACAAGCTACTCCTCGTGCCGACTCTATGTTTCTCCTCGAGTTGAGTTCACTCCTCGAGTCGAGTACCGAGCACACGAGTCGACAAGCTACTCCTCGTGCCGACTCTACGTTTCTCCTCGAGTTGAGTTCACTCCTCGAGTCGAGTACCGACCCCACGAGTCGACAAGCTACTCCTCGTGCCGACTCTACGTAGCTCCTCGAGTTGAGTTCACTCCTCGAGTCGAGTACCGAGCCCACGAGTCGACAAGCTACTCCTCGTGCCGACTCTACGTTTCTCCTCGAGTTGAGTTCACTCCTCGAGTCGAGTACCGAGCCCACGAGTCGCCAATCTACTCCTCGTGCCGACTCTACATTTCTCCTTGAGTTGAGTTCACTCCTCGAGTCGAGTACCGAGCACACGAGTCGACAAGCTACTCCTCGTGCCGACTCTACGTTTCTCCTCGAGTTGAGTTCACTCCTCGAGTCGAGTACCGACCCCACGAGTCGACAAGCTACTCCTCGTGATGACTCTACGTTTCTCCTCGAGTTGAGTTCACTCCTCGAGTCGAGTACCAAGCCCACGAGTCGACAAGCTACTCCTCGTGCCGACTCTACGTTTCTCCTCGAGTTGAGTTCACTCCTCGAGTCGAGTACCGAGCCCACGAGTCGCCAATCTACTCCTCGTGCCGACTCTACATTTCTCCCGGAGTTGAGTTCACTCCTCGAGTCGAGTACCGAGTCCACGAGTCGACAAGCTACTCCTCGTGCCGACTCTACGTTTCTCCTCGAGTTGAGTTCACTCCTCGAGTCGAGTACCGAGCCCACGAGTCGCCAATCTACTCCTCGTGCCGACTCTACATTTCTCCTTGAGTTGAGTTCACTCCTCGAGTCGAGTACCGAGCCCACGAGTCGACAAGCTACTCCTCGTGCCGACTCTACGTTTCTCCTCGAGTTGAGTTCACCCCTCGAGTCGAGTACCGAGTCCACGAGTCGACAAGCTACTCCTCGTGCCGACTCTACGTTTCTCCTCGAGTTGAGTTCACTCCTCGAGTCGAGTACCGAGCCCACGAGTCGACAAGCTACTCCTCGTGCCGACTCTACATTTCTCCTCGAGTTGAGTTCACTCCTCGAGTCGAGTACCGAGTCCATGGGTCGATAAGCTACTCCTCGTGCCGACTCTACGTTTCTCCTCGAGTTGAGTTCACTCCTCGAGTCTAGTACCGAGTCCACGAGTCGACAAGCTACTCCTCGTGCCGACTCTATGTTTCTCCTCGAGTTGAGTTCACTCCTCGAGTCGAGTACCGAGCACACGAGTCGACAAGCTACTCCTCGTGCCGACTCTACGTTTCTCCTCGAGTTGAGTTCACTCCTCGAGTCGAGTACCGACCCCACGAGTCGACAAGCTACTCCTCGTGCCGACTCTACGTTTCTCCTCGAGTTGAGTTCATTCCTCGAGTCGAGTACCGAGCCCACGAGTCGCCAATCTACTCCTCGTGCCGACTCTACATTTCTCCTTGAGTTGAGTTCACTCCTCGAGTCGAGTACCGAGTCCACGAGTCGACAAGCTACTCCTCGTGCCGACTCTACGTTTCTCCTCGAGTTGAGTTCACTCCTCGAGTCGAGTACCGAGCCCACGAGTCGACAAGCTACTCCTCGTGCCGACTCTACGTTTCTCCTCGAGTTGAGTTCACTCCTCGAGTCGAGTACCGAGCCCACGAGTCGACAAGCTACTCCTCGTGCCGACTCTACGTTTCTCCTCGAGTTGAGTTCACCCCTCGAGTCGAGTACCGAGTCCACGAGTCGACAAGCTACTCCTCGTGCCGACTCTACGTTTCTCCTCGAGTTGAGTTCACTCCTCGAGTCGAGTACCGAGCCCACGAGTCGACAAGCTACTCCTCGTGCCGACTCTACGTTTCTCCTCGAGTTGAGTTCACTCCTCGAGTCGAGTACCGAGTCCATGGGTCGATAAGCTACTCCTCGTGCCGACTCTACGTTTCTCCTCGAGTTGAGTTCACTCCTCGAGTCTAGTACCGAGTCCACGAGTCGACAAGCTACTCCTCGTGCCGACTCTATGTTTCTCCTCGAGTTGAGTTCACTCCTCGAGTCGAGTACCGAGCACACGAGTCGACAAGCTACTCCTCGTGCCGACTCTACGTTTCTCCTCGAGTTGAGTTCACTCCTCGAGTCGAGTACCGACCCCACGAGTCGACAAGCTACTCCTCGTGCCGACTCTACGTAGCTCCTCGAGTTGAGTTCACTCCTCGAGTCGAGTACCGAGCCCACGAGTCGACAAGCTACTCCTCGTGCCGACTCTACGTTTCTCCTCGAGTTGAGTTCACTCCTCGAGTCGAGTACCGAGCCCACGAGTCGCCAATCTACTCCTCGTGCCGACTCTACATTTCTCCTTGAGTTGAGTTCACTCCTCGAGTCGAGTACCGAGCACACGAGTCGACAAGCTACTCCTCGTGCCGACTCTACGTTTCTCCTCGAGTTGAGTTCACTCCTCGAGTCGAGTACCGACCCCACGAGTCGACAAGCTACTCCTCGTGATGACTCTACGTTTCTCCTCGAGTTGAGTTCACTCCTCGAGTCGAGTACCAAGCCCACGAGTCGACAAGCTACTCCTCGTGCCGACTCTACGTTTCTCCTCGAGTTGAGTTCACTCCTCGAGTCGAGTACCGAGCCCACGAGTCGCCAATCTACTCCTCGTGCCGACTCTACATTTCTCCCGGAGTTGAGTTCACTCCTCGAGTCGAGTACCGAGTCCACGAGTCGACAAGCTACTCCTCGTGCCGACTCTACGTTTCTCCTCGAGTTGAGTTCACTCCTCGAGTCGAGTACCGAGCCCACGAGTCGCCAATCTACTCCTCGTGCCGACTCTACATTTCTCCTTGAGTTGAGTTCACTCCTCGAGTCGAGTACCGACCCCAAGAGTCGACAAGCTACTCCTCGTGCCGACTCTACGTTTCTCCTCGAGTTGAGTTCACTCCTCGAGTCGAGTACCGAGCCCACGAGTCGACAAGCTACTCCTCGTGCCGACTCTACGTTTCTCCTCGAGTTGAGTTCACTCCTCGAGTCGAGTACCGAGTCCATGGGTCGATAAGCTACTCCTCGTGCCGACTCTACGTTTCTCCTCGAGTTGAGTTCACTCCTCGAGTCTAGTACCGAGTCCACGAGTCGACAAGCTACTCCTCGTGCCGACTCTACGTTTCTCCTCAAGTTGAGTTCACTCCTCAAGTCGAGTACCGAGCCCACGAGTCGGCAATCTACTCCTCGTGCCGACTCTACGTTTCTCCTTGAGTTGAGTTCACTCCTCGAGTCGAGTACCGAGTCCATGGGTCGATAAGCTACTCCTCGTGCCGACTCTACGTTTCTCCTCGAGTTGAGTTCACTCCTCGAGTCGAGTAACGACCCCACGAGTCGACAAGCTACTCCTCGTGCCGACTCTACGTTTCTCCTCGAGTTGAGTTCACTCCTCGAGTCGAGTACCAAGCCCACGAGTCGACAAGCTACTCCTCGTGCCGACTCTACGTTTCTCCTCGAGTTGAGTTCACTCCTCGAGTCGAGTACCGAGCCCACGAGTCGCCAATCTACTCCTCGTGCCGACTCTACATTTCTCCCGGAGTTGAGTTCACTCCTCGAGTCGAGTACCGAGTCCACGAGTCGATAAGCTACTCCTCGTGCCGACTCTACGTTTCTCCTCGAGTTGAGTTCACTCCTCGAGTCGAGTACCGAGCCCACGAGTCGCCAATCTACTCCTCGTGCCGACTCTACGTTTCTCCTCGAGTTGAGTTCACTCCTCGAGTCGAGTACCGAGTCCATGGGTCGATAAGCTACTCCTCGTGCCGACTCTACATTTCTCCTCGAGTTGAGTTCACTCCTCGAGTCTAGTACCGAGTCCACGAGTCGACAAGCTACTCCTCGTGCCGACTCTATGTTTCTCCTCGAGTTGAGTTCACTCCTCGAGTCGAGTACCGAGCACACGAGTCGACAAGCTACTCCTCGTGCCGACTCTACGTTTCTCCTCGAGTTGAGTTCACTCCTCGAGTCGAGTACCGACCCCACGAGTCGACAAGCTACTCCTCGTGCCGACTCTACGTTTCTCCTCGAGTTGAGTTCACTCCTCGAGTCTAGTACCGAGTCCACGAGTCGACAAGCTACTCCTCGTGCCGACTCTACGTTTCTCCTCGAGTTGAGTTCACTCCTCGAGTCGAGTACCGAGCACACGAGGCGACAAGCTACTCCTCGTGCCGACTCTACGTTTCTCCTCGAGTTGAGTTCACTCCTCGAGTCGAGTACCGACCCCACGAGTCGACAAGCTACTCCTCGTGCCGACTCTACGTTTCTCCTCGAGTTGAGTTCACTCCTCGAGTCGAGTACCGACCCCACGAGTCGACAAGCTACTCCTCGTGCCGACTCTACGTTTCTCCTCGAGTCGAGTACCGAGCCCACGAGTCGACAAGCTACTCCTCGTGCCGACTCTACGTTTCTCCTCGAGTTGAGTTCACCCCTCGAGTCGAGTACCGAGTCCACGAGTCGACAAGCTACTCCTCGTGCCGACTCTACGTTTCTCCTCGAGTTGAGTTCACTCCTCGAGTCGAGTACCGAGCCCACGAGTCGACAAGCTACTCCTCGTGCCGACTCTACGTTTCTCCTCGAGTTGAGTTCACTCCTCGAGTCGAGTACCGAGTCCATGGGTCGATAAGCTACTCCTCGTGCCGACTCTACGTTTCTCCTCGAGTTGAGTTCACTCCTCGAGTCTAGTACCGAGTCCACGAGTCGACAAGCTACTCCTCGTGCCGACTCTATGTTTCTCCTCGAGTTGAGTTCACTCCTCGAGTCGAGTACCGAGCACACGAGTCGACAAGCTACTCCTCGTGCCGACTCTACGTTTCTCCTCGAGTTGAGTTCACTCCTCGAGTCGAGTACCGACCCCACGAGTCGACAAGCTACTCCTCGTGCCGACTCTACGTAGCTCCTCGAGTTGAGTTCACTCCTCGAGTCGAGTACCGAGCCCACGAGTCGACAAGCTACTCCTCGTGCCGACTCTACGTTTCTCCTCGAGTTGAGTTCACTCCTCGAGTCGAGTACCGAGCCCACGAGTCGCCAATCTACTCCTCGTGCCGACTCTACATTTCTCCTTGAGTTGAGTTCACTCCTCGAGTCGAGTACCGAGCACACGAGTCGACAAGCTACTCCTCGTGCCGACTCTACGTTTCTCCTCGAGTTGAGTTCACTCCTCGAGTCGAGTACCGACCCCACGAGTCGACAAGCTACTCCTCGTGATGACTCTACGTTTCTCCTCGAGTTGAGTTCACTCCTCGAGTCGAGTACCAAGCCCACGAGTCGACAAGCTACTCCTCGTGCCGACTCTACGTTTCTCCTCGAGTTGAGTTCACTCCTCGAGTCGAGTACCGAGCCCACGAGTCGCCAATCTACTCCTCGTGCCGACTCTACATTTCTCCCGGAGTTGAGTTCACTCCTCGAGTCGAGTACCGAGTCCACGAGTCGACAAGCTACTCCTCGTGCCGACTCTACGTTTCTCCTCGAGTTGAGTTCACTCCTCGAGTCGAGTACCGAGCCCACGAGTCGCCAATCTACTCCTCGTGCCGACTCTACATTTCTCCTTGAGTTGAGTTCACTCCTCGAGTCGAGTACCGACCCCAAGAGTCGACAAGCTACTCCTCGTGCCGACTCTACGTTTCTCCTCGAGTTGAGTTCACTCCTCGAGTCGAGTACCGAGCCCACGAGTCGACAAGCTACTCCTCGTGCCGACTCTACGTTTCTCCTCGAGTTGAGTTCACTCCTCGAGTCGAGTACCGAGTCCATGGGTCGATAAGCTACTCCTCGTGCCGACTCTACGTTTCTCCTCGAGTTGAGTTCACTCCTCGAGTCTAGTACCGAGTCCACGAGTCGACAAGCTACTCCTCGTGCCGACTCTACGTTTCTCCTCGAGTTGAGTTCACTCCTCGAGTCGAGTACCGAGCCCACGAGTCGCCAATCTACTCCTCGTGCCGACTCTACGTTTCTCCTTGAGTTGAGTTCACTCCTCGAGTCGAGTACCGAGTCCATGGGTCGATAAGCTACTCCTCGTGCCGACTCTACGTTTCTCCTCGAGTTGAGTTCACTCCTCGAGTCGAGTAACGACCCCACGAGTCGACAAGCTACTCCTCGTGCCGACTCTACGTTTCTCCTCGAGTTGAGTTCACTCCTCGAGTCGAGTACCAAGCCCACGAGTCGACAAGCTACTCCTCGTGCCGACTCTACGTTTCTCCTCGAGTTGAGTTCACTCCTCGAGTCGAGTACCGAGCCCACGAGTCGCCAATCTACTCCTCGTGCCGATTCTACATTTCTCCCGGAGTTGAGTTCACTCCTCGAGTCGAGTACCGAGTCCACGAGTCGACAAGCTACTCCTCGTGCCGACTCTACGTTTCTCCTCGAGTTGAGTTCACTCCTCGAGTCGAGTACCGAGCCCACGAGTCGCCAATCTACTCCTCGTGCCGACTCTACGTTTCTCCTCGAGTTGAGTTCACTCCTCGAGTCGAGTACCGAGTCCATGGGTCGATAAGCTACTCCTCGTGCCGACTCTACGTTTCTCCTCGAGTTGAGTTCACTCCTCGAGTCTAGTACCGAGTCCACGAGTCGACAAGCTACTCCTCGTGCCGACTCTATGTTTCTCCTCGAGTTGAGTTCACTCCTCGAGTCGAGTACCGAGCACACGAGTCGACAAGCTACTCCTCGTGCCGACTCTACGTTTCTCCTCGAGTTGAGTTCACTCCTCGAGTCGAGTACCGACCCCACGAGTCGACAAGCTACTCCTCGTGCCGACTCTACGTTTCTCCTCGAGTTGAGTTCACTCCTCGAGTCTAGTACCGAGTCCACGAGTCGACAAGCTACTCCTCGTGCCGACTCTACGTTTCTCCTCGAGTTGAGTTCACTCCTCGAGTCGAGTACCGAGCACACGAGGCGACAAGCTACTCCTCGTGCCGACTCTACGTTTCTCCTCGAGTTGAGTTCACTCCTCGAGTCGAGTACCGACCCCACGAGTCGACAAGCTACTCCTCGTGCCGACTCTACGTTTCTCCTCGAGTTGAGTTCACTCCTCGAGTCGAGTACCGACCCCACGAGTCGACAAGCTACTCCTCGTGCCGACTCTACGTTTCTCCTCGAGTCGAGTACCGAGCCCATGAGTCGACAAGCTACTCCTCGTGCCGACTCTACGTTTCTCCTCGAGTTGAGTTCACTCCTCGAGTCGAGTACCGAGTCCATGGGTCGATAAGCTACTCCTCGTGCCGACTCTACGTTTCTCCTCGAGTTGAGTTCACTCCTCGAGTCGAGTACCAAGCCCACGAGTCGACAAGCTACTCCTCGTGCCGACTCTACGTTTCTCCTCGAGTTGAGTTCACTCCTCGAGTCGAGTACCGAGCCCACGAGTCGCCAATCTACTCCTCGTGCCGACTCTACATTTCTCCCGGAGTTGAGTTCACTCCTCGAGTCGAGTACCGAGTCCACGAGTCGACAAGCTACTCCTCGTGCCGACTCTACGTTTCTCCTCGAGTTGAGTTCACTCCTCGAGTCGAGTACCGAGCCCACGAGTCGCCAATCTACTCCTCGTGCCGACTCTACATTTCTCCTTGAGTTGAGTTCACTCCTCGAGTCGAGTACCGACCCCAAGAGTCGACAAGCTACTCCTCGTGCCGACTCTACGTTTCTCCTCGAGTTGAGTTCACTCCTCGAGTCGAGTACCGAGCCCACGAGTCGACAAGCTACTCCTCGTGCCGACTCTACGTTTCTCCTCGAGTTGAGTTCACTCCTCGAGTCGAGTACCGAGTCCATGGGTCGATAAGCTACTCCTCGTGCCGACTCTACGTTTCTCCTCGAGTTGAGTTCACTCCTCGAGTCTAGTACCGAGTCCACGAGTCGACAAGCTACTCCTCGTGCCGACTCTACGTTTCTCCTCGAGTTGAGTTCACTCCTCGAGTCGAGTACCGAGCCCACGAGTCGCCAATCTACTCCTCGTGCCGACTCTACGTTTCTCCTTGAGTTGAGTTCACTCCTCGAGTCGAGTACCGAGTCCATGGGTCGATAAGCTACTCCTCGTGCCGACTCTACGTTTCTCCTCGAGTTGAGTTCACTCCTCGAGTCGAGTAACGACCCCACGAGTCGACAAGCTACTCCTCGTGCCGACTCTACGTTTCTCCTCGAGTTGAGTTCACTCCTCGAGTCGAGTACCAAGCCCACGAGTCGACAAGCTACTCCTCGTGCCGACTCTACGTTTCTCCTCGAGTTGAGTTCACTCCTCGAGTCGAGTACCGAGCCCACGAGTCGCCAATCTACTCCTCGTGCCGATTCTACATTTCTCCCGGAGTTGAGTTCACTCCTCGAGTCGAGTACCGAGTCCACGAGTCGACAAGCTACTCCTCGTGCCGACTCTACGTTTCTCCTCGAGTTGAGTTCACTCCTCGAGTCGAGTACCGAGCCCACGAGTCGCCAATCTACTCCTCGTGCCGACTCTACGTTTCTCCTCGAGTTGAGTTCACTCCTCGAGTCGAGTACCGAGTCCATGGGTCGATAAGCTACTCCTCGTGCCGACTCTACGTTTCTCCTCGAGTTGAGTTCACTCCTCGAGTCTAGTACCGAGTCCACGAGTCGACAAGCTACTCCTCGTGCCGACTCTATGTTTCTCCTCGAGTTGAGTTCACTCCTCGAGTCGAGTACCGAGCACACGAGTCGACAAGCTACTCCTCGTGCCGACTCTACGTTTCTCCTCGAGTTGAGTTCACTCCTCGAGTCGAGTACCGACCCCACGAGTCGACAAGCTACTCCTCGTGCCGACTCTACGTTTCTCCTCGAGTTGAGTTCACTCCTCGAGTCTAGTACCGAGTCCACGAGTCGACAAGCTACTCCTCGTGCCGACTCTACGTTTCTCCTCGAGTTGAGTTCACTCCTCGAGTCGAGTACCGAGCACACGAGGCGACAAGCTACTCCTCGTGCCGACTCTACGTTTCTCCTCGAGTTGAGTTCACTCCTCGAGTCGAGTACCGACCCCACGAGTCGACAAGCTACTCCTCGTGCCGACTCTACGTTTCTCCTCGAGTTGAGTTCACTCCTCGAGTCGAGTACCGACCCCACGAGTCGACAAGCTACTCCTCGTGCCGACTCTACGTTTCTCCTCGAGTCGAGTACCGAGCCCATGAGTCGACAAGCTACTCCTCGTGCCGACTCTACGTTTCTCCTCGAGTTGAGTTCACTCCTCGAGTCGAGTACCGAGTCCATGGGTCGATAAGCTACTCCTCGTGCCGACTCTACGTTTCTCCTCGAGTTGAGTTCACTCCTCGAGTCGAGTACCAAGCCCACGAGTCGACAAGCTACTCCTCGTGCCGACTCTACGTTTCTCCTCGAGTTGAGTTCACTCCTCGAGTCGAGTACCGAGCCCACGAGTCGCCAATCTACTCCTCGTGCCGACTCTACATTTCTCCCGGAGTTGAGTTCACTCCTCGAGTCGAGTACCGAGTCCACGAGTCGACAAGCTACTCCTCGTGCCGACTCTACGTTTCTCCTCGAGTTGAGTTCACTCCTCGAGTCGAGTACCAAGCCCACGAGTCACCAATCTACTCCTCGTGCCGACTCTACATTTCTCCTTGAGTTGAGTTCACTCCTCGAGTCGAGTACCGACCCCACGAGTCGACAAGCTACTCCTCGTGCCGACTCTACGTTTCTCCTCGAGTTGAGTTCACTCCTCGAGTCGAGTACCGAGACCACGAGTCGACAAGCTACTCCTCGTGCCGACTCTACGTTTCTCCTCGAGTTGAGTTCACTCCTCGAGTCGAGTACCGAGTCCATGGGTCGATAAGCTACTCCTCGTGCCGACTCTACGTTTCTCCTCGAGTTGAGTTCACTCCTCGAGTCTAGTACCGAGTCCACGAGTCGACAAGCTACTCCTCGTGCCGACTCTATGTTTCTCCTCGAGTTGAGTTCACTCCTCGAGTCGAGTACCGAGCACACGAGTCGACAAGCTACTCCTCGTGCCGACTCTACGTTTCTCCTCGAGTTGAGTTCACTCCTCGAGTCGAGTACCGACCCCACGAGTCGACAAGCTACTCCTCGTGCCGACTCTACGTTTCTCCTCGAGTTGAGTTCACTCCTCGAGTCGAGTACCGAGCCCACGAGTCGACAAGCTACTCCTCGTGCCGACTCTACGTTTCTCCTCGAGTTGAGTTCACTCCTCGAGTCGAGTACCGAGCCCACGAGTCGCCAATCTACTCCTCGTGCCGACTCTACATTTCTCCTTGAGTTGAGTTCACTCCTCGAGTCGAGTACCGAGCACACGAGTCGACAAGCTACTCCTCGTGCCGACTCTACGTTTCTCCTCGAGTCGAGTACCGACCCCACGAGTCGACAAGCTACTCCTCGTGCCGACTCTACGTTTCTCCTCGAGTTGAGTTCACTCCTCGAGTCGAGTACCGAGCCCACGAGTCGCCAATCTACTCCTCGTGCCGACTCTACATTTCTCCTGGAGTTGAGTTCACTCCTCGAGTCGAGTACCGAGTCCACGAGTCGACAAGCTACTCCTCGTGCCGACTCTACGTTTCTCCTCGAGTTGAGTTCACTCCTCGAGTCTAGTACCGAGTCCACGAGTCGACAAGCTACTCCTCGTGCTGACTCTACGTTTCTCCTCGAGTTGAGTTCACTCCTCGAGTCGAGTACCGAGTCCATGGGTCGATAAGCTACTCCTCGTGCCGACTCTACGTTTCTCCTCGAGTTGAGTTCACTCCTCGAGTCTAGTACCGAGTCCACGAGTCGACAAGCTACTCCTCGTGCCGACTCTATGTTTCTCCTCGAGTTGAGTTCACTCCTC
The DNA here is from genome assembly GCF_054948205.1 of Urtica dioica subsp. dioica. Classification (NCBI taxonomy): domain Eukaryota; kingdom Viridiplantae; phylum Streptophyta; class Magnoliopsida; order Rosales; family Urticaceae; genus Urtica; species Urtica dioica. Next base: position 15,631,282 of record NC_142757.1, read on the forward strand.
GAGTCGAGTACCGAGCACACGAGTCGACAAGCTACTCCTCGTGCCGACTCTACGTTTCTCCTCGAGTTGAGTTCACTCCTCGAGTCGAGTACCGACCCCACGAGTCGACAAGCTACTCCTCGTGCCGACTCTACGTTTCTCCTCGAGTTGAGTTCACTCCTCGAGTCGAGTACCGAGCCCACGAGTCGACAAGCTACTCCTCGTGCCGACTCTACGTTTCTCCTCGAGTTGAGTTCACTCCTCGAGTCGAGTACCGAGCCCACGAGTCGCCAATCTACTCCTCGTGCCGACTCTACATTTCTCCTTGAGTTGAGTTCACTCCTCGAGTCGAGTACCGAGCACACGAGTCGACAAGCTACTCCTCGTGCCGACTCTACGTTTCTCCTCGAGTTGAGTTCACTCCTCGAGTCGAGTACCGACCCCACGAGTCGACAAGCTACTCCTCGTGCCGACTCTACGTTTCTCCTCGAGTTGAGTTCACTCCTCGAGTCGAGTACCAAGCCCACGAGTCGACAAGCTACTCCTCGTGTCGACTCTACGTTTCTCCTCGAGTTGAGTTCACTCCTCGAGTCGAGTACCGAGCCCACGAGTCGCCAATCTACTCCTCGTGCCGACTCTACGGTTCTCCTCGAGTTGAGTTCACTCCTCGAGTCGAGTACCTTGTCCATGGGTCGATAAGCTACTCCTCGTGCCGACTCTACGTTTCTCCTCGAGTTGAGTTCACTCCTCGAGTCGAGTACCAAGTCCACGAGTCGACAAGCTACTCCTCGTGCCGACTCTACGTTTCTCCTCGAGTTGAGTTCACTCCTCGAGTCGAGTACCGAGTCCATGGGTCGATAAGCTACTCCTCGTGCCGACTCTACGTTTCTCCTCGAGTTGAGTTCACTCCTCGAGTCGAGTACCGAGTCCACGAGTCGACAAGCTACTCCTCGTGCCGACTCTACGTTTCTCCTCGAGTTGAGTTCACTCCTCGAGTCGAGTACTGAGCCCACGAGTCGACAAGCTACTCCTCGTGCCGACTCTACGTTTCTCCTCGAGTTGAGTTCACTCCTCGAGTCGAGTACCGAGCCCACGAGTCGCCAATCTACTCCTCGTGCCGACTCTACATTTCTCCTGGAGTTGAGTTCACTCCTCGAGTCGAGTACCGAGTCCACGAGTCGACAAGCTACTCCTCGTGCCGACTCTACGTTTCTCCTCGAGTTGAGTTCACTCCTCGAGTCTAGTACCGAGTCCACGAGTCGACAAGCTACTCCTCGTGCTGACTCTACGTTTCTCCTCGAGTTGAGTTCACTCCTCGAGTCGAGTACCGAGTCCATGGGTCGATAAGCTACTCCTCGTGCCGACTCTACGTTTCTCCTCGAGTTGAGTTCACTCCTCGAGTCTAGTACCGAGTCCACGAGTCGACAAGCTACTCCTCGTGCCGACTCTATGTTTCTCCTCGAGTTGAGTTCACTCCTCGAGTCGAGTACCGACCCCACGAGTCGACAAGCTACTCCTCGTGCCGACTCTACGTTTCTCCGCGAGTTGAGTTCACTCCTCGAGTCGAGTACCGACCCCACGAGTCGACAAGCTACTCCTCGTGCCGACTCTACGTTTCTCCTCGAGTTGAGTTCACTCCTCGAGTCGAGTACCGAGCCCACGAGTCGACAAGCTACTCCTCGTGCCGACTCTACGTTTCTCCTCGAGTTGAGTTCACCCCTCGAGTCGAGTACCGAGTCCATGAGTCGACAAGCTACTCCTCGTGCCGACTCTACGTTTCTCCTCGAGTTGAGTTCACTCCTCGAGTCGAGTACCGAGCCCACGAGTCGACAAGCTACTCCTCGTGCCGACTCTACGGTTCTCCTCGAGTTGAGTTCACTCCTCGAGTCGAGTACCGAGTCCATGGGTCGATAAGCTACTCCTCGTGCCGACTCTACGTTTCTCCTCGAGTTGAGTTCACTCCTCGAGTCGAGTACCAAGTCCACGAGTCGACAAGCTACTCCTCGTGCCGACTCTACGTTTCTCCTCGAGTTGAGTTCACTCCTCGAGTCGAGTACCGAGTCCATGGGTCGATAAGCTACTCCTCGTGCCGACTCTACGTTTCTCCTCGAGTTGAGTTCACTCCTCGAGTCGAGTACCGAGTCCACGAGTCGACAAGCTACTCCTCGTGCCGACTCTACGTTTCTCCTCGAGTTGAGTTCACTCCTCGAGTCGAGTACTGAGCCCACGAGTCGACAAGCTACTCCTCGTGCCGACTCTACGTTTCTCCTCGAGTTGAGTTCACTCCTCGAGTCGAGTACCGAGCCCACAAGTCGCCAATCTACTCCTCGTGCCGACTCTACATTTCTCCTGGAGTTGAGTTCACTCCTCGAGTCGAGTACCGAGTCCACGAGTCGACAAGCTACTCCTCGTGCCGACTCTACGTTTCTCCTCGAGTTGAGTTCACTCCTCGAGTCTAGTACCGAGTCCACGAGTCGACAAGCTACTCCTCGTGCTGACTCTACGTTTCTCCTCGAGTTGAGTTCACTCCTCGAGTCGAGTACCGAGTCCATGGGTCGATAAGCTACTCCTCGTGCCGACTCTACGTTTCTCCTCGAGTTGAGTTCACTCCTCGAGTCTAGTACCGAGTCCACGAGTCGACAAGCTACTCCTCGTGCCGACTCTATGTTTCTCCTCGAGTTGAATTCACTCCTCGAGTCGAGTACCGAGCACACGAGTCGACAAGCTACTCCTCGTGCCGACTCTACGTTTCTCCTCGAGTTGAGTTCACTCCTCGAGTCGAGTACCGACCCCACGAGTCGACAAGCTACTCCTCGTGCCGACTCTACGTTTCTCCTCGAGTTGAGTTCACTCCTCGAGTCGAGTACCGAGCTTACGAGTCGACAAGCTACTCCTCGTGCCGACTCTACGTTTCTCCTCGAGTTGAGTTCACTCCTCGAGTCGAGTACCGAGCCCACGAGTCGCCAATCTACTCCTCGTGCCGACTCTACATTTCTCCTTGAGTTGAGTTCACTCCTCGAGTCGAGTACCGAGCACACGAGTCGACAAGCTACTCCTCGTGCCGACTCTACGTTTCTCCTCGAGTTGAGTTCACTCCTCGAGTCGAGTACCGACCCCACGAGTCGACAAGCTACTCCTCGTGCCGACTCTACGTTTCTCCTCGAGTTGAGTTCACTCCTCGAGTCGAGTACCAAGCCCACGAGTCGACAAGCTACTCCTCGTGCCGACTCTACGTTTCTCCTCGAGTTGAGTTCACTCCTCGAGTCGAGTACCGAGCCCACGAGTCGCCAATCTACTCCTCGTGCCGACTCTACATTTCTCCCGGAGTTGAGTTCACTCCTCGAGTCGAGTACCGAGTCCACGAGTCGACAAGCTACTCCTCGTGCCGACTCTACGTTTCTCCTCGAGTTGAGTTCACTCCTCGAGTCGAGTACCAAGCCCACGAGTCACCAATCTACTCCTCGTGCCGACTCTACATTTCTCCTTGAGTTGAGTTCACTCCTCGAGTCGAGTACCGACCCCACGAGTCGACAAGCTACTCCTCGTGCCGACTCTACGTTTCTCCTCGAGTTGAGTTCACTCCTCGAGTCGAGTACCGAGACCACGAGTCGACAAGCTACTCCTCGTGCCGACTCTACGTTTCTCCTCGAGTTGAGTTCACTCCTCGAGTCGAGTACCGAGTCCATGGGTCGATAAGCTACTCCTCGTGCCGACTCTACGTTTCTCCTCGAGTTGAGTTCACTCCTCGAGTCGAGTACCAAGCCCACGAGTCACCAATCTACTCCTCGTGCCGACTCTACATTTCTCCTTGAGTTGAGTTCACTCCTCGAGTCGAGTACCGACCCCACGAGTCGACAAGCTACTCCTCGTGCCGACTCTACGTTTCTCCTCGAGTTGAGTTCACTCCTCGAGTCGAGTACCGAGTCCATGGGTCGATAAGCTACTCCTCGTGCCGACTCTACGTTTCTCCTCGAGTTGAGTTCACTCCTCGAGTCGAGTACCGAGACCACGAGTCGACAAGCTACTCCTCGTGCCGACTCTACGTTTCTCCTCGAGTTGAGTTCACTCCTCGAGTCGAGTACCGAGTCCATGGGTCGATAAGCTACTCCTCGTGCCGACTCTACGTTTCTCCTCGAGTTGAGTTCACTCCTCGAGTCGAGTACCGAGTCCACGAGTCGACAAGCTACTCCTCGTGCCGACTCTACGTTTCTCCTCGAGTTGAGTTCACTCGTCGAGTCGAGTACCGAGCACACGAGTCAACAAGCTACTCCTCGTGCCGACTCTACGGTTCTCCTCGAGTTGAGTTCACTCCTCGAGTCGAGTACCGAGTCCATGGGTCGATAAGCTACTCCTCGTGCCGACTCTACGTTTCTCCTCGAGTTGAGTTCACTCCTCGAGTCGAGTACCAAGTCCACGAGTCGACAAGCTACTCCTCGTGCCGACTCTACGTTTCTCCTCGAGTTGAGTTCACTCCTCGAGTCGAGTACCGAGTCCACGAGTCGACAAGCTACTCCTCGTGCCGACTCTACGTTTCTCCTCGAGTTGAGTTCACTCCTCGAGTCGAGTACCGAGCCCACGAGTCGACAAGCTACTCCTCGTGCCGACTCTACGTTTCTCCTCGAGTTGAGTTCACTCCTCGAGTCGAGTAACGACCCCACGAGTCGACAAGCTACTCCTCGTGCCGACTCTACGTTTCTCCTCGAGTTGAGTTCACTCCTCGAGTCGAGTACCAAGCCCACGAGTCGACAAGCTACTCCTCGTGCCGACTCTACGTTTCTCCTCGAGTTGAGTTCACTCCTCGAGTCGAGTACCGAGCCCACGAGTCGCCAATCTACTCCTCGTGCCGACTCTACATTTCTCCTTGAGTTGATTTCACTCCTCGAGTCGAGTACCGAGTCCATGGGTCGATAAGCTACTTCTCGTGCCGACTCTACGTTTCTCCTCGAGTTGAGTTCACTCCTCGAGTCGAGTACCAAGTCCACGAGTCGACAAGCTACTCCTCGTGCCGACTCTACGTTTCTCCTCGAGTTGAGTTCACTCCTCGAGTCGAGTACCGAGTCCATGGGTCGATAAGCTACTCCTCGTGCCGACTCTACGTTTCTCCTCGAGTTGAGTTCACTCCTCGAGTCGAGTACCGAGTCCACGAGTCGACAAGCTACTCCTCGTGCCGACTCTACGTTTCTCCTCGAGTTGAGTTCACTCCTCGCGTCGAGTACTGAGCCCACGAGTCGACAAGCTACTCCTCGTGCCGACTCTACGTTTCTCCTCGAGTTGAGTTCACTCCTCGAGTCGAGTACCGAGCCCACGAGTCGCCAATCTACTCCTCGTGCCGACTCTACATTTCTCCTGGAGTTGAGTTCACTCCTCGAGTCGAGTACCGAGTCCACGAGTCGACAAGCTACTCCTCGTGCCGACTCTACGTTTCTCCTCGAGTTGAGTTCACTCCTCGAGTCTAGTACCGAGTCCACGAGTCGACAAGCTACTCCTCGTGCTGACTCTACGTTTCTCCTCGAGTTGAGTTCACTCCTCGAGTCGAGTACCGAGTCCATGGGTCGATAAGCTACTCCTCGTGCCGACTCTACGTTTCTCCTCGAGTTGAGTTCACTCCTCGAGTCTAGTACCGAGTCCACGAGTCGACAAGCTACTCCTCGTGCCGACTCTATGTTTCTCCTCGAGTTGAATTCACTCCTCGAGTCGAGTACCGAGCACACGAGTCGACAAGCTACTCCTCGTGCCGACTCTACGTTTCTCCTCGAGTTGAGTTCACTCCTCGAGTCGAGTACCGACCCCACGAGTCGACAAGCTACTCCTCGTGCCGACTCTACGTTTCTCCTCGAGTTGAGTTCACTCCTCGAGTCGAGTACCGAGCCCACGAGTCGACAAGCTACTCCTCGTGCCGACTCTACGTTTCTCCTCGAGTTGAGTTCACTCCTCGAGTCGAGTACCGAGCCCACGAGTCGCCAATCTACTCCTCGTGCCGACTCTACATTTCTCCTTGAGTTGAGTTCACTCCTCGAGTCGAGTACCGAGCACACGAGTCGACAAGCTACTCCTCGTGCCGACTCTACGTTTCTCCTCGAGTTGAGTTCACTCCTCGAGTCGAGTACCGACCCCACGAGTCGACAAGCTACTCCTCGTGCCGACTCTACGTTTCTCCTCGAGTTGAGTTCACTCCTCGAGTCGAGTACCAAGCCCACGAGTCGACAAGCTACTCCTCGTGCCGACTCTACGTTTCTCCTCGAGTTGAGTTCACTCCTCGAGTCGAGTACCGAGCCCACGAGTCGCCAATCTACTCCTCGTGCCGACTCTACATTTCTCCCGGAGTTGAGTTCACTCCTCGAGTCGAGTACCGAGTCCACGAGTCGACAAGCTACTCCTCGTGCCGACTCTACGTTTCTCCTCGAGTTGAGTTCACTCCTCGAGTCGAGTACCAAGCCCACGAGTCACCAATCTACTCCTCGTGCCGACTCTACATTTCTCCTTGAGTTGAGTTCACTCCTCGAGTCGAGTACCGACCCCACGAGTCGACAAGCTACTCCTCGTGCCGACTCTACGTTTCTCCTCGAGTTGAGTTCACTCCTCGAGTCGAGTACCGAGCCCACGAGTCGACAAGCTACTCCTCGTGCCGACTCTACGTTTCTCCTCGAGTTGAGTTCACTCCTCGAGTCGAGTACCGAGTCCATGGGTCGATAAGCTACTCCTCGTGCCGACTCTACGTTTCTCCTCGAGTTGAGTTCACTCCTCGAGTCTAGTACCGAGTCCACGAGTCGACAAGCTACTCCTCGTGCCGACTCTACGTTTCTCCTCGAGTTGAGTTCACTCCTCGAGTCGAGTACCGAGCACACGAGTCGACAAGCTACTCCTCGTGCCGACTCTACGGTTCTCCTCGAGTTGAGTTCACTCCTCGAGTCGAGTACCGAGTCCATGGGTCGATAAGCTACTCCTCGTGCCGACTCTACGTTTCTCCTCGAGTTGAGTTCACTCCTCGAGTCGAGTACCAAGTCCACGAGTCGACAAGCTACTCCTCGTGCCGACTCTACGTTTCTCCTCGAGTTGAGTTCACTCCTCGAGTCGAGTACCGAGTCCACGAGTCGACAAGCTACTCCTCGTGCCGACTCTACGTTTCTCCTCGAGTTGAGTTCACTCCTCGAGTCGAGTACCGAGCCCACGAGTCGACAAGCTACTCCTCGTGCCGACTCTACGTTTCTCCTCGAGTTGAGTTCACTCCTCGAGTCGAGTACCGAGCCCACGAGTCGCCAATCTACTCCTCGTGCCGACTCTACATTTCTCCTTGAGTTGATTTCACTCCTCGAGTCGAGTACCGAGTCCATGGGTCGATAAGCTACTTCTCGTGCCGACTCTACGTTTCTCCTCGAGTCGAGTACCGAGTCCACGAGGCGACAAGCTACTCCTCGTGCCGACTCTACGTTTCTCCTCGAGTTGAGTTCACTCCTCGAGTCGAGTACCGAGTCCATGGGTCGATAAGCTACTCCTCGTGCCGACTCTACGTTTCTCCTCGAGTTGAGTTCACTCCTCGAGTCGAGTACCGAGTCCACGAGTCGACAAGCTACTCCTCGTGCCGACTCTACGTTTCTCCTCGAGTTGAGTTCACTCCTCGAGTCGAGTACCGAGCCCACGAGTCGACAAGCTACTCCTCGTGCCGACTCTACGGTTCTCCTCGAGTTGAGTTCACTCCTCGAGTCGAGTACCGAGTCCATGGGTCGATAAGCTACTCCTCGTGCCGACTCTACGTTTCTCCTCGAGTTGAGTTCACTCCTCGAGTCGAGTACCAAGTCCACGAGTCGACAAGCTACTCCTCGTGCCGACTCTACGTTTCTCCTCGAGTTGAGTTCACTCCTCGAGTCGAGTACCGAGTCCACGAGTCGACAAGCTACTCCTCGTGCCGACTCTACGTTTCTCCTCGAGTTGAGTTCACTCCTCGAGTCGAGTACCGAGCCCACGAGTCGACAAGCTACTCCTCGTGCCGACTCTACGTTTCTCCTCGAGTTGTGTTCACTCCTCGAGTCGAGTACCGAGCCCACGAGTCGCCAATCTACTCCTCGTGCCGACTCTACATTTCTCCTTGACTTGATTTCACTCCTCGAGTCGAGTACCGAGTCCATGGGTCGATAAGCTACTTCTCGTGCCGACTCTACGTTTCTCCTCGAGTCGAGTACCGAGTCCACGAGGCGACAAGCTACTCCTCGTGCCGACTCTACATTTCTCCTTGAGTTGAGTTCACTCCTCGAGTCGAGTACCGAGCACACGAGTCGACAAGCTACTCCTCGTGCCGACTCTACGTTTCTCCTCGAGTTGAGTTCACTCCTCGAGTCGAGTACCGACCCCACGAGTCGACAAGCTACTCCTCGTGCCGACTCTACGTTTCTCCTCGAGTTGAGTTCACTCCTCGAGTCGAGTACCAAGCCCACGAGTCGACAAGCTACTCCTCGTGCCGACTCTACGTTTCTCCTCGAGTTGAGTTCACTCCTCGAGTCGAGTACCGAGTCCATGGGTCGATAAGCTACTCCTCGTGCCGACTCTACGTTTCTCCTCGAGTTGAGTTCACTCCTCGAGTCGAGTACCGAGTCCACGAGTCGACAAGCTACTCCTCGTGCCGACTCTACGTTTCTCCTCGAGTTGAGTTCACTCCTCGAGTCGAGTACCGAGCCCACGAGTCGACAAGCTACTCCTCGTGCCGACTCTACGGTTCTCCTCGAGTTGAGTTCATTCCTCGAGTCGAGTACCGAGTCCATGGGTCGATAAGCTACTCCTCGTGCCGACTCTACGTTTCTCCTCGAGTTGAGTTCACTCCTCGAGTCGAGTACCGAGCCCACGAGTCGACAAGCTACTCCTCGTGCCGACTCTACGTTTCTCCTCGAGTTGAGTTCACTCCTCGAGTCGTGCACCGAGCCCACGAGTCGCCAATCTACTCCTCGTGCCGACTCTACATTTCTCCTTGAGTTGAGTTCACTCCTCGAGTCGAGTACCGAGCACACGAGTCGACAAGCTACTCCTCGTGCCGACTCTACGTTTCTCCTCGAGTTGAGTTCACTCCTCGAGTCGAGTACCGACCCCACGAGTCGACAAGCTACTCCTCGTGCCGACTCTACGTTTCTCCTCGAGTTGAGTTCACTCCTCGAGTCGAGTACCGAGCCCACGAGTCGACAAGCTACTCCTCGTGCCGACTCTACGTTTCTCCTCGAGTTGAGTTCACTCCTCGAGTCGAGTACCGAGTCCATGGGTCGATAAGCTACTCCTCGTGCCGACTCTACGTTTCTCCTCGAGTTGAGTTCACTCCTCGAGTCTAGTACCGAGTCCACGAGTCGACAAGCTACTCCTCGTGCCGACTCTACGTTTCTCCTCGAGTTGAGTTCACTCCTCGAGTCGAGTACCGAGCACACGAGTCGACAAGCTACTCCTCGTGCCGACTCTACGTTTCTCCTCGAGTTGAGTTCACTCCTCGAGTCGAGTACCGAGCATACGAATCGACAAGCTACTCCTCGTGCCGACTCTACGTTTCTCCGCGAATTGAGTTCACTCCTCGAGTCGAGTACCGACCCCACGAGTCGACAAGCTACTCCTCGTGCTGACTCTACGTTTCTCCTCGAGTTGAGTTCACTCCTCGGGTCGAGTACTGAGCCCACGAGTCGACAAGCTACTCCTCGTGCCGACTCTACGTTTCTCCTCGAGTTGAGTTCACCCCTCGAGTCGAGTACCGAGTCCACGAGTCGACAAGCTACTCCTCGTGCCGACTCTACGTTTCTCCTCGAGTTGAGTTCACTCCTCGAGTCGAGTACCGAGCCCACGAGTCGACAAGCTACTCCTCGTGCCGACTCTACGGTTCTCCTCGAGTTGAGTTCACTCCTCGAGTCGAGTACCGAGTCCATGGGTCGATAAGCTACTCCTCGTGCCGACTCTACGTTTCTCCTCGAGTTGAGTTCACTCCTCGAGTCGAGTACCAAGTCCACGAGTCGACAAGCTACTCCTCGTGCCGACTCTACGTTTCTCCTCGAGTTGAGTTCACTCCTCGAGTCGAGTACCGAGTCCACGAGTCGACAAGCTACTCCTCGTGCCGACTCTACGTTTCTCCTCGAGTTGAGTTCACTCCTCGAGTCGAGTACCGAGCCCACGAGTCGACAAGCTACTCCTCGTGCCGACTCTACGTTTCTCCTCGAGTTGAGTTCACTCCTCGAGTCGAGTACCGAGCCCACGAGTCGCCAATCTACTCCTCGTGCCGACTCTACATTTCTCCTGGAGTTGAGTTCACTCCTCGAGTCGAGTACCGAGTCCACGAGTCGCCAATCTACTCCTCGTGCCGACTCTACATTTCTCCCGGAGTTGAGTTCACTCCTCGAGTCGAGTACCGAGTCCACGAGTCGACAAGCTACTCCTCGTGCCGACTCTACGTTTCTCCTCGAGTTGAGTTCACTCCTCGAGTCGAGTACCGAGCCCACGAGTCGCCAATCTACTCCTCGTGCCGACTCTACATTTCTCCTTGAGTTGAGTTCACTCCTCGAGTCGAGTACCGACCCCACGAGTCGACAAGCTACTCCTCGTGCCGACTCTACGTTTCTCCTCGAGTTGAGTTCACTCCTCGAGTCGAGTACCGAGCCCACGAGTCGACAAGCTACTCCTCGTGCCGACTCTACGTTTCTCCTCGAGTTGAGTTCACTCCTCGAGTCGAGTACCGAGTCCATGGGTCGATAAGCTACTCCTCGTGCCAACTCTACGTTTCTCCTCGAGTTGAGTTCACTCCTCGAGTCTAGTACCGAGTCCACGAGTCGACAAGCTACTCCTCGTGCCGACTCTACGTTTCTCCTCGAGTTGAGTTCACTCCTCGAGTCGAGTACCGAGCCCACGAGTCGCCAATCTACTCCTCGTGCCGACTCTACGTTTCTCCTTGAGTTGAGTTCACTCCTCGAGTCGAGTACCGAGTCCATGGGTCGATAAGCTACTCCTCGTGCCGACTCTACGTTTCTCCTCGAGTTGAGTTCACTCCTCGAGTCGAGTAACGACCCCACGAGTCGACAAGCTACTCCTCGTGCCGACTCTACGTTTCTCCTCGAGTTGAGTTCACTCCTCGAGTCGAGTACCAAGCCCACGAGTCGACAAGCTACTCCTCGTGCCGACTCTACGTTTCTCCTCGAGTTGAGTTCACTCCTCGAGTCGAGTACCGAGCCCACGAGTCGCCAATCTACTCCTCGTGCCGACTCTACATTTCTCCCGGAGTTGAGTTCACTCCTCGAGTCGAGTACCGAGTCCACGAGTCGACAAGCTACTCCTCGTGCCGACTCTACGTTTCTCCTCGAGTTGAGTTCACTCCTCGAGTCGAGTAACGACCCCACGAGTCGACAAGCTACTCCTCGTGCCGACTCTACGTTTCTCCTCGAGTTGAGTTCACTCCTCGAGTCGAGTACCAAGCCCACGAGTCGACAAGCTACTCCTCGTGCCGACTCTACGTTTCTCCTCGAGTTGAGTTCACTCCTCGAGTCGAGTACCGAGCCCACGAGTCGCCAATCTACTCCTCGTGCCGACTCTACGTTTCTCCTTGAGTTGAGTTCACTCCTCGAGTCGAGTAACGACCCCACGAGTCGACAAGCTACTCCTCGTGCCGACTCTACGTTTCTCCTCGAGTTGAGTTCACTCCTCGAGTCGAGTACCAAGTCCACGAGTCGACAAGCTACTCCTCGTGCCGACTCTACGTTTCTCCTTGAGTTGAGTTCATTCCTCGAGTCGAGTACCGAGTCCATGGGTCGATAAGCTACTCCTCGTGCCGACTCTACGTTTCTCCTCGAGTTGAGTTCACTCCTCGAGTCGAGTACCGAGCCCACGAGTCGACAAGCTACTCCTCGTGCCGACTCTACGTTTCTCCTCGAGTTGAGTTCACTCCTCGAGTCGTGCACCGAGCCCACGAGTCGCCAATCTACTCCTCGTGCCGACTCTACATTTCTCCTTGAGTTGAGTTCACTCCTCGAGTCGAGTACCGAGCACACGAGTCGACAAGCTACTCCTCGTGCCGACTCTACGTTTCTCCTCGAGTTGAGTTCACTCCTCGAGTCGAGTACCGACCCCACGAGTCGACAAGCTACTCCTCGTGCCGACTCTACGTTTCTCCTCGAGTTGAGTTCACTCCTCGAGTCGAGTACCGAGCCCACGAGTCGACAAGCTACTCCTCGTGCCGACTCTACGTTTCTCCTCGAGTTGAGTTCACTCCTCGAGTCGAGTACCGAGTCCATGGGTCGATAAGCTACTCCTCGTGCCGACTCTACGTTTCTCCTCGAGTTGAGTTCACTCCTCGAGTCTAGTACCGAGTCCACGAGTCGACAAGCTACTCCTCGTGCCGACTCTACGTTTCTCCTCGAGTTGAGTTCACTCCTCGAGTCGAGTACCGAGCACACGAGTCGACAAGCTACTCCTCGTGCCGACTCTACGTTTCTCCTCGAGTTGAGTTCACTCCTCGAGTCGAGTACCGAGCATACGAATCGACAAGCTACTCCTCGTGCCGACTCTACGTTTCTCCGCGAATTGAGTTCACTCCTCGAGTCGAGTATAGACCCCACGAGTCGACAAGCTACTCCTCGTGCTGACTCTACGTTTCTCCTCGAGTTGAGTTCACTCCTCGGGTCGAGTACTGAGCCCACGAGTCGACAAGCTACTCCTCGTGCCGACTCTACGTTTCTCCTCGAGTTGAGTTCACCCCTCGAGTCGAGTACCGAGTCCACGAGTCGACAAGCTACTCCTCGTGCCGACTCTACGTTTCTCCTCGAGTTGAGTTCACTCCTCGAGTCGAGTACCGAGCCCACGAGTCGACAAGCTACTCCTCGTGCCGACTCTACGGTTCTCCTCGAGTTGAGTTCACTCCTCGAGTCGAGTACCGAGTCCATGGGTCGATAAGCTACTCCTCGTGCCGACTCTACGTTTCTCCTCGAGTTGAGTTCACTCCTCGAGTCGAGTACCAAGTCCACGAGTCGACAAGCTACTCCTCGTGCCGACTCTACGTTTCTCCTCGAGTTGAGTTCACTCCTCGAGTCGAGTACCGAGTCCACGAGTCGACAAGCTACTCCTCGTGCCGACTCTACGTTTCTCCTCGAGTTGAGTTCACTCCTCGAGTCGAGTACCGAGCCCACGAGTCGACAAGCTACTCCTCGTGCCGACTCTACGTTTCTCCTCGAGTTGAGTTCACTCCTCGAGTCGAGTACCGAGCCCACGAGTCGCCAATCTACTCCTCGTGCCGACTCTACATTTCTCCTGGAGTTGAGTTCACTCCTCGAGTCGAGTACCGAGTCCACGAGTCGCCAATCTACTCCTCGTGCCGACTCTACATTTCTCCCGGAGTTGAGTTCACTCCTCGAGTCGAGTACCGAGTCCACGAGTCGACAAGCTACTCCTCGTGCCGACTCTACGTTTCTCCTCGAGTTGAGTTCACTCCTCGAGTCGAGTACCGAGCCCACGAGTCGCCAATCTACTCCTCGTGCCGACTCTACATTTCTCCTTGAGTTGAGTTCACTCCTCGAGTCGAGTACCGACCCCACGAGTCGACAAGCTACTCCTCGTGCCGACTCTACGTTTCTCCTCGAGTTGAGTTCACTCCTCGAGTCGAGTACCGAGCCCACGAGTCGACAAGCTACTCTTCGTGCCGACTCTACGTTTCTCCTCGAGTTGAGTTCACTCCTCGAGTCGAGTACCGAGTCCATGGGTCGATAAGCTACTCCTCGTGCCAACTCTACGTTTCTCCTCGAGTTGAGTTCACTCCTCGAGTCTAGTACCGAGTCCACGAGTCGACAAGCTACTCCTCGTGCCGACTCTACGTTTCTCCTCGAGTTGAGTTCACTCCTCGAGTCGAGTACCGAGCCCACGAGTCGCCAATCTACTCCTCGTGCCGACTCTACGTTTCTCCTTGAGTTGAGTTCACTCCTCGAGTCGAGTACCGAGTCCATGGGTCGATAAGCTACTCCTCGTGCCGACTCTACGTTTCTCCTCGAGTTGAGTTCACTCCTCGAGTCGAGTAACGACCCCACGAGTCGACAAGCTACTCCTCGTGCCGACTCTACGTTTCTCCTCGAGTTGAGTTCACTCCTCGAGTCGAGTACCAAGCCCACGAGTCGACAAGCTACTCCTCGTGCCGACTCTACGTTTCTCCTCGAGTTGAGTTCACTCCTCGAGTCGAGTACCGAGCCCACGAGTCGCCAATCTACTCCTCGTGCCGACTCTACATTTCTCCCGGAGTTGAGTTCACTCCTCGAGTCGAGTACCGAGTCCACGAGTCGACAAGCTACTCCTCGTGCCGACTCTACGTTTCTCCTCGAGTTGAGTTCACTCCTCGAGTCGAGTACCGAGCCCACGAGTCGCCAATCTACTCCTCGTGCCGACTCTACGTTTCTCCTCGAGTTGAGTTCACTCCTCGAGTCGAGTACCAAGTCCACGAGTCGACAAGCTACTCCTCGTGCCGACTCTACGTTTCTCCTTGAGTTGAGTTCACTCCTCGAGTCGAGTACCGAGTCTATGGGTCGATAAGCTACTCCTCGTGCCGACTCTACGTTTCTCCTCGAGTTGAGTTCACTCCTCGAGTCGAGTAACGACCCCACGAGTCGACAAGCTACTCCTCGTGCCGACTCTACGTTTCTCCTCGAGTTGAGTTCACTCCTCGAGTCGAGTACCAAGCCCACGAGTCGACAAGCTACTCCTCGTGCCGACTCTACGTTTCTCCTCGAGTTGAGTTCACTCCTCGAGTCGAGTACCGAGCCCACGAGTCGCCAATCTACTCCTCGTGCCGACTCTACATTTCTCCCGGAGTTGAGTTCACTCCTCGAGTCGAGTACCGAGTCCACGAGTCGACAAGCTACTCCTCGTGCCGACTCTACGTTTCTCCTCGAGTTGAGTTCACTCCTCGAGTCGAGTACCGAGCCCACGAGTCGACAAGCTACTCCTCGTGCCGACTCTACGTTTCTCCTCGAGTTGAGTTCACTCCTCGAGTCGAGTACCGAGCCCACGAGTCGCCAATCTACTCCTCGTGCCGACTCTACATTTCTCCTTGAGTTGATTTCACTCCTCGAGTCGAGTACCGAGTCCATGGGTCGATAAGCTACTCCTCGTGCCGACTCTACGTTTCTCCTCGAGTTGAGTTCACTCCTCGAGTCGAGTACCAAGTCCACGAGTCGACAAGCTACTCCTCGTGCCGACTCTACGTTTCTCCTCGAGTTGAGTTCACTCCTCGAGTCGAGTACCGAGCCCACGAGTCGACAAGCTACTCCTCGTGCCGACTCTACGTTTCTCCTCGAGTTGAGTTCACTCCTCGAGTCGAGTACCGAGCCCACGAGTCGCCAATCTACTCCTCGTGCCGACTCTACATTTCTCCTGGAGTTGAGTTCACTCCTCGAGTCGAGTACCGAGTCCACGAGTCGCCAATCTACTCCTCGTGCCGACTCTACATTTCTCCCGGAGTTGAGTTCACTCCTCGAGTCGAGTACCGAGTCCACGAGTCGACAAGCTACTCCTCGTGCCGACTCTACGTTTCTCCTCGAGTTGAGTTCACTCCTCGAGTCGAGTACCGAGCCCACGAGTCGCCAATCTACTCCTCGTGCCGACTCTACATTTCTCCTTGAGTTGAGTTCACTCCTCGAGTCGAGTACCGACCCCACGAGTCGACAAGCTACTCCTCGTGCCGACTCTACGTTTCTCCTCGAGTTGAGTTCACTCCTCGAGTCGAGTACCGAGCCCACGAGTCGACAAGCTACTCCTCGTGCCGACTCTACGTTTCTCCTCGAGTTGAGTTCACTCCTCGAGTCGAGTACCGAGTCCATGGGTCGATAAGCTACTCCTCGTGCCAACTCTACGTTTCTCCTCGAGTTGAGTTCACTCCTCGAGTCTAGTACCGAGTCCACGAGTCGACAAGCTACTCCTCGTGCCGACTCTACGTTTCTCCTCGAGTTGAGTTCACTCCTCGAGTCGAGTACCGAGCCCACGAGTCGCCAATCTACTCCTCGTGCCGACTCTACGTTTCTCCTTGAGTTGAGTTCACTCCTCGAGTCGAGTACCGAGTCCATGGGTCGATAAGCTACTCCTCGTGCCGACTCTACGTTTCTCCTCGAGTTGAGTTCACTCCTCGAGTCGAGTAACGACCCCACGAGTCGACAAGCTACTCCTCGTGCCGACTCTACGTTTCTCCTCGAGTTGAGTTCACTCCTCGAGTCGAGTACCAAGCCCACGAGTCGACAAGCTACTCCTCGTGCCGACTCTACGTTTCTCCTCGAGTTGAGTTCACTCCTCGAGTCGAGTACCGAGCCCACGAGTCGCCAATCTACTCCTCGTGCCGACTCTACATTTCTCCCGGAGTTGAGTTCACTCCTCGAGTCGAGTACCGAGTCCACGAGTCGACAAGCTACTCCTCGTGCCGACTCTACGTTTCTCCTCGAGTTGAGTTCACTCCTCGAGTCGAGTACCGAGCCCACGAGTCGCCAATCTACTCCTCGTGCCGACTCTACGTTTCTCCTCGAGTTGAGTTCACTCCTCGAGTCGAGTACCAAGTCCACGAGTCGACAAGCTACTCCTCGTGCCGACTCTACGTTTCTCCTTGAGTTGAGTTCACTCCTCGAGTCGAGTACCGAGTCCATGGGTCGATAAGCTACTCCTCGTGCCGACTCTACGTTTCTCCTCGAGTTGAGTTCACTCCTCGAGTCGAGTAACGACCCCACGAGTCGACAAGCTACTCCTCGTGCCGACTCTACGTTTCTCCTCGAGTTGAGTTCACTCCTCGAGTCGAGTACCAAGCCCACGAGTCGACAAGCTACTCCTCGTGCCGACTCTACGTTTCTCCTCGAGTTGAGTTCACTCCTCGAGTCGAGTACCGAGCCCACGAGTCGCCAATCTACTCCTCGTGCCGACTCTACATTTCTCCCGGAGTTGAGTTCACTCCTCGAGTCGAGTACCGAGTCCACGAGTCGACAAGCTACTCCTCGTGCCGACTCTACGTTTCTCCTCGAGTTGAGTTCACTCCTCGAGTCGAGTACCGAGCCCACGAGTCGACAAGCTACTCCTCGTGCCGACTCTACGTTTCTCCTCGAGTTGAGTTCACTCCTCGAGTCGAGTACCGAGCCCACGAGTCGCCAATCTACTCCTCGTGCCGACTCTACATTTCTCCTTGAGTTGATTTCACTCCTCGAGTCGAGTACCGAGTCCATGGGTCGATAAGCTACTTCTCGTGCCGACTCTACGTTTCTCCTCGAGTCGAGTACCGAGTCCACGAGGCGACAAGTGTTGTCAATGGTGCCCACAAGAAGAGTAGTAGTGTCTATTTATGTACATTTGATGTCATATAGTCTTACGAAGACTCTTGCTTGTAATTGCTTATTCTTTAATAATAAAGTTGAAACGTTCATTCATTCTTTCTTTGTTTGAAGCTTTATGATAAAACCTTAGTCTTTTAGTCCATAAACAAACTAAACAACTTACGAAGAGACAAATGTAGATTTGCATGAACAAACTCTTCGTAGTTTGCTTAAAACGATATATTCGCAATCTTAGGGTCAAAGGACTATTGACCTCAGTATGATTGTTAGAAGAATCTATGATGTCTGGTTATGAGGCATTGAGAGTTGGGGACTCTATAGTTCTTCTAGGTATCTTCCGAAGGTACTGAATTGACCAGTGCACTTCTAGAGACAATATAAGAACAAACCATTTAACCTCTTATGTCTCGAAGTCACTATGTATGAATTGCATCATGCTTACCTTAATCCTGAAATGAGACATGCCATTTCACACCTTAGTATTCTCATTTGAGAAAGTCAGAGTTCGGACTCACTATGTCATTCCGAACAGGGCCTATTGGTGAAATACTAAGTTGTGAGTATGTCATGAGTAACTTTGTGAAGTTCTCATAGATATGGAATTCATGTACAAGATTGCTGAAATGCAATGTATGTCACCTCATGCTTTGTTCCTTGGAGTGTGAATAAATGAACTGGCCAGTGTCCAAATTGAGTCCTGACTCTTTTGGATGAAACAATGTGACTTGTTAGCTCCTCGTCAATACATTGTTTCTAACTTATTCACAAGCGACAAAGGAGTTGAGGAAATAACAGCTAGAAGGGTAAAATGGTAATTTAGTAAATCCCGACTAGCTGATGACATTCATGAAGGGTAGCATAGATAATATTCAGTGGATCCGCTCATTATAATTAGGACGAATTCTTGAGTAGAAAACAACTTCATTTGAACCGAGAGATTTTCAGTGTCAGCTCTTTAGTGGAGTCAGTTGGCATTAAGCTAAACTTGGAAAAGGTTTGTGAACTTTTGAGTCCAAGTGTTTAGCTAAAGCTTTGTTCATTTGGGTCCATGAGGTCACTGTCACGAATCACATCGATAGGAATAGTTAAACTGGAAGCTAAGTCAAAACAAGAACGAAAATAGTTAAAAGGGTATTTTTGTCTTTTGAGACATAAGGATGAAATGGATGTCAATAAATTTTGACAAGTTCATTTGATGACTTAATGTCACTCGGCCATAATATGATTAATTGGGCCTTGTGAATTAATTTCATTTCATAAGAATTTTATTGAAAATTCTTAATGGGCCTTTTTCATGTTGTCATGAACAAAATGGAAAAGCTTCTAGAAGCCCTTTCTAGATGGTGTAGGCGCCCATATTACCCAAGAGGAAAGAGAGTTTATTTTGTGCATAAATGTATTAAGATACTTGCCAAAAGAAAAAGAGGAAACAAATTTCCCCTAAGGGGAAAGCATGGTAGGCGCCCAAAAGGATCAAGAGAGAAGCAAATAAAAGAGGAAACAAATCCAAGGACTTACTTGCTTAGTCTTGGCCGTGTGACTCTTTGAAGGAAAAGGGAAATTGGCTCATGAATATGTGATATTCTATAGAAGAGGAAACTACCTTATTGAAGGTGAGACCTCTCCTATAAATAGGAGCCTCATTCCTCACTTTTCATTCATGCAAAGTTTTAGAGATTGAGAGCTTCTCTCTCTAGACTTGGCCGCCCCTTCCTCTCTCTCTCTCTAGTTTATATTTTCGATTATTTCTTGTCTTGGCACCTAGGTCCTCACTCGACCTAGTGTTTAGCTCTGCGACTTCGAGACTCGTTCTCAAGTCGTAGTGTTTAAAAGTGCCCACTCACTGATTCCTTCTTTTCGAGTGATTTAGTGATAGAAACTTTCGTGGTTGCTCGAGGTGCCGAGGAAAGGAAGAGAGACGTGCTGCGAAGGGAGACGAGCGTTGCAACTTTCCAAAAGCTTCTACGAGGTTCAAGCTTCAAGAAAGGTTAGTAACTTTAATAGCTCATATTAGTTTTTATTTACATGTACATGCTCTTGTCTAGGTTAGTAAAAACTAGTTTTACTTAAAAAGAAAATTTTTAAAATTCCGCCGCTTAACGAAGCGTTAAACTTTTTCTTAAACCCTAGATCGATTCCAACAAATGGTATCAGAGCTATGGTAAAAGGAATGCATGTACATGTTTTTAAATTATGAGCTTGAAAATCGTTTTCGAAAGTTTACTAATTTTGTGACAAGTTAGAATTGTAATCTTAGATTTTTTTTTAATTTATTGCTCATGCCTTTAAATTAAAAACCATGTTGATTTTCTATGAGTTTGGGATGATGTTAAAACACATTAGAATCAGTTCTAAAAGTTTTTAATTTTTTATATTGAAAAACGTGTTTTAAAGGTTTAAGATTTTTCGAGTAAATTTTGTGACTAGTTTTATTTTCTTGCTAGTTTCGTTTATTTACTTGAATCGTTTTATGCATGTTGTTTTTTCTTTTATTCTATGTTATTACCCTGCTAATAAAACACAAATAAAAGCTTTAAACAATATCTTAAAACGTTCCGTTACACTCGATTCTTTTTCGCACCTAAAAGGACGAAGCTTTAATTTATTTCTTTTTCTTCGAGCTGGAATGTAAACCCGCATTAAAAGTGGCATAACTCTCTGCTCAGAAATCAAAATTTAATGATTCTTGAATCAAATTAAAGCTCTGTCTGTCCTCTGTCCAATGCCACCGGTTTCGGCTGGAAAGGACATCGGAGCCGCCAGATATGGCGATTTTACTCCGGGGTGCGCGGCTGTCTGAAACTCCAGTTTTTTAGAAATCCGGATTTTCAAACCCCACTACCATGAGTTATAGAACTCTAATGAGAAAATTTTCTTGAGCAAAAAGGTTTTTCATATGATTATAAACATGATGTGTAAGATTAAAATGTTTTGATTTTTGAAAGTTTAATTGAAATTGAATTTTTACAAAACTAGTTTGAATTTTGAAAAACCGTTTTCACTTTCAAACTTGAAAATATTTTGTCATCCAAATCAAATAAATTTTCAAAATGTTTTCAAAACTATATCTATATCACATATGTTCAAAATCTATATGCTCTTGAAATTTTAAGTGGGAGGTCTCCTTGTAGACAAGCCGAAAAATAAAAAGATGTGTAATCTCAAACTTTCAAGTGTTCGAGTGAGTTGAAGTTCACACTTCCCTCACGCACTTTCCCGAAATAAGAAAATAGGAAAAGATCGAGTATGTACCTTGTGCCTTTATGCACTAATACTGCTCTGAACATGTCGATCTATGATTCTCTTCTAGTTGTCCGCTCTGTCGCTCTCTAACTAGGAAATTTGTTTCCGAACTTATAAGAGTCGATGAACCAACTCCAAAAACTAAGTGGGAGGGTTATATTCGTTGTTTGTAACCCACGATCCCCAACACTAGTGAAAGATGCAATAACGTGGGACTAAGAGCCGCTCTTGCGACCCTCACTTAAATGTGAGTACTCCAAGGCGTTATTGCTTCGATCATTGCTCAATGAGCTACGTCCGAGAGTGATGCAATGATGGCAAGGCCTCCCCTTGGGGGATTGTTTTTCAAAGCTGATCTTTTGGACTAAGTGGTTGGTTGCACACTTAGGCTCAATCCCTAGTATCCTTCCTTAAGGCTCTGCGAAAGGATGTGAGTGATCAAACCAATTTACAAGGTGGCTAGTCAAAATGATGTACTGACATCTTGGCTTAGCATTAATGATGTGTCATTTACTTATAAATGGAGATTTTTTGCGGCCTTCTCTTGAGGGAGTAAATTATCGTTTAGTTTATAACACCTTTGGATTTTATAAAAAGTCTTAATAAAACTTAAATCCTAAACCAAAGACTAATCATAAACTTGTTTCAACTTAAATAGGCAATATGTCTCTCAACCCTCTCTCAATCTTTCTTTCCTCGAACAAACTCGAAAACGAAAACTACGTAGATTCGAAACGTAACCTCGACATAATACCTACCGTTAAATGGCACAAATGGGTACTCACCACCCCGTGTCCTCCTCTAACGAATGATGATTCAACTCAAGAGGACAATGACGCCTTAGCGGCCTGGCTTCGATCCGATGAGATTGTGAGGTGCTATATCTTGGCATCTATGAACAATATGCTGAAAGAGCAACATCATGACTTCGAGACTGCCGCTGACATGCTCTACAATCTCCTTGAGATGTTTGGAGGGCAAAGGCGTCAAACAAGGCTACAAGCAGTCCGACAGTTTATGAACTGTCATATGCAGGCTAGGACTCCTGTTGGAGACTTCATGATACTGATCATTAGTTTTCTGAATAAAATGGAAATCCTAGGATCTGAGACTGATGGGAAGAATATCATAGATATGATCTTAGAAACTCTCCCCGCATCTCTTGATACCTCCAAGATGAACTACTCCATAAACAAGCTAGAGTACACTGTTACCAAGCTTATGGAGGAACTTCACACTGCTGTAGGTCTCACTAAGAAAAAGAGGAATCAAGGAGAGGCACATGCTACTGAGCAAAAAGCCTCCGCCTCTGGAACTGTGAAGAGACCTCACAAGGCCGATAAGAAGAACTGTCCTGCCAATCTCAAAGCAAAGGAACATAGTATTGTACTAGTTACCGAAGCATGCTTAGTAGCTGATAATGTATCAACGTGGATTCTTGACTCCGCTGCTACTAACCATATTTGTTGTTCCTCGAATGGTTTCAAGAAAACCAAAATTTTAGAGGAAGGCGAGTTCTGTTTCAAATGGGGTGATGGGAGCCTGGTGTCTGCGAAGGCTGTGGGATCCGTGACGCTGTCTTTTGAAGACCGCACTTTAAACTTGAATAATGTTTATTTTGTTCCTACCTTTGGGAAGAACTTAATATCCGTTGCTCGTCTTCTTGAGCAAGGTTATTGTTTAAAGTTCATTAAGAATGGAATTCGTATTTCGTTTCCTGCTAATTCTTTCGTCACTGATGCATGTATGAAGAATGGTCTTTTTTACATCTATCCCACTCAACCTTCTCTTTTAGACACCGAAATAGATAACGATCTAATTAGGGAGCCGAAGAGGATAAACTTTCTGAATCCTCCGATCTAACAAAATCAACATACCTCTGGCACTTAAGACTTGGTCATATCAGTCTAGATAGGATTAAGAGACTTGTGAGGGATGGTCCACTCCAAGCCTCTGCAATAGGTTCACTACCTACTTGTGAATCCTGTATAGAAGGAAAAATGACTAAGCGACCTTTCTCCGATAAGGGTCGAAGAGCCACTGAGTTGCTGGAACTAATACATTCTGATGTATGTGGTCCGCTCAACCAACAGGCACGTGGAGGATACGAATACTTCGTTACCTTCACTGATGATTACTCAAGATATGGGTTTGTCTATTTGCTTAAACACAAATCCGAGACCTTTAACGTATTTAAGGTCTTTAGGGCTTTAGTGGAAAAGCAAACTGGCAAAGTGATCAAAACCCTTCGATCTGATCGAGGTGGTGAGTATATGTCTGAAGAGTTCGATGACTTTCTTAAAGAAGAAGGTATCGCTTCTCAGCTTACCGCACCTGGCACACCTCAACAAAACGGAGTGTCAGAGAGAAGAAACCGAACTCTTATGGAGATGGTTAGATCAATGATGAGTTACTCATCACTCCCGCTTTCCTTTTGGGGATATGCCCTCGAAACAGCCGCCTACATTCTGAACCAAGTTCCGTCCAAAACGGTTCCTGGTACTCCTTATGAACGATGGACTGGCCGTAAAGTGAATATTGGCCGCATCCGAATTTGGGGTTGCCCTGCACACGTGCTGAGGCAAAAGACTAGCAAGTTGGCTAGTAGGTCAGAATTGTGCCTGTTTGTAGGATATCCGAAGGAAACCAAAGGTTTTACTTTCTATAGTCCCGAGGACGATAAGACTTTCGTTAGCACGAATGCTCGTTTCCTCGAGGAGGACTTTATGAAAGATGCAAAACCTAGAAGCAAAATTGTGCTTGAAGAAAAGTTGGGTGAGGAAGCTTCTACCTCATCTGTAAGAACTGTTCTTACCCCAACTGAAACACAACCTAACTCATCAGAATCTCGTCAAGTAGTACTTAGATGTAGTGGGAGGGCTACTCAAAAGCCTGACAGGTACATGTCTTATGGAGACTCTCTTGTAGCCGTCTCCGACATGGATGACCCTGTTTCCTATAGCCAAGCGATGGCTTGTTCTGAATCAAACCTTTGGCTTGACGCCATGAAAGTTGAAATGCACTCGATGTATGTCAACAAAGTCTGGAAACTTGTAGACCTTCCTGATGGGAACGTCGAGACGTTCAAAGCACGACTTGTGGCAAAGGGTTATACCCAACAAGAAGGGATTGACTATGAAGAAACCTTCTCGCCAGTCGCGATGCTTAAATCCATCCGCATACTCCTATCCATAGCTGCAGCTCTCGACTATGAGATCTGGCAAATGGATGTCAAGACAGCCTTTCTGAATGGCAATCTTGACGAGCGCATTTACATGGCTCAACCAGACGGTTTTGTTGATAAAGGTCAAGAGACTAAGGTTTGTGAGTTGCTCAAATCCATTTATGGACTAAAGCAAGCATCTAGGTCATGGAATATTAGATTCGATGAAACTGTAAAGAGCTTCGGCTTTGAACAGTCAATAGATGAGCCTTGTGTTTACAAGTTAATACACGAAGGCAAAGTTGTGTTTCTGGTACTATATGTCGATGATATACTACTCATTGGTAATGACGTGGGTAAGTTATCTGAGGTTAAGGTCTGGCTAGCAAAGCAATTCGATATGAAGGATCTAGGAGAAGCCGCATACATTCTGGGGATCCAAATCTTTCGAGATAGGAAAAACCGAACCCTGTCGCTCTCTCAAGCATCTTATATTGATAAGGTGATGGATCGCTTCTCGATGCAAGACTGCAAGAGGGGTCAAACACCCTTTAGGCATGGAGTTTCACTCTCTAAGGACCAGTCTCCCAAGACTGCGCAACAGATTGAAGACATGAGAAAAATTCCTTACGCCTCTGCCGTAGGAAGCCTTATGTATGCTATGCTTTGCACTAAACCTGACATCTGTTTCGCCGTTGGCGTAGTTAGCCGTTTCCAATCCAACCCTGGACCCGAGCACTGGATTGCTGTTAAGCATGTTCTTAAGTATCTTCGAAGAACTAGGAACTTGATGCTTACATACTCAGGTACTGACCTGACTATGACGGGATATACCGACTCCGATTTTCAAGCGGATAAGGATTCCAGGAAATCCACTTCGGGATCTGTGTTCATCCTTAATGGTGGAGCTGTTGTGTGGAGAAGTATTAAGCAATCTTGCATTGCTGACTCCACAATGGAAGCAGAATATGTGGCTGCTTGTGAAGCATCCAAAGAGGCTGTATGGCTTAGAAAATTCCTTAAGTATTTGGAAGTTGTTCCAAACGTCGACGAGCCCATGACCCTTTATTGTGATAATAGTGGGGCTGTCGCTAACTCAAAGGAACCTCAAAGCCATAAGCGCTCTAAGCATATTGAGAGGAAATACCATTTGATTCGAGAGATCGTGCAACGCGGAGACGTGGAGGTGAAGTAGATCTCTGGCAGATCCATTCACCAAGGCCCTAGCGAACATGGTCTTCGACCAACTTCGAGAGGGATTAGGCATGTAGGACTACTCACATCTTCTTTGAGTCAAGTGGGAGTTTGTTGTCAATGGTGCCCACAAGAAGAGTAGTAGTGTCTATTTATGTACATTTGATGTCATATAGTCTTACGAAGACTCTTGCTTGTAATTGCTTATTCTTTAATAATAAAGTTGAAACGTTCATTCATTCTTTCTTTGTTTGAAGCTTTATGATAAAACCTTAGTCTTTTAGTCCATAAACAAACTAAACAACTTACGAAGAGACAAATGTAGATTTGCATGAACAAACTCTTCGTAGTTTGCTTAAAACGATATATTCGCAATCTTAGGGTCAAAGGACTATTGACCTCAGTATGATTGTTAGAAGAATCTATGATGTCTGGTTATGAGGCATTGAGAGTTGGGGACTCTATAGTTCTTCTAGGTATCTTCCGAAGGTACTGAATTGACCAGTGCACTTCTAGAGACAATATAAGAACAAACCATTTAACCTCTTATGTCTCGAAGTCACTATGTATGAATTGCATCATGCTTACCTTAATCCTGAAATGAGACATGCCATTTCACACCTTAGTATTCTCATTTGAGAAAGTCAGAGTTCGGACTCACTATGTCATTCCGAACAGGGCCTATTGGTGAAATACTAAGTTGTGAGTATGTCATGAGTAACTTTGTGAAGTTCTCATAGATATGGAATTCATGTACAAGATTGCTGAAATGCAATGTATGTCACCTCATGCTTTGTTCCTTGGAGTGTGAATAAATGAACTGGCCAGTGTCCAAATTGAGTCCTGACTCTTTTGGATGAAACAATGTGACTTGTTAGCTCCTCGTCAATACATTGTTTCTAACTTATTCACAAGCGACAAAGGAGTTGAGGAAATAACAGCTAGAAGGGTAAAATGGTAATTTAGTAAATCCCGACTAGCTGATGACATTCATGAAGGGTAGCATAGATAATATTCAGTGGATCCGCTCATTATAATTAGGACGAATTCTTGAGTAGAAAACAACTTCATTTGAACCGAGAGATTTTCAGTGTCAGCTCTTTAGTGGAGTCAGTTGGCATTAAGGTTTGTGAACTTTTGAGTCCAAGTGTTTAGCTAAAGCTTTGTTCATTTGGGTCCATGAGGTCACTGTCACGAATCACATCGATAGGAATAGTTAAACTGGAAGCTAAGTCAAAACAAGAACGAAAATAGTTAAAAGGGTATTTTTGTCTTTTGAGACATAAGGATGAAATGGATGTCAATAAATTTTGACAAGTTCATTTGATGACTTAATGTCACTCGGCCATAATATGATTAATTGGGCCTTGTGAATTAATTTCATTTCATAAGAATTTTATTGAAAATTCTTAATGGGCCTTTTTCATGTTGTCATGAACAAAATGGAAAAGCTTCTAGAAGCCCTTTCTAGATGGTGTAGGCGCCCATATTACCCAAGAGGAAAGAGAGTTTATTTTGTGCATAAATGTATTAAGATACTTGCCAAAAGAAAAAGAGGAAACAAATTTCCCCTAAGGGGAAAGCATGGTAGGCGCCCAAAAGGATCAAGAGAGAAGCAAATAAAAGAGGAAACAAATCCAAGGACTTACTTGCTTAGTCTTGGCCGTGTGACTCTTTGAAGGAAAAGGGAAATTGGCTCATGAATATGTGATATTCTATAGAAGAGGAAACTACCTTATTGAAGGTGAGACCTCTCCTATAAATAGGAGCCTCATTCCTCACTTTTCATTCATGCAAAGTTTTAGAGATTGAGAGCTTCTCTCTCTAGACTTGGCCGCCCCTTCCTCTCTCTCTCTCTAGTTTATATTTTCGATTATTTCTTGTCTTGGCACCTAGGTCCTCACTCGACCTAGTGTTTAGCTCTGCGACTTCGAGACTCGTTCTCAAGTCGTAGTGTTTAAAAGTGCCCACTCACTGATTCCTTCTTTTCGAGTGATTTAGTGATAGAAACTTTCGTGGTTGCTCGAGGTGCCGAGGAAAGGAAGAGAGACGTGCTGCGAAGGGAGACGAGCGTTGCAACTTTCCAAAAGCTTCTACGAGGTTCAAGCTTCAAGAAAGGTTAGTAACTTTAATAGCTCATATTAGTTTTTATTTACATGTACATGCTCTTGTCTAGGTTAGTAAAAACTAGTTTTACTTAAAAAGAAAATTTTTAAAATTCCGCCGCTTAACGAAGCGTTAAACTTTTTCTTAAACCCTAGATCGATTCCAACAACAAGCTACTCCTCGTGCCGACTCTACATTTCTCCTTGAGTTGAGTTCACTCCTCGAGTCGAGTACCGAGCACACGAGTCGACAAGCTACTCCTCGTGCCGACTCTACGTTTCTCCTCGAGTTGAGTTCACTCCTCGAGTCGAGTACCGACCCCACGAGTCGACAAGCTACTCCTCGTGCCGACTCTACGTTTCTCCTCGAGTTGAGTTCACTCCTCGAGTCGAGTACCAAGCCCACGAGTCGACAAGCTACTCCTCGTGCCGACTCTACGTTTCTCCTCGAGTTGAGTTCACTCCTCGAGTCGAGTACCGAGCCCACGAGTCGCCAATCTACTCCTCGTGCCGACTCTACATTTCTCCCGGAGTTGAGTTCACTCCTCGAGTCGAGTACCGAGTCCACGAGTCGACAAGCTACTCCTCGTGCCGACTCTACGTTTCTCCTCAAGTTGAGTTCACTCCTCGAGTCGAGTACCAAGCCCACGAGTCACCAATCTACTCCTCGTGCCGACTCTACATTTCTCCTTGAGTTGAGTTCACTCCTCGAGTCGAGTACCGACCCCACGAGTCGACAAGCTACTCCTCGTGCCGACTCTACGTTTCTCCTCGAGTTGAGTTCACTCCTCGAGTCGAGTACCGAGCCCACGAGTCGACAAGCTACTCCTCGTGCCGACTCTACGTTTCTCCTCGAGTTGAGTTCACTCCTCGAGTCGAGTACCGAGTCCATGGGTCGATAAGCTACTCCTCGTGCCGACTCTACGTTTCTCCTCGAGTTGAGTTCACTCCTCGAGTCTAGTACCGAGTCCACGAGTCGACAAGCTACTCCTCGTGCCGACTCTACGTTTCTCCTCGAGTTGAGTTCACTCCTCGAGTCGAGTACCGAGCACACGAGTCGACAAGCTACTCCTCGTGCCGACTCTACGTTTCTCCTCGAGTTGAGTTCACTCCTCGAGTCGAGTACCGAGCATACGAATCGACAAGCTACTCCTCGTGCCGACTCTACGTTTCTCCGCGAGTTGAGTTCACTCCTCGGGTCGAGTACTGAGCCCACGAGTCGACAAGCTACTCCTCGTGCCGACTCTACGTTTCTCCTCGAGTTGAGTTCACCCCTCGAGTCGAGTACCGAGTCCACGAGTCGACAAGCTACTCCTCGTGCCGACTCTACGTTTCTCCTCGAGTTGAGTTCACTCCTCGAGTCGAGTACCGACCCCACGAGTCGACAAGCTACTCCTCGTGCCGACTCTACGGTTCTCCTCGAGTTGAGTTCACTCCTCGAGTCGAGTACCGAGTCCATGGGTCGATAAGCTACTCCTCGTGCCGACTCTACGTTTCTCCTCGAGTTGAGTTCACTCCTCGAGTCGAGTACCAAGTCCACGAGTCGACAAGCTAATCCTCGTGCCGACTCTACGTTTCTCCTCGAGTTGAGTTCACTCCTCGAGTCGAGTACCGAGTCCACGAGTCGACAAGCTACTCCTCGTGCCGACTCTACGTTTCTCCTCGAGTTGAGTTCACTCCTCGAGTCGACAAGCTACTCCTCGTGCCGACTCTACGTTTCTCCTCGAGTTGAGTTCACTCCTCGAGTCGAGTACCGAGCCCACGAGTCGCCAATCTACTCCTCGTGCCAACTCTACATTTCTCCTGGAGTTGAGTTCACTCCTCGAGTCGAGTACCGAGTCCACGAGTCGCCAATCTACTCCTCGTGCCGACTCTACATTTCTCCCGGAGTTGAGTTCACTCCTCGAGTCGAGTACCGAGTCCACGAGTCGACAAGCTACTCCTCGTGCCGACTCTACGTTTCTCCTCGAGTTGAGTTCACTCCTCGAGTCGAGTACCGAGCCCACGAGTCGCCAATCTACTCCTCGTGCCGACTCTACATTTCTCCTTGAGTTGAGTTCACTCCTCGAGTCGAGTACCGACCCCACGAGTCGACAAGCTACTCCTTGTGCCGACTCTACGTTTCTCCTCGAGTTGAGTTCACTCCTCGAGTCGAGTACCGAGCCCACGAGTCGACAAGCTACTCCTCGTGCCGACTCTACGTTTCTCCTCGAGTTGAGTTCACTCCTCGAGTCGAGTACCGAGTCCATGGGTCGATAAGCTACTCCTCGTGCCGACTCTACGTTTCTCCTCGAGTTGAGTTCACTCCTCGAGTCTAGTACCGAGTCCACGAGTCGACAAGCTACTCCTCGTGCCGACTCTACGTTTCTCCTCGAGTTGAGTTCACTCCTCGAGTCGAGTACCGAGCCCACGAGTCGCCAATCTACTCCTCGTGCCGACTCTACGTTTCTCCTTGAGTTGAGTTCACTCCTCGAGTCGAGTACCGAGTCCATGGGTCGATAAGCTACTCCTCGTGCCGACTCTACGTTTCTCCTCGAGTTGAGTTCACTCCTCGAGTCGAGTAACGACCCCACGAGTCGACAAGCTACTCCTCGTGCCGACTCTACGTTTCTCCTCGAGTTGAGTTCACTCCTCGAGTCGAGTACCAAGCCCACGAGTCGACAAGCTACTCCTCGTGCCGACTCTACGTTTCTCCTCGAGTTGAGTTCACTCCTCGAGTCGAGTACCGAGCCCACGAGTCGCCAATCTACTCCTCGTGCCGACTCTACATTTCTCCCGGAGTTGAGTTCACTCCTCGAGTCGAGTACCGAGTCCACGAGTCGACAAGCTACTCCTCGTGCCGACTCTACGTTTCTCCTCGAGTTGAGTTCACTCCTCGAGTCGAGTACCGAGCCCACGAGTCGCCAATCTACTCCTCGTGCCGACTCTACGTTTCTCCTCGAGTTGAGTTCACTCCTCGAGTCGAGTACCGAGTCCATGGGTTGATAAGCTACTCCTCGTGCCGACTCTACGTTTCTCCTCGAGTTGAGTTCACTCCTCGAGTCTAGTACCGAGTCCACGAGTCGACAAGCTACTCCTCGTGCCGACTCTATGTTTCTCCTCGAGTTGAGTTCACTCCTCGAGTCGAGTACCGAGCACACGAGTCGACAAGCTACTCCTCGTGCCGACTCTACGTTTCTCCTCGAGTTGAGTTCACTCCTCGAGTCGAGTACCGACCCCACGAGTCGACAAGCTACTCCTCGTGCCGACTCTACGTTTCTCCTCGAGTTGATTTCACTCCTCGAGTCTAGTACCGAGTCCACGAGTCGACAAGCTACTCCTCGTGCCGACTCTACGTTTCTCCTCGAGTTGAGTTCACTCCTCGAGTCGAGTACCGAGCACACGAGGCGACAAGCTACTCCTCGTGCCGACTCTACGTTTCTCCTCGAGTTGAGTTCACTCCTCGAGTCGAGTACCGACCCCACGAGTCGACAAGCTACTCCTCGTGCCGACTCTACGTTTCTCCTCGAGTTGAGTTCACTCCTCGAGTCGAGTACCGACCCCACGAGTCGACAAGCTACTCCTCGTGCCGACTCTACGTTTCTCCTCGAGTTGAGTTCACTCCTCGAGTCGAGTACCGAGCCCACGAGTCGACAAGCTACTCCTCGTGCCGACTCTACGTTTCTCCTCGAGTTGAGTTCACTCCTCGAGTCGAGTACCGAGTCCATGGGTCGATAAGCTACTCCTTGTGCCGACTCTACGTTTCTCCTCGAGTTGAGTTCACTCCTCGAGTCTAGTACCGAGTCCACGAGTCGACAAGCTACTCCTCGTGCCGACTCTACGTTTCTCCTCGAGTTGAGTTCACTCCTCGAGTCGAGTACCGAGCACACGAGTCGACAAGCTACTCCTCGTGCCGACTCTACGTTTCTCCGCGAGTTGAGTTCACTCCTCGAGTCGAGTACCGACCCCACGAGTCGACAAGCTACTTCTCGTGCCGACTCTACGTTTCTCCTCGAGTTGAGTTCACTCCTCGAGTCGAGTACCGAGCCCACGAGTCGACAAGCTACTCCTCGTGCCGACTCTACGTTTCTCCTCGAGTTGAGTTCACCCCTCGAGTCGAGTACCGAGTCCACGAGTCGACAAGCTACTCCTCGTGCCGACTCTACGTTTCTCCTCGAGTTGAGTTCACTCCTCGAGTCGAGTACCGAGCCCACGAGTCGACAAGCTACTCCTCGTGCCGACTCTACGGTTCTCCTCGAGTTGAGTTCACTCCTCGAGTCGAGTACCGAGTCCATGGGTCGATAAGCTACTCCTCGTGCCGACTCTACGTTTCTCCTCGAGTTGAGTTCACTCCTCGAGTCGAGTACCAAGTCCACGAGTCGACAAGCTACTCCTCGTGCCGACTCTACGTTTCTCCTCGAGTTGAGTTCACTCCTCGAGTCGAGTACCGAGTCCATGGGTCGATAAGCTACTCCTCGTGCCGACTCTACGTTTCTCCTCGAGTTGAGTTCACTCCTCGAGTCGAGTACCGAGCCCACGAGTCGCCAATCTACTCCTCGTGCCGACTCTACATTTCTCCTTGAGTTGATTTCACTCCTCGAGTCGAGTACCGAGTCCATGGGTCGATAAGCTACTTCTCGTGCCGACTCTACGTTTCTCCTCGAGTCGAGTACCGAGTCCACGAGGCGACAAGTGTTGTCAATGGTGCCCACAAGAAGAGTAGTAGTGTCTATTTATGTACATTTGATGTCATATAGTCTTACGAAGACTCTTGCTTGTAATTGCTTATTCTTTAATAATAAAGTTGAAACGTTCATTCATTCTTTCTTTGTTTGAAGCTTTATGATAAAACCTTAGTCTTTTAGTCCATAAACAAACTAAACAACTTACGAAGAGACAAATGTAGATTTGCATGAACAAACTCTTCGTAGTTTGCTTAAAACGATATATTCGCAATCTTAGGGTCAAAGGACTATTGACCTCAGTATGATTGTTAGAAGAATCTATGATGTCTGGTTATGAGGCATTGAGAGTTGGGGACTCTATAGTTCTTCTAGGTATCTTCCGAAGGTACTGAATTGACCAGTGCACTTCTAGAGACAATATAAGAACAAACCATTTAACCTCTTATGTCTCGAAGTCACTATGTATGAATTGCATCATGCTTACCTTAATCCTGAAATGAGACATGCCATTTCACACCTTAGTATTCTCATTTGAGAAAGTCAGAGTTCGGACTCACTATGTCATTCCGAACAGGGCCTATTGGTGAAATACTAAGTTGTGAGTATGTCATGAGTAACTTTGTGAAGTTCTCATAGATATGGAATTCATGTACAAGATTGCTGAAATGCAATGTATGTCACCTCATGCTTTGTTCCTTGGAGTGTGAATAAATGAACTGGCCAGTGTCCAAATTGAGTCCTGACTCTTTTGGATGAAACAATGTGACTTGTTAGCTCCTCGTCAATACATTGTTTCTAACTTATTCACAAGCGACAAAGGAGTTGAGGAAATAACAGCTAGAAGGGTAAAATGGTAATTTAGTAAATCCCGACTAGCTGATGACATTCATGAAGGGTAGCATAGATAATATTCAGTGGATCCGCTCATTATAATTAGGACGAATTCTTGAGTAGAAAACAACTTCATTTGAACCGAGAGATTTTCAGTGTCAGCTCTTTAGTGGAGTCAGTTGGCATTAAGCTAAACTTGGAAAAGGTTTGTGAACTTTTGAGTCCAAGTGTTTAGCTAAAGCTTTGTTCATTTGGGTCCATGAGGTCACTGTCACGAATCACATCGATAGGAATAGTTAAACTGGAAGCTAAGTCAAAACAAGAACGAAAATAGTTAAAAGGGTATTTTTGTCTTTTGAGACATAAGGATGAAATGGATGTCAATAAATTTTGACAAGTTCATTTGATGACTTAATGTCACTCGGCCATAATATGATTAATTGGGCCTTGTGAATTAATTTCATTTCATAAGAATTTTATTGAAAATTCTTAATGGGCCTTTTTCATGTTGTCATGAACAAAATGGAAAAGCTTCTAGAAGCCCTTTCTAGATGGTGTAGGCGCCCATATTACCCAAGAGGAAAGAGAGTTTATTTTGTGCATAAATGTATTAAGATACTTGCCAAAAGAAAAAGAGGAAACAAATTTCCCCTAAGGGGAAAGCATGGTAGGCGCCCAAAAGGATCAAGAGAGAAGCAAATAAAAGAGGAAACAAATCCAAGGACTTACTTGCTTAGTCTTGGCCGTGTGACTCTTTGAAGGAAAAGGGAAATTGGCTCATGAATATGTGATATTCTATAGAAGAGGAAACTACCTTATTGAAGGTGAGACCTCTCCTATAAATAGGAGCCTCATTCCTCACTTTTCATTCATGCAAAGTTTTAGAGATTGAGAGCTTCTCTCTCTAGACTTGGCCGCCCCTTCCTCTCTCTCTCTCTAGTTTATATTTTCGATTATTTCTTGTCTTGGCACCTAGGTCCTCACTCGACCTAGTGTTTAGCTCTGCGACTTCGAGACTCGTTCTCAAGTCGTAGTGTTTAAAAGTGCCCACTCACTGATTCCTTCTTTTCGAGTGATTTAGTGATAGAAACTTTCGTGGTTGCTCGAGGTGCCGAGGAAAGGAAGAGAGACGTGCTGCGAAGGGAGACGAGCGTTGCAACTTTCCAAAAGCTTCTACGAGGTTCAAGCTTCAAGAAAGGTTAGTAACTTTAATAGCTCATATTAGTTTTTATTTACATGTACATGCTCTTGTCTAGGTTAGTAAAAACTAGTTTTACTTAAAAAGAAAATTTTTAAAATTCCGCCGCTTAACGAAGCGTTAAACTTTTTCTTAAACCCTAGATCGATTCCAACAACAAGCTACTCCTCGTGCCGACTCTACATTTCTCCTTGAGTTGAGTTCACTCCTCGAGTCGAGTACCGAGCACACGAGTCGACAAGCTACTCCTCGTGCCGACTCTACGTTTCTCCTCGAGTTGAGTTCACTCCTCGAGTCGAGTACCGACCCCACGAGTCGACAAGCTACTCCTCGTGCCGGCTCTACGTTTCTCCTCGAGTTGAGTTCACTCCTCGAGTCGAGTACCAAGCCCACGAGTCGACAAGCTACTCCTCGTGCCGACTCTACGTTTCTCCTCGAGTTGAGTTCACTCCTCGAGTCGAGTACCGAGCCCACGAGTCGCCAATCTACTCCTCGTGCCGACTCTACATTTCTCCCGGAGTTGAGTTCACTCCTCGAGTCGAGTACCGAGTCCACGAGTCGACAAGCTACTCCTCGTGCCGACTCTACGTTTCTCCTCAAGTTGAGTTCACTCCTCGAGTCGAGTACCAAGCCCACGAGTCACCAATCTACTCCTCGTGCCGACTCTACATTTCTCCTTGAGTTGAGTTCACTCCTCGAGTCGAGTACCGACCCCACGAGTCGACAAGCTACTCCTCGTGCCGACTCTACGTTTCTCCTCGAGTTGAGTTCACTCCTCGAGTCGAGTACCGAGCCCACGAGTCGACAAGCTACTCCTCGTGCCGACTCTACGTTTCTCCTCGAGTTGAGTTCACTCCTCGAGTCGAGTACCGAGTCCATGGGTCGATAAGCTACTCCTCGTGCCGACTCTACGTTTCTCCTCGAGTTGAGTTCACTCCTCGAGTCTAGTACCGAGTCCACGAGTCGACAAGCTACTCCTCGTGCCGACTCTACGTTTCTCCTCGAGTTGAGTTCACTCCTCGAGTCGAGTACCGAGCACACGAGTCGACAAGCTACTCCTCGTGCCGACTCTACGTTTCTCCTCGAGTTGAGTTCACTCCTCGAGTCGAGTACCGAGCATACGAATCGACAAGCTACTCCTCGTGCCGACTCTACGTTTCTCCGCGAGTTGAGTTCACTCCTCGGGTCGAGTACTGAGCCCACGAGTCGACAAGCTACTCCTCGTGCCGACTCTACGTTTCTCCTCGAGTTGAGTTCACCCCTCGAGTCGAGTACCGAGTCCACGAGTCGACAAGCTACTCCTCGTGCCGACTCTACGTTTCTCCTCGAGTTGAGTTCACTCCTCGAGTCGAGTACCGAGCCCACGAGTCGACAAGCTACTCCTCGTGCCGACTCTACGGTTCTCCTCGAGTTGAGTTCACTCCTCGAGTCGAGTACCGAGTCCATGGGTCGATAAGCTACTCCTCGTGCCGACTCTACGTTTCTCCTCGAGTTGAGTTCACTCCTCGAGTCGAGTACCAAGTCCACGAGTCGACAAGCTAATCCTCGTGCCGACTCTACGTTTCTCCTCGAGTTGAGTTCACTCCTCGAGTCGAGTACCGAGTCCACGAGTCGACAAGCTACTCCTCGTGCCGACTCTACGTTTCTCCTCGAGTTGAGTTCACTCCTCGAGTCGACAAGCTACTCCTCGTGCCGACTCTACGTTTCTCCTCGAGTTGAGTTCACTCCTCGAGTCGAGTACCGAGCCCACGAGTCGCCAATCTACTCCTCGTGCCAACTCTACATTTCTCCTGGAGTTGAGTTCACTCCTCGAGTCGAGTACCGAGTCCACGAGTCGCCAATCTACTCCTCGTGCCGACTCTACATTTCTCCCGGAGTTGAGTTCACTCCTCGAGTCGAGTACCGAGTCCACGAGTCGACAAGCTACTCCTCGTGCCGACTCTACGTTTCTCCTCGAGTTGAGTTCACTCCTCGAGTCGAGTACCGAGCCCACGAGTCGCCAATCTACTCCTCGTGCCGACTCTACATTTCTCCTTGAGTTGAGTTCACTCCTCGAGTCGAGTACCGACCCCACGAGTCGACAAGCTACTCCTTGTGCCGACTCTACGTTTCTCCTCGAGTTGAGTTCACTCCTCGAGTCGAGTACCGAGCCCACGAGTCGACAAGCTACTCCTCGTGCCGACTCTACGTTTCTCCTCGAGTTGAGTTCACTCCTCGAGTCGAGTACCGAGTCCATGGGTCGATAAGCTACTCCTCGTGCCGACTCTACGTTTCTCCTCGAGTTGAGTTCACTCCTCGAGTCTAGTACCGAGTCCACGAGTCGACAAGCTACTCCTCGTGCCGACTCTACGTTTCTCCTCGAGTTGAGTTCACTCCTCGAGTCGAGTACCGAGCCCACGAGTCGCCAATCTACTCCTCGTGCCGACTCTACGTTTCTCCTTGAGTTGAGTTCACTCCTCGAGTCGAGTACCGAGTCCATGGGTCGATAAGCTACTCCTCGTGCCGACTCTACGTTTCTCCTCGAGTTGAGTTCACTCCTCGAGTCGAGTAACGACCCCACGAGTCGACAAGCTACTCCTCGTGCCGACTCTACGTTTCTCCTCGAGTTGAGTTCACTCCTCGAGTCGAGTACCAAGCCCACGAGTCGACAAGCTACTCCTCGTGCCGACTCTACGTTTCTCCTCGAGTTGAGTTCACTCCTCGAGTCGAGTACCGAGCCCACGAGTCGCCAATCTACTCCTCGTGCCGACTCTACATTTCTCCCGGAGTTGAGTTCA
Organism: Urtica dioica subsp. dioica; assembly: GCF_054948205.1. Taxonomy (NCBI): domain Eukaryota; kingdom Viridiplantae; phylum Streptophyta; class Magnoliopsida; order Rosales; family Urticaceae; genus Urtica; species Urtica dioica. Next base: position 15,667,721 of record NC_142757.1, read on the forward strand.
CTCCTCGAGTCGAGTACCGAGTCCACGAGTCGACAAGCTACTCCTCGTGCCGACTCTACGTTTCTCCTCGAGTTGAGTTCACTCCTCGAGTCGAGTACCGAGCCCACGAGTCGCCAATCTACTCCTCGTGCCGACTCTACGTTTCTCCTCGAGTTGAGTTCACTCCTCGAGTCGAGTACCGAGTCCATGGGTTGATAAGCTACTCCTCGTGCCGACTCTACGTTTCTCCTCGAGTTGAGTTCACTCCTCGAGTCTAGTACCGAGTCCACGAGTCGACAAGCTACTCCTCGTGCCGACTCTATGTTTCTCCTCGAGTTGAGTTCACTCCTCGAGTCGAGTACCGAGCACACGAGTCGACAAGCTACTCCTCGTGCCGACTCTACGTTTCTCCTCGAGTTGAGTTCACTCCTCGAGTCGAGTACCGACCCCACGAGTCGACAAGCTACTCCTCGTGCCGACTCTACGTTTCTCCTCGAGTTGATTTCACTCCTCGAGTCTAGTACCGAGTCCACGAGTCGACAAGCTACTCCTCGTGCCGACTCTACGTTTCTCCTCGAGTTGAGTTCACTCCTCGAGTCGAGTACCGAGCACACGAGGCGACAAGCTACTCCTCGTGCCGACTCTACGTTTCTCCTCGAGTTGAGTTCACTCCTCGAGTCGAGTACCGACCCCACGAGTCGACAAGCTACTCCTCGTGCCGACTCTACGTTTCTCCTCGAGTTGAGTTCACTCCTCGAGTCGAGTACCGACCCCACGAGTCGACAAGCTACTCCTCGTGCCGACTCTACGTTTCTCCTCGAGTTGAGTTCACTCCTCGAGTCGAGTACCGAGCCCACGAGTCGACAAGCTACTCCTCGTGCCGACTCTACGTTTCTCCTCGAGTTGAGTTCACTCCTCGAGTCGAGTACCGAGTCCATGGGTCGATAAGCTACTCCTTGTGCCGACTCTACGTTTCTCCTCGAGTTGAGTTCACTCCTCGAGTCTAGTACCGAGTCCACGAGTCGACAAGCTACTCCTCGTGCCGACTCTACGTTTCTCCTCGAGTTGAGTTCACTCCTCGAGTCGAGTACCGAGCACACGAGTCGACAAGCTACTCCTCGTGCCGACTCTACGTTTCTCCGCGAGTTGAGTTCACTCCTCGAGTCGAGTACCGACCCCACGAGTCGACAAGCTACTCCTCGTGCCGACTCTACGTTTCTCCTCGAGTTGAGTTCACTCCTCGAGTCGAGTACCGAGCCCACGAGTCGACAAGCTACTCCTCGTGCCGACTCTACGTTTCTCCTCGAGTTGAGTTCACCCCTCGAGTCGAGTACCGAGTCCACGAGTCGACAAGCTACTCCTCGTGCCGACTCTACGTTTCTCCTCGAGTTGAGTTCACTCCTCGAGTCGAGTACCGAGCCCACGAGTCGACAAGCTACTCCTCGTGCCGACTCTACGGTTCTCCTCGAGTTGAGTTCACTCCTCGAGTCGAGTACCGAGTCCATGGGTCGATAAGCTACTCCTCGTGCCGACTCTACGTTTCTCCTCGAGTTGAGTTCACTCCTCGAGTCGAGTACCAAGTCCACGAGTCGACAAGCTACTCCTCGTGCCGACTCTACGTTTCTCCTCGAGTTGAGTTCACTCCTCGAGTCGAGTACCGAGTCCATGGGTCGATAAGCTACTCCTCGTGCCGACTCTACGTTTCTCCTCGAGTTGAGTTCACTCCTCGAGTCGAGTACCGAGTCCACGAGTCGACAAGCTACTCCTCGTGCCGACTCTACGTTTCTCCTCGAGTTGAGTTCACTCCTCGAGTCGAGTACTGAGCCCACGAGTCGACAAGCTACTCCTCGTGCCGACTCTACGTTTCTCCTCGAGTTGAGTTCACTCCTCGAGTCGAGTACCGAGCCCACGAGTCGCCAATCTACTCCTCGTGCCGACTCTACATTTCTCCTGGAGTTGAGTTCACTCCTCGAGTCGAGTACCGAGTCCACGAGTCGACAAGCTACTCCTCGTGCCGACTCTACGTTTCTCCTCGAGTTGAGTTCACTCCTCGAGTCTAGTACCGAGTCCACGAGTCGACAAGCTACTCCTCGTGCTGACTCTACGTTTCTCCTCGAGTTGAGTTCACTCCTCGAGTCGAGTACCGAGTCCATGGGTCGATAAGCTACTCCTCGTGCCGACTCTACGTTTCTCCTCGAGTTGAGTTCACTCCTCGAGTCTAGTACCGAGTCCACGAGTCGACAAGCTACTCCTCGTGCCGACTCTATGTTTCTCCTCGAGTTGAGTTCACTCCTCGAGTCGAGTACCGAGCACACGAGTCGACAAGCTACTCCTCGTGCCGACTCTACGTTTCTCCTCGAGTTGAGTTCACTCCTCGAGTCGAGTACCGACCCCACGAGTCGACAAGCTACTCCTCGTGCCGACTCTACGTTTCTCCTCGAGTTGAGTTCACTCCTCGAGTCGAGTACCGAGCCCACGAGTCGACAAGCTACTCCTCGTGCCGACTCTACGTTTCTCCTCGAGTTGAGTTCACTCCTCGAGTCGAGTACCGAGCCCACGAGTCGCCAATCTACTCCTCGTGCCGACTCTACATTTCTCCTTGAGTTGAGTTCACTCCTCGAGTCGAGTACCGAGCACACGAGTCGACAAGCTACTCCTCGTGCCGACTCTACGTTTCTCCTCGAGTTGAGTTCACTCCTCGAGTCGAGTACCGACCCCACGAGTCGACAAGCTACTCCTCGTGCCGACTCTACGTTTCTCCTCGAGTTGAGTTCACTCCTCGAGTCGAGTACCAAGCCCACGAGTCGACAAGCTACTCCTCGTGCCGACTCTACGTTTCTCCTCGAGTTGAGTTCACTCCTCGAGTTGAGTACCGAGCCCACGAGTCGCCAATCTACTCCTCGTGCCGACTCTACATTTCTCCCGGAGTTGAGTTCACTCCTCGAGTCGAGTACCGAGTCCACGAGTCGACAAGCTACTCCTCGTGCCGACTCTACGTTTCTCCTCGAGTTGAGTTCACTCCTCGAGTCGAGTACCAAGCCCACGAGTCACCAATCTACTCCTCGTGCCGACTCTACATTTCTCCTTGAGTTGAGTTCACTCCTCGAGTCGAGTACCAACCCCACGAGTCGACAAGCTACTCCTCGTGCCGACTCTACGTTTCTCCTCGAGTTGAGTTCACTCCTCGAGTCGAGTACCGAGCCCACGAGTCGACAAGCTACTCCTCGTGCCGACTCTACGTTTCTCCTCGAGTTGAGTTCACTCCTCGAGTCGAGTACCGAGTCCATGGGTCGATAAGCTACTCCTCGTGCCGACTCTACGTTTCTCCTCGAGTTGAGTTCACTCCTCGAGTCTAGTACCGAGTCCACGAGTCGACAAGCTACTCCTCGTGCCGACTCTACGTTTCTCCTCGAGTTGAGTTCACTCCTCGAGTCGAGTACCGAGCACACGAGTCGACAAGCTACTCCTCGTGCCGACTCTACGTTTCTCCTCGAGTTGAGTTCACTCCTCGAGTCGAGTACCGAGCATACGAATCGACAAGCTACTCCTCGTGCCGACTCTACGTTTCTCCGCGAGTTGAGTTCACTCCTCGAGTCGAGTACCGACCCCACGAGTCGACAACCTACTCCTCGTGCTGACTCTACGTTTCTCCTCGAGTTGAGTTCACTCCTCGGGTCGACTACTGAGCCCACGAGTCGACAAGCTACTCCTCGTGCCGACTCTACGTTTCTCCTCGAGTTGAGTTCACCCCTCGAGTCGAGTACCGAGTCCACGAGTCGACAAGCTACTCCTCGTGCCGACTCTACGTTTCTCCTCGAGTTGAGTTCACTCCTCGAGTCGAGTACCGAGCCCACGAGTCGACAAGCTACTCCTCGTGCCGACTCTACGGTTCTCCTCGAGTTGAGTTCACTCCTCGAGTCGAGTACCGAGTCCATGGGTCGATAAGCTACTCCTCGTGCCGACTCTACGTTTCTCCTCGAGTTGAGTTCACTCCTCGAGTCGAGTACCAAGTCCACGAGTCGACAAGCTACTCCTCGTGCCGACTCTACGTTTCTCCTCGAGTTGAGTTCACTCCTCGAGTCGAGTACCGAGTCCACGAGTCGACAAGCTACTCCTCGTGCCGACTCTACGTTTCTCCTCGAGTTGAGTTCACTCCTCGAGTCGAGTACCGAGCCCACGAGTCGACAAGCTACTCCTCGTGCCGACTCTACGTTTCTCCTCGAGTTGAGTTCACTCCTCGAGTCGAGTACCGAGCCCACGAGTCGCCAATCTACTCCTCGTGCCGACTCTACATTTCTCCTGGAGTTGAGTTCACTCCTCGAGTCGAGTACCGAGTCCACGAGTCGACAAGCTACTCCTCGTGCCGACTCTACGTTTCTCCTCGAGTTGAGTTCACTCCTCGAGTCTAGTACCGAGTCCACGAGTCGACAAGCTACTCCTCGTGCCGACTCTACGTTTCTCCTCGAGTTGAGTTCACTCCTCGAGTCGAGTACCGAGCACACGAGGCGACAAGCTACTCCTCGTGCCGACTCTACGTTTCTCCTCGAGTTGAGTTCACTCCTCGAGTCGAGTACCGACCCCACGAGTCGACAAGCTACTCCTCGTGCCGACTCTACGTTTCTCCGCGAGTTGAGTTCACTCCTCGAGTCGAGTACCGACCCCACGAGTCGACAAGCTACTCCTCGTGCTGACTCTACGTTTCTCCTCGAGTTGAGTTCACTCCTCGGGTCGAGTACTGAGCCCACGAGTCGACAAGCTACTCCTCGTGCCGACTCTACGTTTCTCCTCGAGTTGAGTTCACCCCTCGAGTCGAGTACCGAGTCCACGAGTCGACAAGCTACTCCTCGTGCCGACTCTATGTTTCTCCTCGAGTTGAGTTCACTCCTCGAGTCGAGTACCGAGCACACGAGTCGACAAGCTACTCCTCGTGCCGACTCTACGTTTCTCCTCGAGTTGAGTTCACTCCTCGAGTCGAGTACCGACCCCACGAGTCGACAAGCTACTCCTCGTGCCGACTCTACGTTTCTCCTCGAGTTGAGTTCACTCCTCGAGTCGAGTACCGAGCCCACGAGTCGCCAATCTACTCCTCGTGCCGACTCTACATTTCTCCTGGAGTTGAGTTCACTCCTCGAGTCGAGTACCGAGTCCACGAGTCGACAAGCTACTCCTCGTGCCGACTCTACGTTTCTCCTCGAGTTGAGTTCACTCCTCGAGTCTAGTACCGAGTCCACGAGTCGACAAGCTACTCCTCGTGCCGACTCTACGTTTCTCCTCGAGTTGAGTTCACTCCTCGAGTCGAGTACCGAGCACACGAGGCGACAAGCTACTCCTCGTGCCGACTCTACGTTTCTCCTCGAGTTGAGTTCACTCCTCGAGTCGAGTACCGACCCCACGAGTCGACAAGCTACTCCTCGTGCCGACTCTACGTTTCTCCTCGAGTTGAGTTCACTCCTCGAGTCGAGTACCGAGTCCACGAGTCGACAAGCTACTCCTCGTGCCGACTCTACGTTTCTCCGCGAGTTGAGTTCACTCCTCGAGTCGAGTACCGACCCCACGAGTCGACAAGCTACTCCTCGTGCTGACTCTACGTTTCTCCTCGAGTTGAGTTCACTCCTCGGGTCGAGTACCGAGCCCACGAGTCGACAAGCTACTCCTCGTGCCGACTCTACGTTTCTCCTCGAGTTGAGTTCACCCCTCGAGTCGAGTACCGAGTCCACGACTCGACAAGCTACTCCTCGTGCCGACTCTACGTTTCTCCTCGAGTTGAGTTCACTCCTCGAGTCGAGTACCGAGCCCACGAGTCGACAAGCTACTCCTCGTGCCGACTCTACGGTTCTCCTCGAGTTGAGTTCACTCCTCGAGTCGAGTACCGACCCCACGAGTCGACAAGCTACTCCTCGTGCTGACTCTACGTTTCTCCTCGAGTTGACTTCACTCCTCGGGTCGAGTACCAAGTCCACGAGTCGACAAGCTACTCCTCGTGCCGACTCTACGTTTCTCCTCGAGTTGAGTTCACTCCTCGAGTCGAGTACCGAGTCCACGAGTCGACAAGCTACTCCTCGTGCCGACTCTACGTTTCTCCTCGAGTTGAGTTCACTCCTCGAGTCGAGTACCGAGCCCACGAGTCGACAAGCTACTCCTCGTGCCGACTCTACGTTTCTCCTCGAGTTGAGTTCACTCCTCGAGTCGAGTACCGAGCCCAAGAGTCGCCAATCTACTCCTCGTGCCGACTCTACATTTCTCCTCGAGTTGAGTTCACTCCTCGAGTCGAGTACCGAGTCCATGGGTCGATAAGCTACTCCTCGTGCCGACTCTACGTTTCTCCTCGAGTTGAGTTCACCCCTCGAGTCGAGTACCGAGTCCACGAGTCGACAAGCTACTCCTCGTGCCGACTCTACGTTTCTCCTCGAGTTGAGTTCACTCCTCGAGTCGAGTACCGAGTCCACGAGTCGACAAGCTACTCCTCGTGCCGACTCTACGTTTCTCCTCGAGTTGAGTTCACTCCTCGAGTCGAGTACCGAGCCCACGAGTCGACAAGCTACTCCTCGTGCCGACTCTACGTTTCTCCTCGAGTTGAGTTCACTCCTCGAGTCGAGTACCGAGCCCACGAGTCACCAATCTACTCCTCGTGCCGACTCTACATTTCTCCTGGAGTTGAGTTCACTCCTCGAGTCGAGTACCGAGTCCACGAGTCGACAAGCTACTCCTCGTGCCGACTCTACGTTTCTCCTCGAGTTGAGTTCACTCCTCGAGTCTAGTACCGAGTCCACGAGTCGACAAGCTACTCCTCGTGCCGACTCTACGTTTCTCCTCGAGTTGAGTTCACTCCTCGAGTCGAGTACCGAGCACACGAGGCGACAAGCTACTCCTCGTGCCGACTCTACGCTTCTCCTCGAGTTGAGTTCACTCCTCGAGTCGAGTACCGACCCCACGAGTCGACAAGCTACTCCTCGTGCCGACTCTACGTTTCTCCTCGAGTTGAGTTCACTCCTCGAGTCGAGTACCGAGTCCACGAGTCGACAAGCTACTCCTCGTGCCGACTCTACGTTTCTCCTCGAGTTGAGTTCACTCCTCGAGTCGAGTACCGAGCCCACGAGTCGACAAGCTACTCCTCGTGCCGACTCTACGTTTCTCCTCGAGTTGAGTTCACTCCTCGAGTCGAGTACCGAGTCCATGGGTCGATAAGCTACTCCTCGTGCCGACTCTACGTTTCTCCTCGAGTTGAGTTCACTCCTCGAGTCGAGTACCGACCCCACGAGTCGACAAGCTACTCCTCGTGCCGACTCTACGTTTCTCCTCGAGTTGAGTTCACTCCTCGAGTCGAGTACCAAGCCCACGAGTCGACAAGCTACTCCTCGTGCCGACTTTACGTTTTTCCTCGAGTTGAGTTCACTCCTCGAGTCGAGTACCGAGCCCACGAGTCGCCAATCTACTCCTCGTGCCGACTCTACATTTCTCCCGGAGTTGAGTTCACTCCTCGAGTCGAGTACCGAGTCCACGAGTCGACAAGCTACTCCTCGTGCCGACTCTACGTTTCTCCTCGAGTTGAGTTCACTCCTCGAGTCGAGTACCGAGCCCACGAGTCGCCAATCTACTCCTCGTGCCGACTCTACATTTCTCCTTGAGTTAAGTTCACTCCTCGAGTCGAGTACCGACCCCACGAGTCGACAAGCTACTCCTCGTGCCGACTCTACATTTCTCCTCGAGTTGAGTTCACTCCTCGAGTCGAGTACCGAGCCCACGAGTCGACAAGCTACTCCTCGTGCCGACTCTATGTTTCTCCTCGAGTTGAGTTCACTCCTCGAGTCGAGTACTGAGTCCATGGGTCGATAAGCTACTCCTCGTGCCGACTCTACGTTTCTCCTCGAGTTGAGTTCACTCCTCGAGTCTAGTACCGAGTCCACGAGTCGACAAGCTACTCCTCGTGCCGACTCTACGTTTCTCCTCGAGTTGAGTTCACTCCTCGAGTCGAGTACCGAGCACACGAGTCGACAAGCTACTCCTCGTGCCGACTCTACGTTTCTCCTCGAGTTGAGTTCACTCCTCGAGTCGAGTACCGAGCACACGAGTCGACAAGCTACTCCTCGTGCCGACTCTACGTTTCTCCTCGAGTTGAGTTCACTCCTCGAGTCGAGTACCGACCCCACGAGTCGACAAGCTACTCCTCGTGCCGACTCTACGTTTCTCCTCGAGTTGAGTTCACTCCTCGAGTCGAGTACCGAGCCCACGAGTCGACAAGCTACTCCTCGTGCCGCCTCTACGTTTCTCCTCGAGTTGAGTTCACCCCTCGAGTCGAGTACCGAGTCCACGAGTCGACAAGCTACTCCTCGTGCCGACTCTACGTTTCTCCTCGAGTTGAGTTCACTCCTCGAGTCGAGTACCGAGCCCACGAGTCGACAAGCTACTCCTCGTGCCGACTCTACGTTTCTCCTCGAGTTGAGTTCACTCCTCGAGTCGAGTACCGAGTCCATGGGTCGATAAGTTACTCCTCGTGCCGACTCTACGTTTCTCCTCGAGTTGAGTTCACTCCTCGAGTCGAGTACCAAGTCCACGAGTCGACAAGCTACTCCTCGTGCCGACTCTACGTTTCTCCTCGAGTTGAGTTCACTCCTCGAGTCGAGTACCGAGTCCACGAGTCGACAAGCTACTCCTCGTGCCGACTCTACGTTTCTCCTCGAGTTGAGTTCACTCCTCGAGTCGAGTACCGAGCCCACGAGTCGATAAGCTACTCCTCGTGCTGACTCTACGTTTCTCCTCGAGTTGAGTTGACTCCTCGAGTCGAGTACCGAGCCCACGAGTCGCCAATCTACTCCTCGTGCCGACTCTACATTTCTCCTGGAGTTGAGTTCACTCCTCGAGTCGAGTACCGAGTCCACGAGTCGACAAGCTACTCCTCGTGCCGACTCTACGTTTCTCCTCGAGTTGAGTTCACTCCTCGAGTCGAGTACCGAGCCCACGAGTGGCCAATCTACTCCTCGTGCCGACTCTACATTTCTCCTTGAGTTGAGTTCACTCCTCGAGTCGAGTACCGACCCCACGAGTCGACAAGCTACTCCTCGTGCCGACTCTACGTTTCTCCTCGAGTTGAGTTCACTCCTCGAGTCGAGTACCGAGCCCACGAGTCGACAAGCTACTCCTCGTGCCGACTCTACGTTTCTCCTCGAGTTGAGTTCACTCCTCGAGTCGAGTACTGAGTCCATGGGTCGATAAGCTACTCCTCGTGCCGACTCTACGTTTCTCCTCGAGTTGAGTTCACTCCTCGAGTCTAGTACCGAGTCCACGAGTTGACAAGCTACTCCTCGTGCCGACTCTACGTTTCTCCTCGAGTTGAGTTCACTCCTCGAGTCGAGTACCGAGCACACGAGTCGACAAGCTACTCCTCGTGCCGACTCTACGTTTCTCCTCGAGTTGAGTTCACTCCTCGAGTCGAGTACCGACCCCACGAATCGACAAGCTACTCCTCGTGCCGACTCTACGTTTCTCCTCGAGTTGAGTTCACTCCTCGAGTCGAGTACCGAGTCCACGAGTCGACAAGCTACTCCTCGTGCCGACTCTACGTTTCTCCTCGAGTTGAGTTCACTCCTCGAGTCGAGTACCGAGCCCACGAGTCGACAAGCTACTCCTCGTGCCGACTCTACGTTTCTCCTCGAGTTGAGTTCACTCCTCGAGTCGAGTACCGAGTCCATGGGTCGATAAGCTACTCCTCGTGCCGACTCTACGTTTCTCCTCGAGTTGAGTTCACTCCTCGAGTCTAGTACCGAGTCCACGAGTCGACAAGCTACTCCTCGTGCCGACTCTACGTTTCTCCTCGAGTTGAGTTCACTCCTCGAGTCGAGTACCGAGTCCACGAATCGACAAGCTACTCCTCGTGCCGACTCTACGTTTCTCCTCGAGTTGAGTTCACTCCTCGAGTCGAGTACCGAGTCCACGAGTCGACAAGCTACTCCTCGTGCCGACTCTACGTTTCTCCTCGAGTTGAGTTCACTCCTCGAGTCGAGTACCGAGCCCACGAGTCGACAAGCTACTCCTCGTGCCGACTCTACGTTTCTCCTCGAGTTGAGTTCACTCCTCGAGTCGAGTACCGAGTCCATGGGTGGATAAGCTACTCCTCGTGCCGACTCTACGTTTCTCCTCGAGTTGAGTTCACTCCTCGAGTCTAGTACCGAGTCCACGAGTCGACAAGCTACTCCTCGTGCCGACTCTACGTTTCTCCTCGAGTTGAGTTCACTCCTCGAGTCGAGTACCGAGCCCACGAGTCGCCAATCTACTCCTCGTGCCGACTCTACATTTCTCCTGGAGTTGAGTTCACTCCTCGAGTCGAGTACCGAGTCCACGAGTCGACAAGCTACTCCTCGTGCCGACTCTACGTTTCTCCTCGAGTTGAGTTCACTCCTCGAGTCGAGTACCGAGCCCACGAGTCGCCAATCTACTCCTCGTGCCGACTCTACATTTCTCCTTGAGTTGAGTTCACTCCTCGAGTCGAGTACCGACCCCACGAGTCGACAAGCTACTCCTCGTGCCGACTCTACGTTTCTCCTCGAGTTGAGTTCACTCCTCGAGTCGAGTACCGAGCCCACGAGTCGACAAGCTACTCCTCGTGCCGACTCTACGTTTCTCCTCGAGTTGAGTTCACTCCTCGAGTCGAGTACCGAGCACACGAGTCGACAAGCTACTCCTCGTGCCGACTCTACGTTTCTCCTCGAGTTGAGTTCACTCCTCGAGTCGAGTACCGACCCCACGAGTCGACAAGCTACTCCTCGTGCCGACTCTACGTTTCTCCTCGAGTTGAGTTCACTCCTCGAGTCGAGTACCGAGCCCACGAGTCGACAAGCTACTCCTCGTGCCGACTCTACGTTTCTCCTTGAGTTGAGTTCACCCCTCGAGTCGAGTACCGAGTCCACGAGTCGACAAGCTACTCCTCGTGCCGACTCTACGTTTCTCCTCGAGTTGAGTTCACTCCTCGAGTCGAGTACCGAGCCCACGAGTCGACAAACTACTCCTCGTGCCGACTCTACGTTTCTCCTCGAGTTGAGTTCACTCCTCGAGTCGAGTACCGAGTCCATGGGTCGATAAGCTACTCCTCGTGCCGACTCTACGTTTCTCCTCGAGTTGAGTTCACTCCTCGAGTCTAGTACCGAGTCCACGAGTCGACAAGCTACTCCTCGTGCCGACTCTACGTTTCTCCTCGAGTTGAGTTCACTCCTCGAGTCGAGTACCGAGTCCACGAGTCGACAAGCTACTCCTCGTGCCGACTCTACGTTTCTCCTCGAGTTGAGTTCACTCCTCGAGTCGAGTACCGAGCCCACGAGTCGACAAGCTACTCCTCGTGCCGACTCTACGTTTCTCCTCGAGTTGAGTTCACTCCTCGAGTCGAGTACCGAGCCCACGAGTCGCCAATCTACTCCTCGTGCCGACTCTACTTTTCTCCTGGAGTTGAGTTCACTCCTCGAGTCGAGTACCGAGTCCACGAGTCGACAAGCTACTCCTCGTGCCGACTCTACGTTTCTCCTCGAGTTGAGTTCACTCCTCGAGTCGAGTACCGAGCCCACGAGTCGCCAATCTACTCCTCGTGCCGACTCTACATTTCTCCTTGAGTTGAGTTCACTCCTCGAGTCGAGTACCGACCCCACGAGTCGACAAGCTACTCCTCGTGCCGACTCTACGTTTCTCCTCGAGTTGAGTTCACTCCTCGAGTCGAGTACCGAGCCCACGAGTCGACAAGCTACTCCTCGTGCCGACTCTACGTTTCTCCTCGAGTTGAGTTCACTCCTCGAGTCGAGTACTGAGTCCATGGGTCGATAAGCTACTACTCGTGCCGACTCTACGTTTCTCCTCGAGTTGAGTTCACTCCTCGAGTCTAGTACCGAGTCCACGAGTTGACAAGCTACTCCTCGTGCCGACTCTACGTTTCTCCTCGAGTTGAGTTCACTCCTCGAGTCGAGTACCGAGCACACGAGTCGACAAGCTACTCCTCGTGCCGACTCTACGTTTCTCCTCGAGTTGAGTTCACTCCTCGAGTCGAGTACCGACCCCACGAATCGACAAGCTACTCCTCGTGTCGACTCTACGTTTCTCCTCGAGTTGAGTTCACTCCTCGAGTCGAGTACCGAGTCCACGAGTCGACAAGCTACTCCTCGTGCCGACTCTACGTTTCTCCTCGAGTTGAGTTCACTCCTCGAGTCGAGTACCGAGCCCACGAGTCGACAAGCTACTCCTCGTGCCGACTCTACGTTTCTCCTCGAGTTGAGTTCACTCCTCGAGTCGAGTACCGAGCCCACGAGTCGACAAGCTACTCCTCGTGCCGACTCTATGTTTCTCCTCGAGTTGAGTTCACTCCTCGAGTCGAGTACCGAGCACACGAGTCGACAAGCTACTCCTCGTGCCGACTCTACGTTTCTCCTCGAGTTGAGTTCACTCCTCGAGTCGAGTACCGAGCCCACGAGTGGCCAATCTACTCCTCGTGCCGACTCTACATTTCTCCTTGAGTTGACTTCACTCCTCGAGTCGAGTACCGAGTCCATGGGTCGATAAGCTACTCCTCGTGCCGACTCTACGTTTCTCCTCGAGTTGAGTTCACCCCTCGAGTCGAGTACCGAGTCCACGATTCGACAAGCTACTCCTCGTGCCGACTCTACGTTTCTCCTCGAGTTGAGTTCACTCCTCGAGTCGAGTACCGATCCCACGAGTCGACAAGCTACTCCTCGTGCCGACTCTACGTTTCTCCTCGAGTTGAGTTCACTCCTCGAGTCGAGTACCGAGTCCATGGGTCGATAAGCTACTCCTCGTGCCGACTCTACGTTTCTCCTCGAGTTGAGTTCACTCCTCGAGTCGAGTACCAAGTCCACGAGTCGACAAGCTACTCCTCGTGCCGACTCTACGTTTCTCCTCGAGTTGAGTTCACTCCTCGAGTCGAGTACCGAGCCCACGAGTCGCCAATCTACTCCTCGTGCCGACTCTACATTTCTCCTTGAGTTGAGTTCACTCCTCGAGTCGAGTACCGAGTCCACGAGTCGACAAGCTACTCCTCGTGCCGACTCTACGTTTCTCCTCGAGTTGAGTTCACTCCTCGAGTCGAGTACCGAGCCCACGAGTCGACAAGCTACTCCTCGTGCCGACTCTACGTTTCTCCTCGAGTTGAGTTCACTCCTCGAGTCGAGTACCGAGCCCACGAGTCGCCAATCTACTCCTCGTGCCGACTCTACATTTCTCCTTGAGTTGAGTTCACTCCTCGAGTCGAGTACCGAGTCCACGAGTCGACAAGCTACTCCTCGTGCCGACTCTACGTTTCTCCTCGAGTTGAGTTCACTCCTCGAGTCGAGTACCGAGCCCACGAGTCGCCAATCTACTCCTCGTGCCGACTCTACATTTCTCCTTGAGTTGAGTTCACTCCTCGAGTCGAGTACCGAGTCCACGAGTCGACAAGCTACTCCTCGTGCCGACTCTACGTTTCTCCTCGAGTTGAGTTCACTCCTCGAGTCGAGTACCGAGCCCACGAGTCGACAAGCTACTCCTCGTGCCGACTCTACGTTTCTCCTCGAGTTGAGTTCACTCCTCGAGTCGAGTACCGAGCCCACGAGTCGACAAGCTACTCCTCGTGCCGACTCTACGTTTCTCCTCGAGTTGAGTTCACTCCTCGAGTCGAGTACCGAGTCCATGGGTCGATAAGCTACTCCTCGTGCCGACTCTACGTTTCTCCTCGAGTTGAGTTCACCCCTCGAGTCGAGTACCGAGTCCACGAGTCGACAAGCTACTCCTCGTGCCGACTCTACGTTTCTCCTCGAGTTGAGTTCACTCCTCGAGACAAGTACCGAGCCCACGAGTCGACAAGCTACTCCTCGTGCCGACTCTACGTTTCTCCTCGAGTTGAGTTCACTCCTCGAGTCGAGTACCGAGCCCACGAGTCGCCAATCTACTCCTCGTGCCGACTCTACATTTCTCCTTGAGTTGATTTCACTCCTCGAGTCGAGTACCGAGTCCATGGGTCGATAAGCTACTTCTCGTGCCGACTCTACGTTTCTCCTCGAGTCGAGTACCGAGTCCACGAGGCGACAAGCTACTCCTCGTGCTGACTCTACGTTTCTCCTCGAGTTGAGTTCACTCCTCGAGTCGAGTACCGAGCCCACGAGTCGACAAGCTACTCCTCGTGCCGACTCTACGTTTCTCCTCGAGTTGAGTTCACTCCTCGAGTCGAGTACCGAGTCCATGGGTCGATAAGCTACTCCTCGTCCCGACTCTACGTTTCTCCTCGAGTTGAGTTCACTCCTCAAGTCGAGTACCGAGTCCACGAGTCGACAAGCTACTCCTCGTGCCGACTCTACGTTTCTCCTCGAGTTGAGTTCACTCCTCGAGTCTAGTACCGAGTCCACGAGTCGACAAGCTACTCCTCGTGCCGACTCTATGTTTCTCCTCGAGTTGAGTTCACTCCTCGAGTCGAGTACCGAGCACACGAGTCGACAAGCTACTCCTCGTGCCGACTCTACGTTTCTCCTCGAGTTGAGTTCACTCCTCGAGTCGAGTACCGACCCCACGAGTCGACAAGCTACTCCTCGTGCCGACTCTATGTTTCTCCTCGAGTTGAGTTCACTCCTCGAGTCGAGTACCGAGCCCACGAGTCGACAAGCTACTCCTCGTGCCGTCTCTACGTTTCTCCTCGAGTTGAGTTCACTCCTCGAGTCGTGTACCGAGCCCACGAGTCGCCAATCTACTCCTCGTGCCGACTCTACATTTCTCCTTGAGTTGAGTTCACTCCTCGAGTCGAGTACCGAGCACACGAGTCGACAAGCTACTCCTCGTGCCGACTCTACGTTTCTCCTCAAGTTGAGTTCACTCCTCGAGTCGAGTACCGACCCCACGAGTCGACAAGCTACTCCTCGTGCCGACTCTACGTTTCTCCTCGAGTTGAGTTCACTCCTCGAGTCGAGTACCGTGCCCACGAGTCGACAAGCTACTCCTCGTGCCGACTCTACGTTTCTCCTCGAGTTGAGTTCACTCCTCGAGTCGAGTACCGAGTCCATGGGTCGATAAGCTACTCCTCGTGCCGACTCTACGTTTCTCCTCGAGTTGAGTTCACTCCTCGAGTCTAGTACCGAGTCCACGAGTCGACAAGCTACTCCTCGTGCCGACTCTACGTTTCTCCTCGAGTCGAGTACCGAGCACACGAGTCGACAAGCTACTCCTCGTGCCGACTCTACGTTTCTCCTCGAGTTGAGTTCACTCCTCGAGTCGAGTAATGACCCCACGAGTCGACAAGCTACTCCTCGTGCCGATTCTACGTTTCTCCTCGAGTTGAGTTCACTCCTCGAGTCGAGTACCGAGCCCACGAGTCGCCAATCTACTCCTCGTGCCGACTCTACATTTCTCCTTGAGTTGATTTCACTCCTCGAGTCGAGTACCGAGTCCATGGGTCGATAAGCTACTCCTCGTGCCGACTCTACGTTTCTCCTCGAGTTGAGTTCACTCCTCGAGTCGAGTACCGAGCCCACGAGTCGCCAATCTACTCCTCGTGCCGACTCTACATTTCTCCTCGAGTTGAGTTCACTCCTCGAGTCTAGTACCGAGTCCACGAGTCGACAAGCTACTCCTCGTGCCGACTCTACGTTTCTCCTCGAGTTGAGTTCACTCCTCGAGTCGAGTACCGAGCACACGAGTCGACAAGCTACTCCTCGTGCCGACTCTACGTTTCTCCTCGAGTTGAGTTCACTCCTCGAGTCGAGTACCGAGCCCACGAGTCGCCAATCTACTCCTCGTGCCGACTCTTCATTTCTCCTTGAGTTGATTTCACTCCTCGAGTCGAGTACCGAGTCCATGGGTCGATAAGCTACTTCTCGTGCCGACTCTACGTTTCTCCTCGAGTTGAGTTCACCCCTCGAGTCGAGTACCGAGTCCACGAGGCGACAAGCTACTCCTCGTGCCGACTCTACGTTTCTCCTCGAGTTGAGTTCACTCCTCGAGTCGAGTACCGAGCCCACGAGTCGACAAGCTACTCCTCGTGCCGACTCTACGTTTCTCCTCGAGTTGAGTTCACTCCTCGAGTCGAGTACCGAGTCCATGGGTCGATAAGCTACTCCTCGTGCCGACTCTACGTTTCTCCTCGAGTTGAGTTCACTCCTCAAGTCGAGTACCGAGTCCACGAGTCGACAAGCTACTCCTCGTGCCGACTCTACGTTTCTCCTCGAGTTGAGTTCACTCCTCGAGTCTAGTACCGAGTCCACGAGTAGACAAGCTACTCCTCGTGCCGACTCTATGTTTCTCCTCGAGTTGAGTTCACTCCTCGAGTCGAGTACCGAGCACACGAGTCGACAAGCTACTCCTCGTGCCGACTCTACGTTTCTCCTCGAGTTGAGTTCACTCCTCGAGTCGAGTACCGACCCCACGAGTCGACAAGCTACTCCTCGTGCCGTCTCTACGTTTCTCCTCGAGTTGAGTTCACTCCTCGAGTCGTGTACCGAGCCCACGAGTCGCCAATCTACTCCTCGTGCCGACTCTACATTTCTCCTTGAGTTGAGTTCACTCCTCGAGTCGAGTACCGAGCACACGAGTCGACAAGCTACTCCTCGTGCCGACTCTACATTTCTCCTGGAGTTGAGTTCACTCCTCGAGTCGAGTACCGACCCCACGAGTCGACAAGCTACTCCTCGTGCCGACTCTACGTTTCTCCTCGAGTTGAGTTCACTCCTCGAGTCGAGTACCGACCCCACGAGTCGACAAGCTACTCCTCGTGCCGACTCTACGTTTCTCCTCGAGTTGAGTTCACTCCTCGAGTCGAGTACCGAGCCCACGAGTCGACAAGCTACTCCTCGTGCCGACTCTACGTTTCTCCTCGAGTTGAGTTCACTCCTCGAGTCGAGTACCGAGTCCATGGGTCGATAAGCTACTCCTCGTGCCGACTCTACGTTTCTCCTCGAGTTGAGTTCACTCCTCGAGTCTAGTACCGAGTCCACGAGTCGACAAGCTACTCCTCGTGCCGACTCTACGTTTCTCCTCGAGTCGAGTACCGAGCACACGAGTCGACAAGCTACTCCTCGTGCCGACTCTACGTTTCTCCTCGAGTTGAGTTCACTCCTCGAGTCGAGTACCGAGCCCACGAGTCGACAAGCTACTCCTCGTGCCGACTCTACGTTTCTCCTCGAGTTGAGTTCACTCCTCGAGTCGAGTACCGAGTCCATGGGTCGATAAGCTACTCCTCGTGCCGACTCTACGTTTCTCCTCGAGTTGAGTTCACTCCTCGAGTCTAGTACCGAGTCCACAAGTCGACAAGCTACTCCTCGTGCCGACTCTACGTTTCTCCTCGAGTTGAGTTCACTCCTCGAGTCGAGTACCGAGTCCACGAGTCGACAAGCTACTCCTCGTGCCGACTCTACGTTTCTCCTCGAGTTGAGTTCACTCCTCGAGTCGAGTACGGAGCCCACGAGTCGACAAGCTACTCCTCGTGCCGACTCTACGTTTCTCCTCGAGTTGAGTTCACTCCTCGAGTCGAGTACCGAGCCCACGAGTCGCCAATCTACTCCTCGTGCCGACTCTACATTTCTCCTGGAGTTGAGTTCACTCCTCGAGTCGAGTACCGAGTCCACGAGTCGACAAGCTACTCCTCGTGCCGACTCTACGTTTCTCCTCGAGTTGAGTTCACTCCTCGAGTCGAGTACCGAGCCCACGAGTCGCCAATCTACTCCTCGTGCCGACTCTACATTTCTCCTTGAGTTGAGTTCACTCCTCGAGTCGAGTACCGACCCCACGAGTCGACAAGCTACTCCTCGTGCCGACTCTACGTTTCTCCTCGAGTTGAGTTCACTCCTCGAGTCGAGTACCGAGCCCACGAGTCGACAAGCTACTCCTCGTGCCGACACTACGTTTCTCCTCGAGTTGAGTTCACTCCTCGAGTCGAGTACTGAGTCCATGGGTCGATAAGCTACTCCTCGTCCCGACTCTACGTTTCTCCTCGAGTTGAGTTCACTCCTCGAGTCTAGTACCGAGTCCACGAGTTGACAAGCTACTCCTCGTGCCGACTCTACGTTTCTCCTCGAGTTGAATTCACTCCTCGAGTCGAGTACCGAGCACACGAGTCGACAAGCTACTCCTCGTGCCGACTCTACGTTTCTCCTCGAGTTGAGTTCACTCCTCGAGTCGAGTACCGACCCCATGAATCGACAAGCTACTCCTCGTGCCGACTCTACGTTTCTCCTCGAGTTGAGTTCACTCCTCGAGTCGAGTACCGAGTCCACGAGTCGACAAGCTACTCCTCGTGCCGACTCTACGTTTCTCCTCGAGTTGAGTTCACTCCTCGAGTCGAGTACCGAGCCCACGAGTCGACAAGCTACTCCTCGTGCCGACTCTACGTTTCTCCTCGAGTTGAGTTCACTCCTCGAGTCGAGTACCGAGCCCACGAGTCGACAAGCTACTCCTCGTGCCGACTCTATGTTTCTCCTCGAGTTGAGTTCACTCCTCGAGTCGAGTACCGAGCACACGAGTCGACAAGCTACTCCTCGTGCCGACTCTACGTTTCTCCTCGAGTTGAGTTCACTCCTCGAGTCGAGTACCGAGCCCACGAGTGGCCAATCTACTCCTCGTGCCGACTCTACATTTCTCCTTGAGTTGACTTCACTCCTCGAGTCGAGTACCGAGTCCATGGGTCGATAAGCTACTCCTCGTGCCGACTCTACGTTTCTCCTCGAGTTGAGTTCACCCCTCGAGTCGAGTACCGAGTCCACGATTCGACAAGCTACTCCTCGTGCCGACTCTACGTTTCTCCTCGAGTTGAGTTCACTCCTCGAGTCGAGTACCGATCCCACGAGTCGACAAGCTACTCCTCGTGCCGACTCTACGTTTCTCCTCGAGTTGAGTTCACTCCTCGAGTCGAGTACCGAGTCCATGGGTCGATAAGCTACTCCTCGTGCCGACTCTACGTTTCTCCTCGAGTTGAGTTCACTCCTCGAGTCGAGTACCAAGTCCACGAGTCGACAAGCTACTCCTCGTGCCGACTCTACGTTTCTCCTCGAGTTGAGTTCACTCCTTGAGTCGAGTACCGAGCCCACGAGTCGCCAATCTACTCCTCGTGCCGACTCTACATTTCTCCTTGAGTTGAGTTCACTCCTCGAGTCGAGTACCGAGTCCACGAGTCGACAAGCTACTCCTCGTGCCGACTCTACGTTTCTCCTCGAGTTGAGTTCACTCCTCGAGTCGAGTACCGAGCCCACGAGTCGACAAGCTACTCCTCGTGCCGACTCTACGTTTCTCCTCGAGTTGAGTTCACTCCTCGAGTCGAGTACCGAGCCCACGAGTCGCCAATCTACTCCTCGTGCCGACTCTACATTTCTCCTTGAGTTGAGTTCACTCCTCGAGTCGAGTACCGAGTCCACGAGTCGACAAGCTACTCCTCGTGCCGACTCTACGTTTCTCCTCGAGTTGAGTTCACTCCTCGAGTCGAGTACCGAGCCCACGAGTCGCCAATCTACTCCTCGTGCCGACTCTACATTTCTCCTTGAGTTGAGTTCACTCCTCGAGTCGAGTACCGAGTCCACGAGTCGACAAGCTACTCCTCGTGCCGACTCTACGTTTCTCCTCGAGTTGAGTTCACTCCTCGAGTCGAGTACCGAGCCCACGAGTCGACAAGCTACTCCTCGTGCCGACTCTAAATTTCTCCTCGAGTTGAGTTCACTCCTCGAGTCGAGTACCGAGCCCACGAGTCGCCAATCTACTCCTCGTGCCGACTCTACATTTCTCCTCGAGTTGAGTTCACTCCTCGAGTCGAGTACCGAGTCCATGGGTCGATAAGCTACTCCTCGTGCCGACTCTACGTTTCTCCTCGAGTTGAGTTCACCCCTCGAGTCGAGTACCGAGTCCACGATTCGACAAGCTACTCCTCGTGCCGACTCTACGTTTCTCCTCGAGTTGAGTTCACTCCTCGAGTCGAGTACCGAGCCCACGAGTCGCCAATCTACTCCTCGTGCCGACTCTACATTTCTCCTTGAGTTGAGTTCACTCCTCGAGTCGAGTACCGACCCCACGAGTCGACAAGCTACTCCTCGTGCCGACTCTACGTTTCTCCTCGAGTTGAGTTCACTCCTCGAGTCGAGTACCGAGCCCACGAGTCGACAAGCTACTCCTCGTGCAGACTCTACGTTTCTCCTCGAGTTGAGTTCACTCCTCGAGTCTAGTACCGAGTCCACGAGTTGACAAGCTACTCCTCGTGCCGACTCTACGTTTCTCCTCGAGTTGAGTTCACTCCTCGAGTCGAGTACCGAGCACACGAGTCGACAAGCTACTCCTCGTGCCGACTCTACGTTTCTCCTCGAGTTGAGTTCACTCCTCGAGTCGAGTACCGACCCCATGAATCGACAAGCTACTCCTCGTGCCGACTCTACGTTTCTCCTCGAGTTGAGTTCACTCCTCGAGTCGAGTACCGAGTCCACGAGTCGACAAGCTACTCCTCGTGCCGACTCTACGTTTCTCCTCGAGTTGAGTTCACTCCTCGAGTCGAGTACCGAGCCCACGAGTCGACAAGCTACTCCTCGTGCCGACTCTACGTTTCTCCTCGAGTTGAGTTCACTCCTCGAGTCGAGTACCGAGCCCACGAGTCGACAAGCTACTCCTCGTGCCGACTCTATGTTTCTCCTCGAGTTGAGTTCACTCCTCGAGTCGAGTACCGAGCACACGAGTCGACAAGCTACTCCTCGTGCCGACTCTACGTTTCTCCTCGAGTTGAGTTCACTCCTCGAGTCGAGTACCGAGCCCACGAGTGGCCAATCTACTCCTCGTGCCGACTCTACATTTCTCCTTGAGTTGACTTCACTCCTCGAGTCGAGTACCGAGTCCATGGGTCGATAAGCTACTCCTCGTGCCGACTCTACGTTTCTCCTCGAGTTGAGTTCACCCCTCGAGTCGAGTACCGAGTCCACGATTCGACAAGCTACTCCTCGTGCCGACTCTACGTTTCTCCTCGAGTTGAGTTCACTCCTCGAGTCGAGTACCGATCCCACGAGTCGACAAGCTACTCCTCGTGCCGACTCTACGTTTCTCCTCGAGTTGAGTTCACTCCTCGAGTCGAGTACCGAGTCCATGGGTCGATAAGCTACTCCTCGTGCCGACTCTACGTTTCTCCTCGAGTTGAGTTCACTCCTCGAGTCGAGTACCAAGTCCACGAGTCGACAAGCTACTCCTCGTGCCGACTCTACGTTTCTCCTCGAGTTGAGTTCACTCCTCGAGTCGAGTACCGAGCCCACGAGTCGCCAATCTACTCCTCGTGCCGACTCTACATTTCTCCTTGAGTTGAGTTCACTCCTCGAGTCGAGTACCGAGTCCACGAGTCGACAAGCTACTCCTCGTGCCGACTCTACGTTTCTCCTCGAGTTGAGTTCACTCCTCGAGTCGAGTACCGAGCCCACGAGTCGACAAGCTACTCCTCGTGCCGACTCTACGTTTCTCCTCGAGTTGAGTTCACTCCTCGAGTCGAGTACCGAGCCCACGAGTCGCCAATCTACTCCTCGTGCCGACTCTACATTTCTCCTTGAGTTGAGTTCACTCCTCGAGTCGAGTACCGAGTCCACGAGTCGACAAGCTACTCCTCGTGCCGACTCTACGTTTCTCCTCGAGTTGAGTTCACTCCTCGAGTCGAGTACCGAGCCCACGAGTCGCCAATCTACTCCTCGTGCCGACTCTACATTTCTCCTTGAGTTGAGTTCACTCCTCGAGTCGAGTACCGAGTCCACGAGTCGACAAGCTACTCCTCGTGCCGACTCTACGTTTCTCCTCGAGTTGAGTTCACTCCTCGAGTCGAGTACCGAGCCCACGAGTCGACAAGCTACTCCTCGTGCCGACTCTACGTTTCTCCTCGAGTTGAGTTCACTCCTCGAGTCGAGTACCGAGCCCACGAGTCGCCAATCTACTCCTCGTGCCGACTCTACATTTCTCCTCGAGTTGAGTTCACTCCTCGAGTCGAGTACCGAGTCCATGGGTCGATAAGCTACTCCTCGTGCCGACTCTACGTTTCTCCTCGAGTTGAGTTCACCCCTCGAGTCGAGTACCGAGTCCACGATTCGACAAGCTACTCCTCGTGCCGACTCTACGTTTCTCCTCGAGTTGAGTTCACTCCTCGAGTCGAGTACCGAGCCCACGAGTCGCCAATCTACTCCTCGTGCCGACTCTACATTTCTCCTTGAGTTGAGTTCACTCCTCGAGTCGAGTACCGACCCCACGAGTCGACAAGCTACTCCTCGTGCCGACTCTACGTTTCTCCTCGAGTTGAGTTCACTCCTCGAGTCGAGTACCGAGCCCACGAGTCGACAAGCTACTCCTCGTGCAGACTCTACGTTTCTCCTCGAGTTGAGTTCACTCCTCGAGTCGAGTACCGAGTCCATGGGTCGATAAGCTACTCCTCGTGCCGACTCTACGTTTCTCCTCGAGTTGAGTTCACTCCTCGAGTCTAGTACCGAGTCCACGAGTCGACAAGCTACTCCTCGTGCCGACTCTACGTTTCTCCTCGAGTTGAGTTCACCCCTCGAGTCGAGTACCGAGTCCACGATTCGACAAGCTACTCCTCGTGCCGACTCTACGTTTCTCCTCGAGTTGAGTTCACTCCTCGAGTCGAGTACCGATCCCACGAGTCGACAAGCTACTCCTCGTGCCGACTCTACGTTTCTCCTCGAGTTGAGTTCACTCCTCGAGTCGAGTACCGAGTCCATGGGTCGATAAGCTACTCCTCGTGCCGACTCTACGTTTCTCCTCGAGTTGAGTTCACTCCTCGAGTCGAGTACCAAGTCCACGAGTCGACAAGCTACTCCTCGTGCCGACTCTACGTTTCTCCTCGAGTTGAGTTCACTCCTCGAGTCGAGTACCGAGCCCACGAGTCGCCAATCTACTCCTCGTGCCGACTCTACATTTCTCCTTGAGT
The DNA here is from genome assembly GCF_054948205.1 of Urtica dioica subsp. dioica. NCBI lineage: Eukaryota > Viridiplantae > Streptophyta > Magnoliopsida > Rosales > Urticaceae > Urtica > Urtica dioica. The sequence goes on from NC_142757.1 coordinate 15,690,582, forward strand.
TGAGTTCACTCCTCGAGTCGAGTACCGAGTCCACGAGTCGACAAGCTACTCCTCGTGCCGACTCTACGTTTCTCCTCGAGTTGAGTTCACTCCTCGAGTCGAGTACCGAGCCCACGAGTCGACAAGCTACTCCTCGTGCCGACTCTACGTTTCTCCTCGAGTTGAGTTCACTCCTCGAGTCGAGTACCGAGCCCACGAGTCGCCAATCTACTCCTCGTGCCGACTCTACATTTCTCCTTGAGTTGAGTTCACTCCTCGAGTCGAGTACCGAGTCCACGAGTCGACAAGCTACTCCTCGTGCCGACTCTACGTTTCTCCTCGAGTTGAGTTCACTCCTCGAGTCGAGTACCGAGCCCACGAGTCGCCAATCTACTCCTCGTGCCGACTCTACATTTCTCCTTGAGTTGAGTTCACTCCTCGAGTCGAGTACCGAGTCCACGAGTCGACAAGCTACTCCTCGTGCCGACTCTACGTTTCTCCTCGAGTTGAGTTCACTCCTCGAGTCGAGTACCGAGCCCACGAGTCGACAAGCTACTCCTCGTGCCGACTCTACGTTTCTCCTCGAGTTGAGTTCACTCCTCGAGTCGAGTACCGAGCCCACGAGTCGCCAATCTACTCCTCGTGCCGACTCTACATTTCTCCTCGAGTTGAGTTCACTCCTCGAGTCGAGTACCGAGTCCATGGGTCGATAAGCTACTCCTCGTGCCGACTCTACGTTTCTCCTCGAGTTGAGTTCACCCCTCCAGTCGAGTACCGAGTCCACGAGTCGACAAGCTACTCCTCGTGCCGACTCTACGTTTCTCCTCGAGTTGAGTTCACTCCTCGAGACAAGTACCGAGCCCACGAGTCGACAAGCTACTCCTCGTGCCGACTCTACGTTTCTCCTCGAGTTGAGTTCACTCCTCGAGTCGAATACCGAGTCCATGGGAAAATTAAGCTAGTCCTCGTGCCGACTCTACGTTTCTCCTCGAGTTGAGTTCACTCCTCGAGTCTAGTACCGAGTCCACGAGTCGACAAGCTACTCCTCGTGCCGACTCTACGTTTCTCCTCGAGTTGAGTTCACTCCTCGAGTCGAGTACCGAGCACACGAGTCGACAAGCTACTCCTCGTGCCGACTCTACGTTTCTCCTCGAGTTGAGTTCACTCCTCGAGTCGAGTACCGAGCCCACGAGTCGCCAATCTACTCCTCGTGCCGACTATACATTTCTCCTTGAGTTGATTTCACTCCTCGAGTCGAGTACCGAGTCCATGGGTCAATAAGCTACTTCTCGTGCCGACTCTACGTTTCTCCTCGAGTCGAGTACCGAGTCCACGAGGCGACAAGCTACTCCTCGTGCCGACTCTACGTTTCTCCTCGAGTTGAGTTCACTTCTCGAGTCGAGTACCGAGCCCACGAGTCGACAAGCTACTCCTCGTGCCGACTCTACGTTTCTCCTCGAGTTGAGTTCACTCCTCGAGTCGAGTACCGAGTCCATGGGTCGATAAGCTACTCCTCGTCCCGACTCTACGTTTCTCCTCGAGTTGAGTTCACTCCTCAAGTCGAGTACCGAGTCCACGAGTCGACAAGCTACTCCTCGTGCCGACTCTACGTTTCTCCTCGAGTTGAGTTCACTCCTCGAGTCTAGTACCGAGTCCACGAGTCGACAAGCTACTCCTCGTGCCGACTCTATGTTTCTCCTCGAGTTGAGTTCACTCCTCGAGTCGAGTACCGAGCACACGAGTCGACAAGCTACTCCTCGTGCCGACTCTACGTTTCTCCTCGAGTTGAGTTCACTCCTCGAGTCGAGTACCGACCCCACGAGTCGACAAGCTACTCCTCGTGCCGACTCTACGTTTCTCCTCGAGTTGAGTTCACTCCTCGAGTCGAGTACCGAGCCCACGAGTCGACAAGCTACTCCTCGTGCCGTCTCTACGTTTCTCCTCGAGTTGAGTTCACTCCTCGAGTCGTGTACCGAGCCCACGAGTCGCCAATCTACTCCTCGTGCCGACTCTACATTTCTCCTTGAGTTGAGTTCACTCCTCGAGTCGAGTACCGAGCACACGAGTCGACAAGCTACTCCTCGTGCCGACTCTACGTTTCTCCTCGAGTTGAGTTCACTCCTCGAGTCGAGTACCGACCCCACGAGTCGACAAGCTACTCCTCGTGCCGACTCTACGTTTCTCCTCGAGTTGAGTTCACTCCTCGAGTCGAGTACCGAGCCCACGAGTCGACAAGCTACTCCTCGTGCCGACTCTACGTTTCTCCTCGAGTTGAGTTCACTCCTCGAGTCGAGTACCGAGTCCATGGGTCGATAAGCTACTCCTCGTGCCGACTCTACGTTTCTCCTCGAGTTGAGTTCACTCCTCGAGTCTAGTACCGAGTCCACGAGTCGACAAGCTACTCCTCGTGCCGACTCTACGTTTCTCCTCGAGTCGAGTACCGAGCACACGAGTCGACAAGCTACTCCTCGTGCCGACTCTACGTTTCTCCTCGAGTTGAGTTCACTCCTCGAGTCGAGTACCGAACCCACGAGTCGACAAGCTACTCCTCGTGCCGATTCTACGTTTCTCCTCGAGTTGAGTTCACTCCTCGAGTCGAGTACCGAGCCCACGAGTCGCCAATCTACTCCTCGTGCCGACTCTACATTTCTCCTTGAGTTGATTTCACTCCTCGAGTCGAGTACCGAGTCCATGGGTCGATAAGCTACTCCTCGTGCCGACTCTACGTTTCTCCTCGAGTTGAGTTCACTCCTCGAGTCGAGTACCGAGCCCACGAGTCGCCAATCTACTCCTCGTGCCGACTCTACATTTCTTCTCGAGTTGAGTTCACTCCTCGAGTCTAGTACCGAGTCCACGAGTCGACAAGCTACTCCTCGTGCCGACTCTACGTTTCTCCTCGAGTTGAGTTCACTCCTCGAGTCGAGTACCGAGCACACGAGTCGACAAGCTACTCCTCGTGCCGACTCTACGTTTCTCCTCGAGTTGAGTTCACTCCTCGAGTCGAGTACCGTGCCCACGAGTCGCCAATCTACTCCTCGTGCCGACTCTACATTTCTCCTTGAGTTGATTTCACTCCTCGAGTCGAGTACCGAGTCCATGGGTCGATAAGCTACTTCTCGTGCCGACTCTACGTTTCTCCTCGAGTTGAGTTCACCCCTCGAGTCGAGTACCGAGTCCACGAGGCGACAAGCTACTCCTCGTGCCGACTCTACGTTTCTCCTCGAGTTGAGTTCACTCCTCGAGTCGAGTACCGAGCCCACGAGTCGACAAGCTACTCCTCGTGCCGACTCTACGTTTCTCCTCGAGTTGAGTTCACTCCTCGAGTCGAGTACCGAGTCCATGGGTCGATAAGCTACTCCTCGTGCCGACTCTACGTTTCTCCTCGAGTTGAGTTCACTCCTCAAGTCGAGTACCGAGTCCACGAGTCGACAAGCTACTCCTCGTGCCGACTCTACGTTTCTCCTCGAGTTGAGTTCACTCCTCGAGTCTAGTACCGAGTCCACGAGTCGACAAGCTACTCCTCGTGCCGACTCTATGTTTCTCCTCGAGTTGAGTTCACTCCTCGAGTCGAGTACCGAGCACACGAGTCGACAAGCTACTCCTCGTGCCGACTCTACGTTTCTCCTCGAGTTGAGTTCACTCCTCGAGTCGAGTACCGACCCCACGAGTCGACAAGCTACTCGTCGTGCCGACTCTACGTTTCTCCTCGAGTTGAGTTCACTCCTCGAGTCGAGTACCGAGCCCACGAGTCGACAAGCTACTCCTCGTGCCGTCTCTACGTTTCTCCTCGAGTTGAGTTCACTCCTCGAGTCGTGTACCGAGCCCACGAGTCGCCAATCTACTCCTCGTGCCGACTCTACATTTCTCCTTGAGTTGAGTTCACTCCTCGAGTCGAGTACCGAGCACATGAGTCGACAAGCTACTCCTCGTGCCGACTCTACGTTTCTCCTCGAGTTGAGTTCACTCCTCGAGTCGAGTACCGACCCCACGAGTCGACAAGCTACTCCTCGTGCCGATTCTACGTTTCTCCTCGAGTTGAGTTCACTCCTCGAGTCGAGTACCGAGCCCACGAGTCGCCAATCTACTCCTCGTGCCGACTCTACATTTCTCCTTGAGTTGATTTCACTCCTCGAGTCGAGTACCGAGTCCATGGGTCGATAAGCTACTCCTCGTGCCGACTCTACGTTTCTCCTCGAGTTGAGTTCACTCCTCGAGTCGAGTACCGAGCCCACGAGTCGCCAATCTACTCCTCGTGCCGACTCTACATTTCTCCTTGAGTTGATTTCACTCCTCGAGTCGAGTACCGAGTCCATGGGTCGATAAGCTACTTCTCGTGCCGACTCTACGTTTCTCCTCGAGTTGAGTTCACCCCTCGAGTCGAGTACCGAGTCCACGAGGCGACAAGCTACTCCTCGTGCCGACTCTACGTTTCTCCTCGAGTTGAGTTCACTCCTCGAGTCGAGTACCGAGCCCACGAGTCGCCAATCTACTCCTCGTGCCGACTCTACATTTCTCCTTGAGTTGATTTCACTCCTCGAGTCGAGTACCGAGTCCATGGGTCGATAAGCTACTTCTCGTGCCGACTCTACGTTTCTCCTCGAGTTGAGTTCACCCCTCGAGTCGAGTACCGAGTCCACGAGTCGACAAGCTACTCCTCATGCCGACTCTACGTTTCTCCTCGAGTTGAGTTCACTCCTCGAGTCGAGTACCGACCCCACGAGTCGACAAGCTACTCCTCGTGCCGACTCTACGTTTCTCCTCGAGTTGAGTTCACTCCTCGAGTCGAGTACCGAGCCCACGAGTCGACAAGCTACTCCTCGTGCCGACTCTACGTTTCTCCTCGAGTTGAGTTCACTCCTCGAGTCGAGTACCGAGTCCATGGGTCGATAAGCTACTCCTCGTGCCGACTCTACGTTTCTCCTCGAGTTGAGTTCACCCCTCGAGTCGAGTACCGAGTCCACGAGTCGACAAGCTACTCCTCGTGCCGACTCTACGTTTCTCCTCGAGTTGAGTTCACTCCTCGAGTCGAGTACCGAGCCCACGAGTCGACAAGCTACTCCTCGTGCCGACTCTACGTTTCTCCTCGAGTTGAGTTCACTCCTCGAGTCGAATACCGAGTCCATGGGAAAATTAAGCTAGTCCTCGTGCCGACTCTACGTTTCTCCTCGAGTTGAGTTCACTCCTCGAGTCTAGTACCGAGTCCACGAGTCGACAAGCTACTCCTCGTGCCGACTCTACGTTTCTCCTCGAGTTGAGTTCACTCCTCGAGTCGAGTACCGAGCACACGAGTCGACAAGCTACTCCTCGTGCCGACTCTACGTTTCTCCTCGAGTTGAGTTCACTCCTCGAGTCGAGTACCGAGCCCACGAGTCGCCAATCTACTCCTCGTGCCGACTCTACATTTCTCCTTGAGTTGATTTCACTCCTCGAGTCGAGTACCGAGTCCATGGGTCGATAAGCTACTTCTCGTGCCGACTCTACGTTTCTCCTCGAGTCGAGTACCGAGTCCACGAGGCGACAAGCTACTCCTCGTGCCGACTCTACGTTTCTCCTCGAGTTGAGTTCACTTCTCGAGTCGAGTACCGAGCCCACGAGTCGACAAGCTACTCCTCGTGCCGACTCTACGTTTCTCCTCGAGTTGAGTTCACTCCTCGAGTCGAGTACCGAGTCCATGGGTCGATAAGCTACTCCTCGTCCCGACTCTACGTTTCTCCTCGAGTTGAGTTCACTCCTCAAGTCGAGTACCGAGTCCACGAGTCGACAAGCTACTCCTCGTGCCGACTCTACGTTTCTCCTCGAGTTGAGTTCACTCCTCGAGTCTAGTACCGAGTCCACGAGTCGACAAGCTACTCCTCGTGCCGACTCTATGTTTCTCCTCGAGTTGAGTTCACTCCTCGAGTCGAGTACCGAGCACACGAGTCGACAAGCTACTCCTCGTGCCGACTCTACGTTTCTCCTCGAGTTGAGTTCACTCCTCGAGTCGAGTACCGACCCCACGAGTCGACAAGCTACTCCTCATGCCGACTCTACGTTTCTCCTCGAGTTGAGTTCACTCCTCGAGTCGAGTACCGAGCCCACGAGTCGACAAGCTACTCCTCGTGCCGTCTCTACGTTTCTCCTCGAGTTGAGTTCACTCCTCGAGTCGTGTACCGAGCCCACGAGTCGCCAATCTACTCCTCGTGCCGACTCTACATTTCTCCTTGAGTTGAGTTCACTCCTCGAGTCGAGTACCGAGCACACGAGTCGACAAGCTACTCCTCGTGCCGACTCTACGTTTCTCCTCGAGTTGAGTTCACTCCTCGAGTCGAGTACCGACCCCACGAGTCGACAAGCTACTCCTCGTGCCGACTCTACGTTTCTCCTCGAGTTGAGTTCACTCCTCGAGTCGAGTACCGAGCCCACGAGTCGACAAGCTACTCCTCGTGCCTACTCTACGTTTCTCCTCGAGTTGAGTTCACTCCTCGAGTCGAGTACCGAGTCCATGGGTCGATAAGCTACTCCTCGTGCCGACTCTACGTTTCTCCTCGAGTTGAGTTCACTCCTCGAGTCTAGTACCGAGTCCACGAGTCGACAAGCTACTCCTCGTGCCGACTCTACGTTTCTCCTCGAGTCGAGTACCGAGCACACGAGTCGACAAGCTACTCCTCGTGCCGACTCTACGTTTCTCCTCGAGTTGAGTTCACTCCTCGAGTCGAGTACCGAACCCACGAGTCGACAAGCTACTCCTCGTGCCGATTCTACGTTTCTCCTCGAGTTGAGTTCACTCCTCGAGTCGAGTACCGAGCCCACGAGTCGCCAATCTACTCCTCGTGCCGACTCTACATTTCTCCTTGAGTTGATTTCACTCCTCGAGTCGAGTACCGAGTCCATGGGTCGATAAGCTACTCCTCGTGCCGACTCTACGTTTCTCCTCGAGTTGAGTTCACTCCTCGAGTCGAGTACCGAGCCCACGAGTCGCCAATCTACTCCTCGTGCCGACTCTACATTTCTTCTCGAGTTGAGTTCACTCCTCGAGTCTAGTACCGAGTCCACGAGTCGACAAGCTACTCCTCGTGCCGACTCTACGTTTCTCCTCGAGTTGAGTTCACTCCTCGAGTCGAGTACCGAGCACACGAGTCGACAAGCTACTCCTCGTGCCGACTCTACGTTTCTCCTCGAGTTGAGTTCACTCCTCGAGTCGAGTACCGTGCCCACGAGTCGCCAATCTACTCCTCGTGCCGACTCTACATTTCTCCTTGAGTTGATTTCACTCCTCGAGTCGAGTACCGAGTCCATGGGTCGATAAGCTACTTCTCGTGCCGACTCTACGTTTCTCCTCGAGTTGAGTTCACCCCTCGAGTCGAGTACCGAGTCCACGAGGCGACAAGCTACTCCTCGTGCCGACTCTACGTTTCTCCTCGAGTTGAGTTCACTCCTCGAGTCGAGTACCGAGCCCACGAGTCGACAAGCTACTCCTCGTGCCGACTCTACGTTTCTCCTCGAGTTGAGTTCACTCCTCGAGTCGAGTACCGAGTCCATGGGTCGATAAGCTACTCCTCGTGCCGACTCTACGTTTCTCCTCGAGTTGAGTTCACTCCTCAAGTCGAGTACCGAGTCCACGAGTCGACAAGCTACTCCTCGTGCCGACTCTACGTTTCTCCTCGAGTTGAGTTCACTCCTCGAGTCTAGTACCGAGTCCACGAGTCGACAAGCTACTCCTCGTGCCGACTCTATGTTTCTCCTCGAGTTGAGTTCACTCCTCGAGTCGAGTACCGAGCACACGAGTCGACAAGCTACTCCTCGTGCCGACTCTACGTTTCTCCTCGAGTTGAGTTCACTCCTCGAGTCGAGTACCGACCCCACGAGTCGACAAGCTACTCGTCGTGCCGACTCTACGTTTCTCCTCGAGTTGAGTTCACTCCTCGAGTCGAGTACCGAGCCCACGAGTCGACAAGCTACTCCTCGTGCCGTCTCTACGTTTCTCCTCGAGTTGAGTTCACTCCTCGAGTCGTGTACCGAGCCCACGAGTCGCCAATCTACTCCTCGTGCCGACTCTACATTTCTCCTTGAGTTGAGTTCACTCCTCGAGTCGAGTACCGAGCACACGAGTCGACAAGCTACTCCTCGTGCCGACTCTACGTTTCTCCTCGAGTTGAGTTCACTCCTCGAGTCGAGTACCGACCCCACGAGTCGACAAGCTACTCCTCGTGCCGACTCTACGTTTCTCCTCGAGTTGAGTTCACTCCTCGAGTCGAGTACCGAGCCCACGAGTCGACAAGCTACTCCTCGTGCCGACTCTACGTTTCTCCTCGAGTTGAGTTCACTCCTTGAGTCGAGTACCGAGTCCATGGGTCGATAAGCTACTCCTCGTGCCGACTCTACGTTTCTCCTCGAGTTGAGTTCACTCGTCGAGTCTAGTACCGAGTCCACGAGTCGACAAGCTACTCCTCGTGCCGACTCTACGTTTCTCCTCGAGTCGAGTACCGAGCACACGAGTCGACAAGCTACTCCTCGTGCCGACTCTACGTTTCTCCTCGAGTTGAGTTCACTCCTCGAGTCGAGTACCGACCCCACGAGTCGACAAGCTACTCCTCGTGCCGATTCTACGTTTCTCCTCGAGTTGAGTTCACTCCTCGAGTCGAGTACCGAGCCCACGAGTCGCCAATCTACTCCTCGTGCCGACTCTACATTTCTCCTTGAGTTGATTTCACTCCTCGAGTCGAGTACCGAGTCCATGGGTCGATAAGCTACTCCTCGTGCCGACTCTACGTTTCTCCTCGAGTTGAGTTCACTCCTCGAGTCGAGTACCGAGCCCACGAGTCGCCAATCTACTCCTCGTGCCGACTCTACATTTCTCCTTGAGTTGATTTCACTCCTCGAGTCGAGTACCGAGTCCATGGGTCGATAAGCTACTTCTCGTGCCGACTCTACGTTTCTCCTCGAGTTGAGTTCACCCCTCGAGTCGAGTACCGAGTCCACGAGGCGACAAGCTACTCCTCGTGCCGACTCTACGTTTCTCCTCGAGTTGAGTTCACTCCTCGAGTCGAGTACCGAGCCCACGAGTCGACAAGCTACTCCTCGTGCCGACTCTACGTTTCTCCTCGAGTTGAGTTCACTCCTCGAGTCGAGTACCGAGTCCATGGGTCGATAAGCTACTCCTCGTGCCGACTCTACGTTTCTCCTCGAGTTGAGTTCACTCCTCAAGTCGAGTACCGAGTCCACGAGTCGACAAGCTACTCCTCGTGCCGACTCTACGTTTCTCCTCGAGTTGAGTTCACTCCTCGAGTCTAGTACCGAGTCCACGAGTCGACAAGCTACTCCTCGTGCCGACTCTATGTTTCTCCTCGAGTTGAGTTCACTCCTCGAGTCGAGTACCGAGCACACGAGTCGACAAGCTACTCCTCGTGCCGACTCTACGTTTCTCCTCGAGTTGAGTTCACTCCTCGAGTCGAGTACCGAGCCCACGAGTCGACAAGCTACTCCTCGTGCCGACTCTCCGTTTCTCCTCGAGTTGAGTTCACTCCTCGAGTCGAGTACCGAGCCCACGAGTCGACAAGCTACTCCTCGTGCCGTCTCTACGTTTCTCCTCGAGTTGAGTTCACTCCTCGAGTCGTGTACCGAGCCCACGAGTCGCCAATCTACTCCTCGTGCCGACTCTACATTTCTCCTTGAGTTGAGTTCACTCCTCGAGTCGAGTACCGAGCACACGAGTCGACAAGCTACTCCTCGTGCCGACTCTACGTTTCTCCTCGAGTTGAGTTCACTCCTCGAGTCGAGTACCGACCCCACGAGTCGACAAGCTACTCCTCGTGCCGACTCTACGTTTCTCCTCGAGTTGAGTTCACTCCTCGAGTCGAGTACCGAGCCCACGAGTCGACAAGCTACTCCTCGTGCCGACTCTACGTTTCTCCTCGAGTTGAGTTCACTCCTTGAGTCGAGTACCGAGTCCATGGGTCGATAAGCTACTCCTCGTGCCGACTCTACGTTTCTCCTCGAGTTGAGTTCACTCCTCGAGTCTAGTACCGAGTCCACGAGTCGACAAGCTACTCCTCGTGCCGACTCTACGTTTCTCCTCGAGTCGAGTACCGAGCACACGAGTCGACAAGCTACTCCTCGTGCCGACTCTACGTTTCTCCTCGAGTTGAGTTCACTCCTCGTGTCGAGTACCGACCCCACGAGTCGACAAGCTACTCCTCGTGCCGATTCTACGTTTCTCCTCGAGTTGAGTTCACTCCTCGAGTCGAGTACCGAGCCCACGAGTCGCCAATCTACTCCTCGTGCCGACTCTACATTTCTCCTTGAGTTGATTTCACTCCTCGAGTCGAGTACCGAGTCCATGGGTCGATAAGCTACTCCTCGTGCCGACTCTACGTTTCTCCTCGAGTTGAGTTCACTCCTCGAGTCGAGTACCGAGCCCACGAGTCGCCAATCTACTCCTCGTGCCGACTCTACATTTCCCCTTGAGTTGATTTCACTCCTCGAGTCGAGTAACGAGTCCATGGGTCGATAAGCTACTTCTCGTGCCGACTCTACGTTTCTCCTCGAGTTGAGTTCACCCCTCGAGTCGAGTACCGAGTCCACGAGGCGACAAGCTACTCCTCGTGCCGACTCTACGTTTCTCCTCGAGTTGAGTTCACTCCTCGAGTCGAGTACCGAGCCCACGAGTCGACAAGCTACTCCTCGTGCCGACTCTACGTTTCTCCTCGAGTTGAGTTCACTCCTCGAGTCGAGTACCGAGTCCATGGGTCGATAAGCTACTCCTCGTGCCGACTCTACGTTTCTCCTCGAGTTGAGTTCACTCCTCAAGTCGAGTACCGAGTCCACGAGTCGACAAGCTACTCCTCGTGCCGACTCTACGTTTCTCCTCGAGTTGAGTTCACTCCTCGAGTCTAGTACCGAGTCCACGAGTCGACAAGCTACTCCTCGTGCCGACTCTATGTTTCTCCTCGAGTTGAGTTCACTCCTCGAGTCGAGTACCGAGCACACGAGTCGACAAGCTACTCCTCATGCCGACTCTACGTTTCTCCTCGAGTTGAGTTCACTCCTCGAGTCGAGTACCGACCCCACGAGTCGACAAGCTACTCCTCGTGCCGACTCTACGTTTCTCATCGAGTTGAGTTCACTCCTCGAGTCGAGTACCGAGCCCACGAGTCGACAAGCTACTCCTCGTGCCGACTCTACGTTTCTCCTCGAGTTGAGTTCACTCCTCGAGTCGAGTACCGAGTCCATGGGTCGATAAGCTACTCCTCGTGCCGACTCTACGTTTCTCCTCGAGTTGAGTTCACCCCTCGAGTCGAGTACCGAGTCCACGAGTCGACAAGCTACTCCTCGTGCCGACTCTACGTTTCTCCTCGAGTTGAGTTCACTCCTCGAGTCGAGTACCGAGCCCACGAGTCGACAAGCTACTCCTCGTGCCGACTCTAAGTTTCTCCTCGAGTTGAGTTCACTCCTCGAGTCGAGTACCGAGTCCATGGGTCGATAAGCTACTCCTCGTGCCGACTCTACGTTTCTCCTCGAGTTGAGTTCACTCCTCGAGTCTATTACCGAGTCCACGAGTCGACAAGCTACTCCTCGTGCCGACTCTACGTTTCTCCTCGAGTTGAGTTCACCCCTCGAGTCGAGTACCGAGTCCACGAGTTGACAAGCTACTCCTCGTGCCGACTCTACGTTTCTCCTCGAGTTGAGTTCACTCCTCGAGTCGAGTACCGACCCCACGAGTCGACAAGCTACTCCTCGTGCCGACTCTACGTTTCTCCTCGAGTTGAGTTCACTCCTCGAGTCGAGTACCGAGCCCACGAGTCGACAAGCTACTCCTCGTGCCGACTCTACGTTTCTCCTCGAGTTGAGTTCACTCCTCGAGTCGAGTACCGAGCCCACGAGTCGACAAGCTACTCCTCGTGCCGTCTCTACGTTTCTCCTCGAGTTGAGTTCACTCCTCGAGTCGTGTACCGAGCCCACGAGTCGCCAATCTACTCCTCGTGCCGACTCTACATTTCTCCTTGAGTTGAGTTCACTCCTCGAGTCGAGTACCGAGCACACGAGTCGACAAGCTACTCCTCGTGCCGACTCTACGTTTCTCCTCGAGTTGAGTTCACTCCTCGAGTCGAGTACCGACCCCACGAGTCGACAAGCTACTCCTCGTGCCGACTCTACGTTTCTCCTCGAGTTGAGTTCACTCCTCGAGTCTAGTACCGAGCCCACGAGTCGACAAGCTACTCCTCGTGCCGACTCTACGTTTCTCCTCGAGTTGAGTTCACTCCTCGAGTCGAGTACCGAGTCCATGGGTCGATAAGCTACTCCTCGTGCCGACTCTACGTTTCTCCTCGAGTTGAGTTCACTCCTCGAGTCTAGTACCGAGTCCACGAGTCGACAAGCTACTCCTCGTGCCGACTCTACGTTTCTCCTCGAGTCGAGTACCGAGCACACGAGTCGACAAGCTACTCCTCGTGCCGACTCTACGTTTCTCCTCGAGTTGAGTTCACTCCTCGAGTCGAGTACCGACCCCACGAGTCGACTAGCTACTCCTCGTGCCGACTCTACGTTTCTCCTCGAGTTGAGTTCACTCCTCGAGTCGAGTACCGAGCCCACGAGTCGCCAATCTACTCCTCGTGCCGACTCTACATTTCTCCTTGAGTTGATTTCACTCCTCGAGTCGAGTACCGAGTCCATGGGTCGATAAGCTACTCCTCGTGCCGACTCTACGTTTCTCCTCGAGTTGAGTTCACCCCTCGAGTCGAGTACCGAGTCCACGAGTCGACAAGCTACTCCTCGTGCCGACTCTACGTTTCTCCTCGAGTTGAGTTCACTCCTCGAGTCGAGTACCGAGCCCACGAGTCGACAAGCTACTCCTCGTGCCGACTCTACGTTTCTCCTCGAGTTGAGTTCACTCCTCGAGTCGAGTACCGAGTCCATGGGTCGATAAGCTACTCCTCGTGCCGACTCTACGTTTCTCCTCGAGTTGAGTTCACTCCTCGAGTCTATTACCGAGTCCACGAGTCGACAAGCTACTCCTCGTGCCGACTCTATGTTTCTCGTCGAGTTGAGTTCACTCCTCGAGTCGAGTACCGAGCACACGAGTCGACAAGCTACTCCTCGTGCCGACTCTACGTTTCTCCTCGAGTTGAGTTCACTCCTCGAGTAGAGTACCGACCCCACGAGTCGACAAGCTACTCCTCGTGCCGACTCTACGTTTCTCCTCGAGTTGAGTTCACTCCTCGAGTCGAGTACCGAGCCCACGAGTCGCCAATCTACTCCTCGTGCCGACTCTACATTTCTCCTTGAGTTGAGTTCACTCCTCGAGTCGAGTACCGAGTCCACGAGTCGACAAGCTACTCCTCGTGCCGACTCTACGTTTCTCCTCGAGTTGAGTTCACTCCTCGAGTCGAGTACCGAGCCCACGAGTCGACAAGCTACTCCTCGTGCCGACTCTACGTTTCTCCTCGAGTTGAGTTCACTCCTCGAGTCGAGTACCGAGCCCACGAGTCGACAAGCTACTCCTCGTGCCGACTCTACGTTTCTCCTCGAGTTGAGTTCACCCCTCGAGTCGAGTACCGAGTCCACGAGTTGACAAGCTACTCCTCGTGCCGACTCTACGTTTCTCCTAGAGTTGAGTTCACTCCTCGAGTCGAGTACCGAGTCCATGGGTCGATAAGCTACTCCTCGTGCCGACTCTACGTTTCTCCTCGAGTTGAGTTCACTCCTCGAGTCGAGTACCGAGCCCACGAGTCGCCAATCTACTCCTCGTGCCGACTCTACATTTCTCCTTGAGTTGAGTTCACTCCTCGAGTCGAGTACCGAGTCCACGAGTCGACAAGCTACTCCTCGTGCCGACTCTACGTTTCTCCTCGAGTTGAGTTCACTCCTCGAGTCGAGTACCGAGCCCACGAGTCGACAAGCTACTCCTCGTGCCGTCTCTACGTTTCTCCTCGAGTTGAGTTCACTCCTCGAGTCGTGTACCGAGCCCACGAGTCGCCAATCTACTCCTCGTGCCGACTCTACATTTCTCCTTGAGTTGAGTTCACTCCTCGAGTCGAGTACCGAGCACACGAGTCGACAAGCTACTCCTCGTGCCGACTCTACGTTTCTCCTCGAGTTGAGTTCACTCCTCGAGTCGAGTACCGACCCCACGAGTCGACAAGCTACTCCTCGTGCCGACTCTACGTTTCTCCTCGAGTTGAGTTCACTCCTCGAGTCGAGTACCGAGCCCACGAGTCGACAAGCTACTCCTCGTGCCGACTCTACGTTTCTCCTCGAGTTGAGTTCACTCCTCGAGTCGAGTACCGAGTCCATGGGTCGATAAGCTACTCCTCGTGCCGACTCTACGTGTCTCCTCGAGTTGAGTTCACTCCTCGAGTCGAGTACCGAGCCCACGAGTCGACAAGCTACTCCTCGTGCCGACTCTACGTTTCTCCTCGAGTTGAGTTCACTCCTCGAGTCGAGTACCGAGTCCATGGGTCGATAAGCTACTCCTCGTGCCGACTCTACGTTTCTCCTCGAGTTGAGTTCACTCCTCGAGTCGAGTACCGAGCCCACGAGTCGACAAGCTACTCCTCGTGCCGACTCTACGTTTCTCCTCGAGTTGAGTTCACTCCTCGAGTCGAGTACCGAGTCCATGGGTCGATAAGCTACTCCTCGTGCAGACTCTACGTTTCTCCTCGAGTTGAGTTCACTCCTCGAGTCTAGTACCGAGTCCACGAGTCGACAAGCTACTCCTCGTGCCGACTCTACGTTTCTCCTCGAGTTGAGTTCACTCCTCGAGTCTAGTACCGAGTCCACGAGTCGACAAGCTACTCCTCGTGCCGACTCTACGTTTCTCCTCGAGTCGAGTACCGAGCACACGAGTCGACAAGCTACTCCTCGTGCCGACTCTACGTTTCTCCTCGAGTTGAGTTCACTCCTCGAGTCGAGTACCGACCCCACGAGTCGACAAGCTACTCCTCGTGCCGACTCTACGTTTCTCCTCGAGTTGAGTTCACTCCTCGAGTCGAGTACCGAGCCCACGAGTCGCCAATCTACTCCTCGTGTCGACTCTACATTTCTCCTTGAGTTGATTTCACTCCTCGAGTTGAGTACCGAGTCCATGGGTCGATAAGCTACTCCTCGTGCCGACTCTACGTTTCTCCTCGAGTTGAGTTCACCCCTCGAGTCGAGTACCGAGTCCACGAGTCGACAAGCTACTCCTCGTGCCGACTCTACGTTTCTCCTCGAGTTGAGTTCACTCCTCGAGTCGAGTACCGAGCCCACGAGTCGACAAGCTACTCCTCGTGCCGACTCTACGCTTCTCCTCGAGTTGAGTTCACTCCTCGAGTCGAGTACCGAGTCCATGGGTCGATAAGCTACTCCTCGTGCCGACTCTACGTTTCTCCTCGAGTTGAGTTCACTCCTCGAGTCTATTACCGAGTCCACGAGTCGACAAGCTACTCCTCGTGCCGACTCTATGTTTCTCCTCGAGTTGTGTTCACTCCTTGAGTCGAGTACCGAGCACACGAGTCGACAAGCTACTCCTCGTGCCGACTCTACGTTTCTCCTCGAGTTGAGTTCACTCCTCGAGTCGAGTACCGACCCCACGAGTCGACAAGCTACTCCTCGTGCCGACTCTACGTTTCTCCTCGAGTTGAGTTCACTCCTCGAGTCGAGTACCGAGCCCACGAGTCGCCAATCTACTCCTCGTGCCGACTCTACATTTCTCCTTGAGTTGAGTTCACTCCTCGAGTCGAGTACCGAGTCCACGAGTCGACAAGCTACTCCTCGTGCCGACTCTACGTTTCTCCTCGAGTTGAGTTCACTCCTCGAGTCGAGTACCGAGCCCACGAGTCGACAAGCTACTCCTCGTGCTGACTCTACGTTTCTCCTCCAGTTGAGTTCACTCCTCGAGTCGAGTACCGAGCCCACGAGTCGACAAGCTACTCCTCGTGCCGACTCTACGTTTCTCCTCGAGTTGAGTTTACCCCTCGAGTCGAGTACCGAGTCCACGAGTCGACAAGCTACTCCTCGTGCCGACTCTATGTTTCTCCTCGAGTTGAGTTCACTCCTCGAGTCGAGTACCGAGCCCACGAGTCGACAAGCTACTCCTCGTGCCGACTCTACGTTTCTCCTCGAGTTGAGTTCACTCCTCGAGTCGAGTACCGAGTCCATGGGTCGATAAGCTACTCCTCGTGCCGACTCTACGTTTCTCCTCGAGTTGAGTTCACTCCTCGAGTCTAGTACCGAGTCCACGAGTCGACAAGCTACTCCTCGTGCCGACTCTAAGTTTCTCCTCGAGTTGAGTTCACTCCTCGAGTCGAGTACCGAGCACACGAGTCGACAAGCTACTCCTCGTGCTGACTCTACGTTTCTCCTCGAGTTGAGTTCACTCCTCGAGTCGAGTACCGACCCCACGAGTCGACAAGCTACTCCTCGTGCCGACTCTACGTTTCTCCTCGAGTTGAGTTCACTCCTCGAGTCGAGTACCGAGCCCACGAGTCGACAAGCTACTCCTCGTGCCGACTCTACGTTTCTCCTCGAGTTGAGTTCACTCCTCGAGTCGAGTACCGAGCCCACGAGTCGCCAATCTACTCCTCGTGCCGACTCTACATTTCTCCTTGAGTTGAGTTCACTCCTCAAGTCGAGTACCGAGCACACGAGTCGACAAGCTACTCCTCGTGCCGACTCTACGTTTCTCCTCGAGTTGAGTTCACTCCTCGAGTCGAGTACCGACCCCACGAGTCGACAAGCTACTCCTCGTGCCGACTCTATGTTTCTCCTCGAGTTGAGTTCACTCCTCGAGTCGAGTACCGAGCCCACGAGTCGACAAGCTACTCCTCGTGCCGACTCTACGTTTCTCCTCGAGTTGAGTTCACTCCTCGAGTCGAGTACCGAGTCCATGGGTCGATAAGCTACTCCTCGTGCCGACTCTACGTTTCTCCTCGAGTTGAGTTCACTCCTCGAGTCTAGTACCGAGTCCACGAGTCGACAAGCTACTCCTCGTGCCGACTCTAAGTTTCTCCTCGAGTTGAGTTCACTCCTCGAGTCGAGTACCGAGCACACGAGTCGACAAGCTACTCCTCGTGCTGACTCTACGTTTCTCCTCGAGTTGAGTTCACTCCTCGAGTCGAGTACCGACCCCACGAGTCGACAAGCTACTCCTCGTGCCGACTCTACGTTTCTCCTCGAGTTGAGTTCACCCCTCGAGTCGAGTACCGAGTCCACGAGTCGACAAGCTACTCCTCGTGCCGACTCTACGTTTCTCCTCGAGTTGAGTTCACTCCTCGAGTCGAGTACCGAGCCCACGAGTCGACAAGCTACTCCTCGTGCCGACTCTACGTTTCTCCTCGAGTTGAGTTCACTCCTCGAGTCGAGTACCGAGTCCATGGGTCGATAAGCTACTCCTCGTGCCGACTCTACGTTTCTCCTCGAGTTGAGTTCACTCCTCGAGTCGAGTACCAAGTCCACGAGTCGACAAGCTACTCCTCGTGCCGACTCTACGTTTCTCCTCGAGTTGAGTTCACTCCTCGAGTCGAGTACCGAATCCACGAGTCGACAAGCTACTCCTCGTGCCGACTCTACGTTTCTCCTCGAGTTGAGTTCACTCCTCGAGTCGAGTACCGAGCCCACGAGTCGACAAGCTACTCCTCGTGCCGACTCTGCGTTTCTCCTCGAGTTGAGTTCACTCCTCGAGTCGAGTACCGAGCCCACGAGTCGCCAATCTACTCCTCGTGCCGACTCTACATTTCTCCTTGAGTTGAGTTCACTCCTCGAGTCGAGTACCGAGTCCACGAGTCGACAAGCTACTCCTCGTGCCGACTCTACGTTTCTCCTCGAGTTGAGTTCACTCCTCGAGTCGAGTACCGAGCCCACGAGTCGCCAATCTACTCGTCGTGCCGACTCTACATTTCTCCTTGAGTTGAGTTCACTCCTCGAGTCGAGTACCGACCCCACGAGTCGACAAGCTACTCCTCGTGCCGACTCTACGTTTCTCCTCGAGTTGAGTTCACTCCTCGAGTCGAGTACCGAGCCCACGAGTCGACAAGCTACTCCTCGTGCCGACTCTACGTTTCTCCTCGAGTTGAGTTCACTCCTCGAGTCGAGTACCGAGTCCATGGGTCGATAAGCTACTCCTCGTGCCGACTCTACGTTTCTCCTCGAGTTGAGTTCACTCCTCGAGTCTAGTACCGAGTCCACGAGTCGACAAGCTACTCCTCGTGCCGACTCTACGTTTCTCCTCGAGTTGAGTTCACTCCTCGAGTCGAGTACCGAGCCCACGAGTCGACAAGCTACTCCTCGTGCCGACTCTACGTTTCTCCTCGAGTTGAGTTCACTCCTCGAGTCGAGTACCGAGCCCACGAGTCGCCAATCTACTCCTCGTGCCGACTCTACATTTCTCCTTGAGTTGATTTCACTCCTCGAGTCGAGTACCGAGTCCATGGGTCGATAAGCTACTTCTCGTGCCGACTCTACGTTTCTCCTCGAGTTGAGTTCACCCCTCGAGTCGAGTACCGAGTCCACGAGTCGACAAGCTACTCCTCGTGCCGACTCTACGTTTCTCCTCGAGTTGAGTTCACTCCTCGAGTCGAGTACCGAGCCCACGAGTCGACAAGCTACTCCTCGTGCCGACTCTACGTTTCTCCTCGAGTTGAGTTCACTCCTCGAGTCGAGTACCGAGTCCATGGGTCGATAAGCTACTCCTCGTGCCGACTCTACGTTTCTCCTCGAGTTGAGTTCACTCCTCGAGTCGAGTACCAAGTCCACGAGTCGACAAGCTACTCCTCGTGCCGACTCTACGTTTCTCCTCGAGTTGAGTTCACTCCTCGAGTCGAGTACCGAGTCCACGAGTCGACAAGCTACTCCTCGTGCCGACTCTACGTTTCTCCTCGAGTTGAGTTCACTCCTCGAGTCGAGTACCGAGCCCACGAGTCGACAAGCTACTCCTCGTGCCGACTCTGCGTTTCTCCTCGAGTTGAGTTCACTCCTCGAGTCGAGTACCGAGCCCACGAGTCGCCAATCTACTCCTCGTGCCGACTCTACATTTCTCCTTGAGTTGAGTTCACTCCTCGAGTCGAGTACCGAGTCCACGAGTCGACAAGCTACTCCTCGTGCCGACTCTACGTTTCTCCTCGAGTTGAGTTCACTCCTCGAGTCGAGTACCGAGCCCACGAGTCGCCAATCTACTCGTCGTGCCGACTCTACATTTCTCCTTGAGTTGAGTTCACTCCTCGAGTCGAGTACCGACCCCACGAGTCGACAAGCTACTCCTCGTGCCGACTCTACGTTTCTCCTCGAGTTGAGTTCACTCCTCGAGTCGAGTACCGAGCCCACGAGTCGACAAGCTACTCCTCGTGCCGACTCTACGTTTCTCCTCGAGTTGAGTTCACTCCTCGAGTCGAGTACCGAGTCCATGGGTCGATAAGCTACTCCTCGTGCCGACTCTACGTTTCTCCTCGAGTTGAGTTCACTCCTCGAGTCTAGTACCGAGTCCACGAGTCGACAAGCTACTCCTCGTGCCGACTCTACGTTTCTCCTCGAGTTGAGTTCACTCCTCGAGTCGAGTACCGAGTCCACGAGTCGACAAGCTACTCCTCGTGCCGACTCTACGTTTCTCCTCGAGTTGAGTTCACTCCTCGAGTCGAGTACCGAGTCCACGAGTCGACAAGCTACTCCTCGTGCCGACTCTACGTTTCTCCTCGAGTTGAGTTCACTCCTCGAGTCGAGTACCGAGCCCACGAGTCGACAAGCTACTCCTCGTGCCGACTCTACGTTTCTCCTCGAGTTGAGTTCACTCCTCGAGTCGAGTACCGAGCCCACGAGTCGACAAGCTACTCCTCGTGCCGACTCTACGTTTCTCCTCGAGTTGAGTTCACCCCTCGAGTCGAGTACCGAGTCCACGAGTTGACAAGCTACTCCTCGTGCCGACTCTACGTTTCTCCTCGAGTTGAGTTCACTCCTCGAGTCGAGTACCGAGTCCATGGGTCGATAAGCTACTCCTCGTGCCGACTCTACGTTTCTCCTCGAGTTGAGTTCACTCCTCGAGTCGAGTACCGAGCCCACGAGTCGACAAGCTACTCCTCGTGCCGACTCTACGTTTCTCCTCGAGTTGAGTTCACTCCTCGAGTCGAGTACCGAGCCCACGAGTCGACAAGCTACTCCTCGTGCCGTCTCTACGTTTCTCCTCGAGTTGAGTTCACTCCTCGAGTCGTGTACCGAGCCCACGAGTCGCCAATCTACTCCTCGTGCCGACTCTACATTTCTCCTTGAGTTGAGTTCACTCCTCGAGTCGAGTACCGAGCCCACGAGTCGACAAGCTACTCCTCGTGCCGACTCTACGTTTCTCCTCGAGTTGAGTTCACTCCTCGAGTCGAGTACCGAGTCCATGGGTCGATAAGCTACTCCTCGTGCCGACTCTACGTTTCTCCTCGAGTTGAGTTCACTCCTCGAGTCTAGTACCGAGTCCACGAGTCGACAAGCTACTCCTCGTGCCGACTCTAAGTTTCTCCTCGAGTTGAGTTCACTCCTCGAGTCGAGTACCGAGCACACGAGTCGACAAGCTACTCCTCGTGCTGACTCTACGTTTCTCCTCGAGTTGAGTTCACTCCTCGAGTCGAGTACCGACCCCACGAGTCGACAAGCTACTCCTCGTGCCGACTCTACGTTTCTCCTCGAGTTGAGTTCACTCCTCGAGTCGAGTACCGAGCCCACGAGTCGACAAGCTACTCCTCGTGCCGACTCTACGTTTCTCCTCGAGTTGAGTTCACTCCTCGAGTCGAGTACCGAGCCCACGAGTCGCCAATCTACTCCTCGTGCCGACTCTACATTTCTCCTTGAGTTGAGTTCACTCCTCGAGTCGAGTACCGAGCACACGAGTCGACAAGCTACTCCTCGTGCCGACTCTACGTTTCTCCTCGAGTTGAGTTCACTCCTCGAGTCGAGTACCGACCCCACGAGTCGACAAGCTACTCCTCGTGCCGACTCTACGTTTCTCCTCGAGTTGAGTTCACTCCTCGAGTCGAGTACCAAGCCCACGAGTCGACAAGCTACTCCTCGTGCCGACTCTACGTTTCTCCTCGAGTTGAGTTCACCCCTCGAGTCGAGTACCGAGTCCACGAGTCGACAAGCTACTCCTCGTGCCGACTCTACGTTTCTCCTCGAGTTGAGTTCACTCCTCGAGTCGAGTACCGAGCCCACGAGTCGACAAGCTACTCCTCGTGCCGACTCTACGTTTCTCCTCGAGTTGAGTTCACTCCTCGAGTCGAGTACCGAGTCCATGGGTCGATAAGCTACTCCTCGTGCCGACTCTACGTTTCTCCTCGAGTTGAGTTCACTCCTCGAGTCGAGTACCGAGCCCACGAGTCGACAAGCTACTCCTCGTGCCGACTCTACGTTTCTCCTCGAGTTGAGTTCACTCCTCGAGTCGAGTACCGAGTCCATGGGTCGATAAGCTACTCCTCGTGCCGACTCTACGTTTCTCCTCGAGTTGAGTTCACTCCTCGAGTCTAGTACCGAGTCCACGAGTCGACAAGCTACTCCTCGTGCCGACTCTACGTTTCTCCTCGAGTTGAGTTCAATCCTCGAGTCAAGTACCGAGTCCACGAGTCGACAAGCTACTCCTCGTGCCGACTCTACGTTTCTCCTCGAGTTGAGTTCACTCCTCGAGTCGAGTACCGAGTCCACGAGTCGACAAGCTACTCCTCGTGCCGACTCTACGTTTCTCCTCGAGTTGAGTTCACTCCTCGAGTCGAGTACCGAGCCCACGAGTCGACAAGCTACTCCTCGTGCCGACTCTACGTTTCTCCTCGAGTTGAGTTCACTCCTCGAGTCGAGTACCGAGCCCACGAGTCGCCAATCTACTCCTCGTGCCGACTCTACATTTCTCCTTGAGTTGAGTTCACTCCTCGAGTCGAGTACCGAGTCCACGAGTCGACAAGCTACTCCTCGTGCCGACTCTACGTTTCTCCTCGAGTTGAGTTCACTCCTCGAGTCGAGTACCGAGCCCACGAGTCGACAAGCTACTCCTCGTGCCGACTCTACGTTTCTCCTCGAGTTGAGTTCACTCCTCGAGTCGAGTACCGAGCCCACGAGTCGACAAGCTACTCCTCGTGCCGACTCTACGTTTCTCCTCGAGTTGAGTTCACCCCTCGAGTCGAGTACCGAGTCCACGAGTTGACAAGCTACTCCTCGTGCCGACTCTACGTTTCTCCTAGAGTTGAGTTCACTCCTCGAGTCGAGTACCGAGTCCATGGGTCGATAAGCTACTCCTCGTGCCGACTCTACGTTTCTCCTCGAGTTGAGTTCACTCCTCGAGTCGAGTACCGAGCCCACGAGTCGCCAATCTACTCCTCGTGCCGACTCTACATTTCTCCTTGAGTTGAGTTCACTCCTCGAGTCGAGTACCGAGTCCACGAGTCGACAAGCTACTCCTCGTGCCGACTCTACGTTTCTCCTCGAGTTGAGTTCACTCCTCGAGTCGAGTACCGAGCCCACGAGTCGACAAGCTACTCCTCGTGCCGTCTCTACGTTTCTCCTCGAGTTGAGTTCACTCCTCGAGTCGTGTACCGAGCCCACGAGTCGCCAATCTACTCCTCGTGCCGACTCTACATTTCTCCTTGAGTTGAGTTCACTCCTCGAGTCGAGTACCGAGCACACGAGTCGACAAGCTACTCCTCGTGCCGACTCTACGTTTCTCCTCGAGTTGAGTTCACTCCTCGAGTCGAGTACCGACCCCACGAGTCGACAAGCTACTCCTCGTGCCGACTCTACGTTTCTCCTCGAGTTGAGTTCACTCCTCGAGTCGAGTACCGAGCCCACGAGTCGACAAGCTACTCCTCGTGCCGACTCTACGTTTCTCCTCGAGTTGAGTTCACTCCTCGAGTCGAGTACCGAGTCCATGGGTCGATAAGCTACTCCTCGTGCCGACTCTACGTGTCTCCTCGAGTTGAGTTCACTCCTCGAGTCGAGTACCGAGCCCACGAGTCGACAAGCTACTCCTCGTGCCGACTCTACGTTTCTCCTCGAGTTGAGTTCACTCCTCGAGTCGAGTACCGAGTCCATGGGTCGATAAGCTACTCCTCGTGCCGACTCTACGTTTCTCCTCGAGTTGAGTTCACTCCTCGAGTCGAGTACCGAGCCCACGAGTCGACAAGCTACTCCTCGTGCCGACTCTACGTTTCTCCTCGAGTTGAGTTCACTCCTCGAGTCGAGTACCGAGTCCATGGGTCGATAAGCTACTCCTCGTGCAGACTCTACGTTTCTCCTCGAGTTGAGTTCACTCCTCGAGTCTAGTACCGAGTCCACGAGTCGACAAGCTACTCCTCGTGCCGACTCTACGTTTCTCCTCGAGTTGAGTTCACTCCTCGAGTCTAGTACCGAGTCCACGAGTCGACAAGCTACTCCTCGTGCCGACTCTACGTTTCTCCTCGAGTCGAGTACCGAGCACACGAGTCGACAAGCTACTCCTCGTGCCGACTCTACGTTTCTCCTCGAGTTGAGTTCACTCCTCGAGTCGAGTACCGACCCCACGAGTCGACAAGCTACTCCTCGTGCCGACTCTACGTTTCTCCTCGAGTTGAGTTCACTCCTCGAGTCGAGTACCGAGCCCACGAGTCGCCAATCTACTCCTCGTGTCGACTCTACATTTCTCCTTGAGTTGATTTCACTCCTCGAGTTGAGTACCGAGTCCATGGGTCGATAAGCTACTCCTCGTGCCGACTCTACGTTTCTCCTCGAGTTGAGTTCACCC
Organism: Urtica dioica subsp. dioica; assembly: GCF_054948205.1. NCBI lineage: Eukaryota > Viridiplantae > Streptophyta > Magnoliopsida > Rosales > Urticaceae > Urtica > Urtica dioica. The sequence continues at coordinate 15,714,247 of NC_142757.1, forward strand.
CTCGAGTCGAGTACCGAGTCCACGAGTCGACAAGCTACTCCTCGTGCCGACTCTACGTTTCTCCTCGAGTTGAGTTCACTCCTCGAGTCGAGTACCGAGCCCACGAGTCGACAAGCTACTCCTCGTGCCGACTCTACGCTTCTCCTCGAGTTGAGTTCACTCCTCGAGTCGAGTACCGAGTCCATGGGTCGATAAGCTACTCCTCGTGCCGACTCTACGTTTCTCCTCGAGTTGAGTTCACTCCTCGAGTCTATTACCGAGTCCACGAGTCGACAAGCTACTCCTCGTGCCGACTCTATGTTTCTCCTCGAGTTGTGTTCACTCCTTGAGTCGAGTACCGAGCACACGAGTCGACAAGCTACTCCTCGTGCCGACTCTACGTTTCTCCTCGAGTTGAGTTCACTCCTCGAGTCGAGTACCGACCCCACGAGTCGACAAGCTACTCCTCGTGCCGACTCTACGTTTCTCCTCGAGTTGAGTTCACTCCTCGAGTCGAGTACCGAGCCCACGAGTCGCCAATCTACTCCTCGTGCCGACTCTACATTTCTCCTTGAGTTGAGTTCACTCCTCGAGTCGAGTACCGAGTCCACGAGTCGACAAGCTACTCCTCGTGCCGACTCTACGTTTCTCCTCGAGTTGAGTTCACTCCTCGAGTCGAGTACCGAGCCCACGAGTCGACAAGCTACTCCTCGTGCTGACTCTACGTTTCTCCTCGAGTTGAGTTCACTCCTCGAGTCGAGTACCGAGCCCACGAGTCGACAAGCTACTCCTCGTGCCGACTCTACGTTTCTCCTCGAGTTGAGTTTACCCCTCGAGTCGAGTACCGAGTCCACGAGTCGACAAGCTACTCCTCGTGCCGACTCTATGTTTCTCCTCGAGTTGAGTTCACTCCTCGAGTCGAGTACCGAGCCCACGAGTCGACAAGCTACTCCTCGTGCCGACTCTACGTTTCTCCTCGAGTTGAGTTCACTCCTCGAGTCGAGTACCGAGTCCATGGGTCGATAAGCTACTCCTCGTGCCGACTCTACGTTTCTCCTCGAGTTGAGTTCACTCCTCGAGTCTAGTACCGAGTCCACGAGTCGACAAGCTACTCCTCGTGCCGACTCTAAGTTTCTCCTCGAGTTGAGTTCACTCCTCGAGTCGAGTACCGAGCACACGAGTCGACAAGCTACTCCTCGTGCTGACTCTACGTTTCTCCTCGAGTTGAGTTCACTCCTCGAGTCGAGTACCGACCCCACGAGTCGACAAGCTACTCCTCGTGCCGACTCTACGTTTCTCCTCGAGTTGAGTTCACTCCTCGAGTCGAGTACCGAGCCCACGAGTCGACAAGCTACTCCTCGTGCCGACTCTACGTTTCTCCTCGAGTTGAGTTCACTCCTCGAGTCGAGTACCGAGCCCACGAGTCGCCAATCTACTCCTCGTGCCGACTCTACATTTCTCCTTGAGTTGAGTTCACTCCTCAAGTCGAGTACCGAGCACACGAGTCGACAAGCTACTCCTCGTGCCGACTCTACGTTTCTCCTCGAGTTGAGTTCACTCCTCGAGTCGAGTACCGACCCCACGAGTCGACAAGCTACTCCTCGTGCCGACTCTACGTTTCTCCTCGAGTTGAGTTCACTCCTCGAGTCGAGTACCAAGCCCACGAGTCGACAAGCTACTCCTCGTGCCGACTCTACGTTTCTCCTCGAGTTGAGTTCACCCCTCGAGTCGAGTACCGAGTCCACGAGTCGACAAGCTACTCCTCGTGCCGACTCTACGTTTCTCCTCGAGTTGAGTTCACTCCTCGAGTCGAGTACCGAGCCCACGAGTCGACAAGCTACTCCTCGTGCCGACTCTACGTTTCTCCTCGAGTTGAGTTCACTCCTCGAGTCGAGTACCGAGTCCATGGGTCGATAAGCTACTCCTCGTGCCGACTCTACGTTTCTCCTCGAGTTGAGTTCACTCCTCGAGTCGAGTACCAAGTCCACGAGTCGACAAGCTACTCCTCGTGCCGACTCTACGTTTCTCCTCGAGTTGAGTTCACTCCTCGAGTCGAGTACCGAGTCCACGAGTCGACAAGCTACTCCTCGTGCCGACTCTACGTTTCTCCTCGAGTTGAGTTCACTCCTCGAATCGAGTACCGAGCCCACGAGTCGACAAGCTACTCCTCGTGCCGACTCTGCGTTTCTCCTCGAGTTGAGTTCACTCCTCGAGTCGAGTACCGAGCCCACGAGTCGCCAATCTACTCCTCGTGCCGACTCTACATTTCTCCTTGAGTTGAGTTCACTCCTCGAGTCGAGTACCGAGTCCACGAGTCGACAAGCTACTCCTCGTGCCGACTCTACGTTTCTCCTCGAGTTGAGTTCACTCCTCGAGTCGAGTACCGAGCCCACGAGTCGCCAATCTACTCGTCGTGCCGACTCTACATTTCTCCTTGAGTTGAGTTCACTCCTCGAGTCGAGTACCGACCCCACGAGTCGACAAGCTACTCCTCGTGCCGACTCTACGTTTCTCCTCGAGTTGAGTTCACTCCTCGAGTCGAGTACCGAGCCCACGAGTCGACAAGCTACTCCTCGTGCCGACTCTACGTTTCTCCTCGAGTTGAGTTCACTCCTCGAGTCGAGTACCGAGTCCATGGGTCGATAAGCTACTCCTCGTGCCGACTCTACGTTTCTCCTCGAGTTGAGTTCACTCCTCGAGTCTAGTACCGAGTCCACGAGTCGACAAGCTACTCCTCGTGCCGACTCTACGTTTCTCCTCGAGTTGAGTTCACTCCTCGAGTCGAGTACCGAGCCCACGAGTCGACAAGCTACTCCTCGTGCCGACTCTACGTTTCTCCTCGAGTTGAGTTCACTCCTCGAGTCGAGTACCGAGCCCACGAGTCGCCAATCTACTCCTCGTGCCGACTCTACATTTCTCCTTGAGTTGATTTCACTCCTCGAGTCGAGTACCGAGTCCATGGGTCGATAAGCTACTTCTCGTGCCGACTCTACGTTTCTCCTCGAGTTGAGTTCACCCCTCGAGTCGAGTACCGAGTCCACGAGTCGACAAGCTACTCCTCGTGCCGACTCTACGTTTCTCCTCGAGTTGAGTTCACTCCTCGAGTCGAGTACCGAGCCCACGAGTCGACAAGCTACTCCTCGTGCCGACTCTACGTTTCTCCTCGAGTTGAGTTCACTCCTCGAGTCGAGTACCGAGTCCATGGGTCGATAAGCTACTCCTCGTGCCGACTCTACGTTTCTCCTCGAGTTGAGTTCACTCCTCGAGTCGAGTACCAAGTCCACGAGTCGACAAGCTACTCCTCGTGCCGACTCTACGTTTCTCCTCGAGTTGAGTTCACTCCTCGAGTCGAGTACCGAGTCCACGAGTCGACAAGCTACTCCTCGTGCCGACTCTACGTTTCTCCTCGAGTTGAGTTCACTCCTCGAGTCGAGTACCGAGCCCACGAGTCGACAAGCTACTCCTCGTGCCGACTCTGCGTTTCTCCTCGAGTTGAGTTCACTCCTCGAGTCGAGTACCGAGCCCACGAGTCGCCAATCTACTCCTCGTGCCGACTCTACATTTCTCCTTGAGTTGAGTTCACTCCTCGAGTCGAGTACCGAGTCCACGAGTCGACAAGCTACTCCTCGTGCCGACTCTACGTTTCTCCTCGAGTTGAGTTCACTCCTCGAGTCGAGTACCGAGCCCACGAGTCGCCAATCTACTCGTCGTGCCGACTCTACATTTCTCCTTGAGTTGAGTTCACTCCTCGAGTCGAGTACCGACCCCACGAGTCGACAAGCTACTCCTCGTGCCGACTCTACGTTTCTCCTCGAGTTGAGTTCACTCCTCGAGTCGAGTACCGAGCCCACGAGTCGACAAGCTACTCCTCGTGCCGACTCTACGTTTCTCCTCGAGTTGAGTTCACTCCTCGAGTCGAGTACCGAGTCCATGGGTCGATAAGCTACTCCTCGTGCCGACTCTACGTTTCTCCTCGAGTTGAGTTCACTCCTCGAGTCTAGTACCGAGTCCACGAGTCGACAAGCTACTCCTCGTGCCGACTCTACGTTTCTCCTCGAGTTGAGTTCACTCCTCGAGTCGAGTACCGAGTCCACGAGTCGACAAGCTACTCCTCGTGCCGACTCTACGTTTCTCCTCGAGTTGAGTTCACTCCTCGAGTCGAGTACCGAGTCCACGAGTCGACAAGCTACTCCTCGTGCCGACTCTACGTTTCTCCTCGAGTTGAGTTCACTCCTCGAGTCGAGTACCGAGCCCACGAGTCGACAAGCTACTCCTCGTGCCGACTCTACGTTTCTCCTCGAGTTGAGTTCACTCCTCGAGTCGAGTACCGAGCCCACGAGTCGACAAGCTACTCCTCGTGCCGACTCTACGTTTCTCCTCGAGTTGAGTTCACCCCTCGAGTCGAGTACCGAGTCCACGAGTTGACAAGCTACTCCTCGTGCCGACTCTACGTTTCTCCTCGAGTTGAGTTCACTCCTCGAGTCGAGTACCGAGTCCATGGGTCGATAAGCTACTCCTCGTGCCGACTCTACGTTTCTCCTCGAGTTGAGTTCACTCCTCGAGTCGAGTACCGAGCCCACGAGTCGACAAGCTACTCCTCGTGCCGACTCTACGTTTCTCCTCGAGTTGAGTTCACTCCTCGAGTCGAGTACCGAGCCCACGAGTCGACAAGCTACTCCTCGTGCCGTCTCTACGTTTCTCCTCGAGTTGAGTTCACTCCTCGAGTCGTGTACCGAGCCCACGAGTCGCCAATCTACTCCTCGTGCCGACTCTACATTTCTCCTTGAGTTGAGTTCACTCCTCGAGTCGAGTACCGAGCCCACGAGTCGACAAGCTACTCCTCGTGCCGACTCTACGTTTCTCCTCGAGTTGAGTTCACTCCTCGAGTCGAGTACCGAGTCCATGGGTCGATAAGCTACTCCTCGTGCCGACTCTACGTTTCTCCTCGAGTTGAGTTCACTCCTCGAGTCTAGTACCGAGTCCACGAGTCGACAAGCTACTCCTCGTGCCGACTCTAAGTTTCTCCTCGAGTTGAGTTCACTCCTCGAGTCGAGTACCGAGCACACGAGTCGACAAGCTACTCCTCGTGCTGACTCTACGTTTCTCCTCGAGTTGAGTTCACTCCTCGAGTCGAGTACCGACCCCACGAGTCGACAAGCTACTCCTCGTGCCGACTCTACGTTTCTCCTCGAGTTGAGTTCACTCCTCGAGTCGAGTACCGAGCCCACGAGTCGACAAGCTACTCCTCGTGCCGACTCTACGTTTCTCCTCGAGTTGAGTTCACTCCTCGAGTCGAGTACCGAGCCCACGAGTCGCCAATCTACTCCTCGTGCCGACTCTACATTTCTCCTTGAGTTGAGTTCACTCCTCGAGTCGAGTACCGAGCACACGAGTCGACAAGCTACTCCTCGTGCCGACTCTACGTTTCTCCTCGAGTTGAGTTCACTCCTCGAGTCGAGTACCGACCCCACGAGTCGACAAGCTACTCCTCGTGCCGACTCTACGTTTCTCCTCGAGTTGAGTTCACTCCTCGAGTCGAGTACCAAGCCCACGAGTCGACAAGCTACTCCTCGTGCCGACTCTACGTTTCTCCTCGAGTTGAGTTCACCCCTCGAGTCGAGTACCGAGTCCACGAGTCGACAAGCTACTCCTCGTGCCGACTCTACGTTTCTCCTCGAGTTGAGTTCACTCCTCGAGTCGAGTACCGAGCCCACGAGTCGACAAGCTACTCCTCGTGCCGACTCTACGTTTCTCCTCGAGTTGAGTTCACTCCTCGAGTCGAGTACCGAGTCCATGGGTCGATAAGCTACTCCTCGTGCCGACTCTACGTTTCTCCTCGAGTTGAGTTCACTCCTCGAGTCGAGTACCAAGTCCACGAGTCGACAAGCTACTCCTCGTGCCGACTCTACGTTTCTCCTCGAGTTGAGTTCACTCCTCGAGTCGAGTACCGAGTCCACGAGTCGACAAGCTACTCCTCGTGCCGACTCTACGTTTCTCCTCGAGTTGAGTTCACTCCTCGAGTCGAGTACCGAGCCCACGAGTCGACAAGCTACTCCTCGTGCCGACTCTGCGTTTCTCCTCGAGTTGAGTTCACTCCTCGAGTCGAGTACCGAGCCCACGAGTCGCCAATCTACTCCTCGTGCCGACTCTACATTTCTCCTTGAGTTGAGTTCACTCCTCGAGTCGAGTACCGAGTCCACGAGTCGACAAGCTACTCCTCGTGCCGACTCTACGTTTCTCCTCGAGTTGAGTTCACTCCTCGAGTCGAGTACCGAGCCCACGAGTCGCCAATCTACTCGTCGTGCCGACTCTACATTTCTCCTTGAGTTGAGTTCACTCCTCGAGTCGAGTACCGACCCCACGAGTCGACAAGCTACTCCTCGTGCCGACTCTACGTTTCTCCTCGAGTTGAGTTCACTCCTCGAGTCGAGTACCGAGCCCACGAGTCGACAAGCTACTCCTCGTGCGGACTCTACGTTTCTCCTCGAGTTGAGTTCACTCCTCGAGTCGAGTACCGAGTCCATGGGTCGATAAGCTACTCCTCGTGCCGACTCTACGTTTCTCCTCGAGTTGAGTTCACTCCTCGAGTCTAGTACCGAGTCCACGAGTCGACAAGCTACTCCTCGTGCCGACTCTACGTTTCTCCTCGAGTTGAGTTCACTCCTCGAGTCGAGTACCGAGCCCACGAGTCGACAAGCTACTCCTCGTGCCGACTCTACGTTTCTCCTCGAGTTGAGTTCACTCCTCGAGTCGAGTACCGAGCCCACGAGTCGCCAATCTACTCCTCGTGCCGACTCTACATTTCTCCTTGAGTTGATTTCACTCCTCGAGTCGAGTACCGAGTCCATGGGTCGATAAGCTACTTCTCGTGCCGACTCTACGTTTCTCCTCGAGTTGAGTTCACCCCTCGAGTCGAGTACCGAGTCCACGAGTCGACAAGCTACTCCTCGTGCCGACTCTACGTTTCTCCTCGAGTTGAGTTCACTCCTCGAGTCGAGTACCGAGCCCACGAGTCGACAAGCTACTCCTCGTGCCGACTCTACGTTTCTCCTCGAGTTGAGTTCACTCCTCGAGTCGAGTACCGAGTCCATGGGTCGATAAGCTACTCCTCGTGCCGACTCTACGTTTCTCCTCGAGTTGAGTTCACTCCTCGAGTCGAGTACCAAGTCCACGAGTCGACAAGCTACTCCTCGTGCCGACTCTACGTTTCTCCTCGAGTTGAGTTCACTCCTCGAGTCGAGTACCGAGTCCACGAGTCGACAAGCTACTCCTCGTGCCGACTCTACGTTTCTCCTCGAGTTGAGTTCACTCCTCGAGTCGAGTACCGAGCCCACGAGTCGACAAGCTACTCCTCGTGCCGACTCTGCGTTTCTCCTCGAGTTGAGTTCACTCCTCGAGTCGAGTACCGAGCCCACGAGTCGCCAATCTACTCCTCGTGCCGACTCTACATTTCTCCTTGAGTTGAGTTCACTCCTCGAGTCGAGTACCGAGTCCACGAGTCGACAAGCTACTCCTCGTGCCGACTCTACGTTTCTCCTTGAGTTGAGTTCACTCCTCGAGTCGAGTACCGACCCCACGAGTCGACAAGCTACTCCTCGTGCCGACTCTACGTTTCTCCTCGAGTTGAGTTCACTCCTCGAGTCGAGTACCGAGCCCACGAGTCGACAAGCTACTCCTCGTGCCGACTCTACGTTTCTCCTCGAGTTGAGTTCACTCCTCGAGTCGAGTACCGAGTCCATGGGTCGATAAGCTACTCCTCGTGCCGACTCTACGTTTCTCCTCGAGTTGAGTTCACTCCTCGAGTCTAGTACCGAGTCCACGAGTCGACAAGCTACTCCTCGTGCCGACTCTACGTTTCTCCTCGAGTTGAGTTCACTCCTCGAGTCGAGTACCGAGTCCACGAGTCGACAAGCTACTCCTCGTGCCGACTCTACGTTTCTCCTCGAGTTGAGTTCACTCCTCGAGTCGAGTACCGAGTCCACGAGTCGACAAGCTACTCCTCGTGCCGACTCTACGTTTCTCCTCGAGTTGAGTTCACTCCTCGAGTCGAGTACCGAGCCCACGAGTCGACAAGCTACTCCTCGTGCCGACTCTACGTTTCTCCTCGAGTTGAGTTCACTCCTCGAGTCGAGTACCGAGCCCACGAGTCGACAAGCTACTCCTCGTGCCGACTCTACGTTTCTCCTCGAGTTGAGTTCACCCCTCGAGTCGAGTACCGAGTCCACGAGTTGACAAGCTACTCCTCGTGCCGACTCTACGTTTCTCCTCGAGTTGAGTTCACTCCTCGAGTCGAGTACCGAGTCCATGGGTCGATAAGCTACTCCTCGTGCCGACTCTACGTTTCTCCTCGAGTTGAGTTCACTCCTCGAGTCGAGTACCGAGCCCACGAGTCGACAAGCTACTCCTCGTGCCGACTCTACGTTTCTCCTCGAGTTGAGTTCACTCCTCGAGTCGAGTACCGAGCCCACGAGTCGACAAGCTACTCCTCGTGCCGTCTCTACGTTTCTCCTCGAGTTGAGTTCACTCCTCGAGTCGTGTACCGAGCCCACGAGTCGCCAATCTACTCCTCGTGCCGACTCTACATTTCTCCTTGAGTTGAGTTCACTCCTCGAGTCGAGTACCGAGCCCACGAGTCGACAAGCTACTCCTCGTGCCGACTCTACGTTTCTCCTCGAGTTGAGTTCACTCCTCGAGTCGAGTACCGAGTCCATGGGTCGATAAGCTACTCCTCGTGCCGACTCTACGTTTCTCCTCGAGTTGAGTTCACTCCTCGAGTCTAGTACCGAGTCCACGAGTCGACAAGCTACTCCTCGTGCCGACTCTAAGTTTCTCCTCGAGTTGAGTTCACTCCTCGAGTCGAGTACCGAGCACACGAGTCGACAAGCTACTCCTCGTGCTGACTCTACGTTTCTCCTCGAGTTGAGTTCACTCCTCGAGTCGAGTACCGACCCCACGAGTCGACAAGCTACTCCTCGTGCCGACTCTACGTTTCTCCTCGAGTTGAGTTCACTCCTCGAGTCGAGTACCGAGCCCACGAGTCGACAAGCTACTCCTCGTGCCGACTCTACGTTTCTCCTCGAGTTGAGTTCACTCCTCGAGTCGAGTACCGAGCCCACGAGTCGCCAATCTACTCCTCGTGCCGACTCTACATTTCTCCTTGAGTTGAGTTCACTCCTCGAGTCGAGTACCGAGCACACGAGTCGACAAGCTACTCCTCGTGCCGACTCTACGTTTCTCCTCGAGTTGAGTTCACTCCTCGAGTCGAGTACCGACCCCACGAGTCGACAAGCTACTCCTCGTGCCGACTCTACGTTTCTCCTCGAGTTGAGTTCACTCCTCGAGTCGAGTACCAAGCCCACGAGTCGACAAGCTACTCCTCGTGCCGACTCTACGTTTCTCCTCGAGTTGAGTTCACCCCTCGAGTCGAGTACCGAGTCCACGAGTCGACAAGCTACTCCTCGTGCCGACTCTACGTTTCTCCTCGAGTTGAGTTCACTCCTCGAGTCGAGTACCGAGCCCACGAGTCGACAAGCTACTCCTCGTGCCGACTCTACGTTTCTCCTCGAGTTGAGTTCACTCCTCGAGTCGAGTACCGAGTCCATGGGTCGATAAGCTACTCCTCGTGCCGACTCTACGTTTCTCCTCGAGTTGAGTTCACTCCTCGAGTCGAGTACCAAGTCCACGAGTCGACAAGCTACTCCTCGTGCCGACTCTACGTTTCTCCTCGAGTTGAGTTCACTCCTCGAGTCGAGTACCGAGTCCACGAGTCGACAAGCTACTCCTCGTGCCGACTCTACGTTTCTCCTCGAGTTGAGTTCACTCCTCGAGTCGAGTACCGAGCCCACGAGTCGACAAGCTACTCCTCGTGCCGACTCTGCGTTTCTCCTCGAGTTGAGTTCACTCCTCGAGTCGAGTACCGAGCCCACGAGTCGCCAATCTACTCCTCGTGCCGACTCTACATTTCTCCTTGAGTTGAGTTCACTCCTCGAGTCGAGTACCGAGTCCACGAGTCGACAAGCTACTCCTCGTGCCGACTCTACGTTTCTCCTCGAGTTGAGTTCACTCCTCGAGTCGAGTACCGAGCCCACGAGTCGCCAATCTACTCGTCGTGCCGACTCTACATTTCTCCTTGAGTTGAGTTCACTCCTCGAGTCGAGTACCGACCCCACGAGTCGACAAGCTACTCCTCGTGCCGACTCTACGTTTCTCCTCGAGTTGAGTTCACTCCTCGAGTCGAGTACCGAGCCCACGAGTCGACAAGCTACTCCTCGTGCGGACTCTACGTTTCTCCTCGAGTTGAGTTCACTCCTCGAGTCGAGTACCGAGTCCATGGGTCGATAAGCTACTCCTCGTGCCGACTCTACGTTTCTCCTCGAGTTGAGTTCACTCCTCGAGTCTAGTACCGAGTCCACGAGTCGACAAGCTACTCCTCGTGCCGACTCTACGTTTCTCCTCGAGTTGAGTTCACTCCTCGAGTCGAGTACCGAGCCCACGAGTCGACAAGCTACTCCTCGTGCCGACTCTACGTTTCTCCTCGAGTTGAGTTCACTCCTCGAGTCGAGTACCGAGCCCACGAGTCGCCAATCTACTCCTCGTGCCGACTCTACATTTCTCCTTGAGTTGATTTCACTCCTCGAGTCGAGTACCGAGTCCATGGGTCGATAAGCTACTTCTCGTGCCGACTCTACGTTTCTCCTCGAGTTGAGTTCACCCCTCGAGTCGAGTACCGAGTCCACGAGTCGACAAGCTACTCCTCGTGCCGACTCTACGTTTCTCCTCGAGTTGAGTTCACTCCTCGAGTCGAGTACCGAGCCCACGAGTCGACAAGCTACTCCTCGTGCCGACTCTACGTTTCTCCTCGAGTTGAGTTCACTCCTCGAGTCGAGTACCGAGTCCATGGGTCGATAAGCTACTCCTCGTGCCGACTCTACGTTTCTCCTCGAGTTGAGTTCACTCCTCGAGTCGAGTACCAAGTCCACGAGTCGACAAGCTACTCCTCGTGCCGACTCTACGTTTCTCCTCGAGTTGAGTTCACTCCTCGAGTCGAGTACCGAGTCCACGAGTCGACAAGCTACTCCTCGTGCCGACTCTACGTTTCTCCTCGAGTTGAGTTCACTCCTCGAGTCGAGTACCGAGCCCACGAGTCGACAAGCTACTCCTCGTGCCGACTCTGCGTTTCTCCTCGAGTTGAGTTCACTCCTCGAGTCGAGTACCGAGCCCACGAGTCGCCAATCTACTCCTCGTGCCGACTCTACATTTCTCCTTGAGTTGAGTTCACTCCTCGAGTCGAGTACCGAGTCCACGAGTCGACAAGCTACTCCTCGTGCCGACTCTACGTTTCTCCTCGAGTTGAGTTCACTCCTCGAGTCGAGTACCGAGCCCACGAGTCGCCAATCTACTCGTCGTGCCGACTCTACATTTCTCCTTGAGTTGAGTTCACTCCTCGAGTCGAGTACCGACCCCACGAGTCGACAAGCTACTCCTCGTGCCGACTCTACGTTTCTCCTCGAGTTGAGTTCACTCCTCGAGTCGAGTACCGAGCCCACGAGTCGACAAGCTACTCCTCGTGCCGACTCTACGTTTCTCCTCGAGTTGAGTTCACTCCTCGAGTCGAGTACCGAGTCCATGGGTCGATAAGCTACTCCTCGTGCCGACTCTACGTTTCTCCTCGAGTTGAGTTCACTCCTCGAGTCTAGTACCGAGTCCACGAGTCGACAAGCTACTCCTCGTGCCGACTCTACGTTTCTCCTCGAGTTGAGTTCACTCCTCGAGTCGAGTACCGAGTCCACGAGTCGACAAGCTACTCCTCGTGCCGACTCTACGTTTCTCCTCGAGTTGAGTTCACTCCTCGAGTCGAGTACCGAGTCCACGAGTCGACAAGCTACTCCTCGTGCCGACTCTACGTTTCTCCTCGAGTTGAGTTCACTCCTCGAGTCGAGTACCGAGCCCACGAGTCGACAAGCTACTCCTCGTGCCGACTCTACGTTTCTCCTCGAGTTGAGTTCACTCCTCGAGTCGAGTACCGAGCCCACGAGTCGACAAGCTACTCCTCGTGCCGACTCTACGTTTCTCCTCGAGTTGAGTTCACCCCTCGAGTCGAGTACCGAGTCCACGAGTTGACAAGCTACTCCTCGTGCCGACTCTACGTTTCTCCTCGAGTTGAGTTCACTCCTCGAGTCGAGTACCGAGTCCATGGGTCGATAAGCTACTCCTCGTGCCGACTCTACGTTTCTCCTCGAGTTGAGTTCACTCCTCGAGTCGAGTACCGAGCCCACGAGTCGACAAGCTACTCCTCGTGCCGACTCTACGTTTCTCCTCGAGTTGAGTTCACTCCTCGAGTCGAGTACCGAGCCCACGAGTCGACAAGCTACTCCTCGTGCCGTCTCTACGTTTCTCCTCGAGTTGAGTTCACTCCTCGAGTCGTGTACCGAGCCCACGAGTCGCCAATCTACTCCTCGTGCCGACTCTACATTTCTCCTTGAGTTGAGTTCACTCCTCGAGTCGAGTACCGAGCACACGAGTCGACAAGCTACTCCTCGTGCCGACTCTACGTTTCTCCTCGAGTTGAGTTCACTCCTCGAGTCGAGTACCGACCCCACGAGTCGACAAGCTACTCCTCGTGCCGACTCTACGTTTCTCCTCGAGTTGAGTTCACTCCTCGAGTCGAGTACCGAGTCCATGGGTCGATAAGCTACTCCTCGTGCCGACTCTACGTTTCTCCTCGAGTTGAGTTCACTCCTCGAGTCTATTACCGAGTCCACGAGTCGACAAGCTACTCCTCGTGCCGACTCTATGTTTCTCGTCGAGTTGAGTTCACTCCTCGAGTCGAGTACCGAGCACACGAGTCGACAAGCTACTCCTCGTGCCGACTCTACGTTTCTCCTCGAGTTGAGTTCACTCCTCGAGTAGAGTACCGACCCCACGAGTCGACAAGCTACTCCTCGTGCCGACTCTACGTTTCTCCTCGAGTTGAGTTCACTCCTCGAGTCGAGTACCGAGCCCACGAGTCGCCAATCTACTCCTCGTGCCGACTCTACATTTCTCCTTGAGTTGAGTTCACTCCTCGAGTCGAGTACCGAGTCCACGAGTCGACAAGCTACTCCTCGTGCCGACTCTACGTTTCTCCTCGAGTTGAGTTCACTCCTCGAGTCGAGTACCGAGCCCACGAGTCGAGAAGCTACTCCTCGTGCCGACTCTACGTTTCTCCTCGAGTTGAGTTCACTCCTCGAGTCGAGTACCGAGCCCACGAGTCGACAAGCTACTCCTCGTGCCGACTCTACGTTTCTCCTGGAGTTGAGTTCACCCCTCGAGTCGAGTACCGAGTCCACGAGTTGACAAGCTACTCCTCGTGCCGACTCTACGTTTCTCCTCGAGTTGAGTTCACTCCTCGAGTCGAGTACCGAGTCCATGGGTCGATAAGCTACTCCTCGTGCCGACTCTACGTTTCTCCTCGAGTTGAGTTCACTCCTCGAGTCGAGTACCGAGCCCACGAGTCGACAAGCTACTCCTCGTGCCGACTCTACGTTTCTCCTCGAGTTGAGTTCACTCCTCGAGTCGAGTACCGAGCCCACGAGTCGACAAGCTACTCCTCGTGCCGTCTCTACGTTTCTCCTCGAGTTGAGTTCACTCCTCGAGTCGTGTACCGAGCCCACGAGTCGCCAATCTACTCCTCGTGCCGACTCTACATTTCTCCTTGAGTTGAGTTCACTCCTCGAGTCGAGTACCGAGCACACGAGTCGACAAGCTACTCCTCGTGCCGACTCTACGTTTCTCCTCGAGTTGAGTTCACTCCTCGAGTCGAGTACCGACCCCACAAGTCGACAAGCTACTCCTCGTGCCGACTCTACGTTTCTCCTCGAGTTGAGTTCACTCCTCGAGTCGAGTACCGAGTCCATGGGTCGATAAGCTACTCCTCGTGCCGACTCTACGTTTCTCCTCGAGTTGAGTTCACTCCTCGAGTCGAGTACCAAGCCCACGAGTCGACAAGCTACTCCTCGTGCCGACTCTACGTTTCTCCTCGAGTTGAGTTCACCCCTCGAGTCGAGTACCGAGTCCACGAGTCGACAAGCTACTCCTCGTGCCGACTCTACGTTTCTCCTCGAGTTGAGTTCACTCCTCGAGTCGAGTACCGAGCCCACGAGTCGACAAGCTACTCCTCGTGCCGACTCTACGTTTCTCCTCGAGTTGAGTTCACTCCTCGAGTCGAGTACCGAGTCCATGGGTCGATAAGCTACTCCTCGTGCCGACTCTACGTTTCTCCTCGAGTTGAGTTCACTCCTCGAGTCGAGTACCAAGTCCACGAGTCGACAAGCTACTCCTCGTGCCGACTCTACGTTTCTCCTCGAGTTGAGTTCACTCCTCGAGTCGAGTACCGAGTCCACGAGTCGACAAGCTACTCCTCGTGCCGACTCTACGTTTCTCCTCGAGTTGAGTTCACTCCTCGAGTCGAGTACCGAGCCCACGAGTCGACAAGCTACTCCTCGTGCCGACTCTGCGTTTCTCCTCGAGTTGAGTTCACTCCTCGAGTCGAGTACCGAGCCCACGAGTCGCCAATCTACTCCTCGTGCCGACTCTACATTTCTCCTTGAGTTGAGTTCACTCCTCGAGTCGAGTACCGAGTCCACGAGTCGACAAGCTACTCCTCGTGCCGACTCTACGTTTCTCCTCGAGTTGAGTTCACTCCTCGAGTCGAGTACCGAGCCCACGAGTCGCCAATCTACTCGTCGTGCCGACTCTACATTTCTCCTTGAGTTGAGTTCACTCCTCGAGTCGAGTACCGACCCCACGAGTCGACAAGCTACTCCTCGTGCCGACTCTACGTTTCTCCTCGAGTTGAGTTCACTCCTCGAGTCGAGTACCGAGCCCACGAGTCGACAAGCTACTCCTCGTGCGGACTCTACGTTTCTCCTCGAGTTGAGTTCACTCCTCGAGTCGAGTACCGAGTCCATGGGTCGATAAGCTACTCCTCGTGCCGACTCTACGTTTCTCCTCGAGTTGAGTTCACTCCTCGAGTCTAGTACCGAGTCCACGAGTCGACAAGCTACTCCTCGTGCCGACTCTACGTTTCTCCTCGAGTTGAGTTCACTCCTCGAGTCGAGTACCGAGCCCACGAGTCGACAAGCTACTCCTCGTGCCGACTCTACGTTTCTCCTCGAGTTGAGTTCACTCCTCGAGTCGAGTACCGAGCCCACGAGTCGCCAATCTACTCCTCGTGCCGACTCTACATTTCTCCTTGAGTTGATTTCACTCCTCGAGTCGAGTACCGAGTCCATGGGTCGATAAGCTACTTCTCGTGCCGACTCTACGTTTCTCCTCGAGTTGAGTTCACCCCTCGAGTCGAGTACCGAGTCCACGAGTCGACAAGCTACTCCTCGTGCCGACTCTACGTTTCTCCTCGAGTTGAGTTCACTCCTCGAGTCGAGTACCGAGCCCACGAGTCGACAAGCTACTCCTCGTGCCGACTCTACGTTTCTCCTCGAGTTGAGTTCACTCCTCGAGTCGAGTACCGAGTCCATGGGTCGATAAGCTACTCCTCGTGCCGACTCTACGTTTCTCCTCGAGTTGAGTTCACTCCTCGAGTCGAGTACCAAGTCCACGAGTCGACAAGCTACTCCTCGTGCCGACTCTACGTTTCTCCTCGAGTTGAGTTCACTCCTCGAGTCGAGTACCGAGTCCACGAGTCGACAAGCTACTCCTCGTGCCGACTCTACGTTTCTCCTCGAGTTGAGTTCACTCCTCGAGTCGAGTACCGAGCCCACGAGTCGACAAGCTACTCCTCGTGCCGACTCTGCGTTTCTCCTCGAGTTGAGTTCACTCCTCGAGTTGAGTACCGAGCCCACGAGTCGCCAATCTACTCCTCGTGCCGACTCTACATTTCTCCTTGAGTTGAGTTCACTCCTCGAGTCGAGTACCGAGTCCACGAGTCGACAAGCTACTCCTCGTGCCGACTCTACGTTTCTCCTCGAGTTGAGTTCACTCCTCGAGTCGAGTACCGAGCCCACGAGTCGCCAATCTACTCGTCGTGCCGACTCTACATTTCTCCTTGAGTTGAGTTCACTCCTCGAGTCGAGTACCGACCCCACGAGTCGACAAGCTACTCCTCGTGCCGACTCTACGTTTCTCCTCGAGTTGAGTTCACTCCTCGAGTCGAGTACCGAGCCCACGAGTCGACAAGCTACTCCTCGTGCCGACTCTACGTTTCTCCTCGAGTTGAGTTCACTCCTCGAGTCGAGTACCGAGTCCATGGGTCGATAAGCTACTCCTCGTGCCGACTCTACGTTTCTCCTCGAGTTGAGTTCACTCCTCGAGTCTAGTACCGAGTCCACGAGTCGACAAGCTACTCCTCGTGCCGACTCTACGTTTCTCCTCGAGTTGAGTTCACTCCTCGAGTCGAGTACCGAGTCCACGAGTCGACAAGCTACTCCTCGTGCCGACTCTACGTTTCTCCTCGAGTTGAGTTCACTCCTCGAGTCGAGTACCGAGTCCACGAGTCGACAAGCTACTCCTCGTGCCGACTCTACGTTTCTCCTCGAGTTGAGTTCACTCCTCGAGTCGAGTACCGAGCCCACGAGTCGACAAGCTACTCCTCGTGCCGACTCTACGTTTCTCCTCGAGTTGAGTTCACTCCTCGAGTCGAGTACCGAGCCCACGAGTCGACAAGCTACTCCTCGTGCCGACTCTACGTTTCTCCTCGAGTTGAGTTCACCCCTCGAGTCGAGTACCGAGTCCACGAGTTGACAAGCTACTCCTCGTGCCGACTCTACGTTTCTCCTCGAGTTGAGTTCACTCCTCGAGTCGAGTACCGAGTCCATGGGTCGATAAGCTACTCCTCGTGCCGACTCTACGTTTCTCCTCGAGTTGAGTTCACTCCTCGAGTCGAGTACCGAGCCCACGAGTCGACAAGCTACTCCTCGTGCCGACTCTACGTTTCTCCTCGAGTTGAGTTCACTCCTCGAGTCGAGTACCGAGCCCACGAGTCGACAAGCTACTCCTCGTGCCGTCTCTACGTTTCTCCTCGAGTTGAGTTCACTCCTCGAGTCGTGTACCGAGCCCACGAGTCGCCAATCTACTCCTCGTGCCGACTCTACATTTCTCCTTGAGTTGAGTTCACTCCTCGAGTCGAGTACCGAGCACACGAGTCGACAAGCTACTCCTCGTGCCGACTCTACGTTTCTCCTCGAGTTGAGTTCACTCCTCGAGTCGAGTACCGACCCCACGAGTCGACAAGCTACTCCTCGTGCCGACTCTACGTTTCTCCTCGAGTTGAGTTCACTCCTCGAGTCGAGTACCGAGTCCATGGGTCGATAAGCTACTCCTCGTGCCGACTCTACGTTTCTCCTCGAGTTGAGTTCACTCCTCGAGTCTATTACCGAGTCCACGAGTCGACAAGCTACTCCTCGTGCCGACTCTATGTTTCTCGTCGAGTTGAGTTCACTCCTCGAGTCGAGTACCGAGCACACGAGTCGACAAGCTACTCCTCGTGCCGACTCTACGTTTCTCCTCGAGTTGAGTTCACTCCTCGAGTAGAGTACCGACCCCACGAGTCGACAAGCTACTCCTCGTGCCGACTCTACGTTTCTCCTCGAGTTGAGTTCACTCCTCGAGTCGAGTACCGAGCCCACGAGTCGCCAATCTACTCCTCGTGCCGACTCTACATTTCTCCTTGAGTTGAGTTCACTCCTCGAGTCGAGTACCGAGTCCACGAGTCGACAAGCTACTCCTCGTGCCGACTCTACGTTTCTCCTCGAGTTGAGTTCACTCCTCGAGTCGAGTACCGAGCCCACGAGTCGAGAAGCTACTCCTCGTGCCGACTCTACGTTTCTCCTCGAGTTGAGTTCACTCCTCGAGTCGAGTACCGAGCCCACGAGTCGACAAGCTACTCCTCGTGCCGACTCTACGTTTCTCCTGGAGTTGAGTTCACCCCTCGAGTCGAGTACCGAGTCCACGAGTTGACAAGCTACTCCTCGTGCCGACTCTACGTTTCTCCTCGAGTTGAGTTCACTCCTCGAGTCGAGTACCGAGTCCATGGGTCGATAAGCTACTCCTCGTGCCGACTCTACGTTTCTCCTCGAGTTGAGTTCACTCCTCGAGTCGAGTACCGAGCCCACGAGTCGACAAGCTACTCCTCGTGCCGACTCTACGTTTCTCCTCGAGTTGAGTTCACTCCTCGAGTCGAGTACCGAGCCCACGAGTCGACAAGCTACTCCTCGTGCCGTCTCTACGTTTCTCCTCGAGTTGAGTTCACTCCTCGAGTCGTGTACCGAGCCCACGAGTCGCCAATCTACTCCTCGTGCCGACTCTACATTTCTCCTTGAGTTGAGTTCACTCCTCGAGTCGAGTACCGAGCACACGAGTCGACAAGCTACTCCTCGTGCCGACTCTACGTTTCTCCTCGAGTTGAGTTCACTCCTCGAGTCGAGTACCGACCCCACAAGTCGACAAGCTACTCCTCGTGCCGACTCTACGTTTCTCCTCGAGTTGAGTTCACTCCTCGAGTCGAGTACCGAGCCCACGAGTCGACAAGCTACTCCTCGTGCCGACTCTACGTTTCTCCTCGAGTTGAGTTCACTCCTCGAGTCGAGTACCGAGTCCATGGGTCGATAAGCTACTCCTCGTGCCGACTCTACGTTTCTCCTCGAGTTGAGTTCACTCCTCGAGTCTAGTACAGAGTCCACGAGTCGACAAGCTACTCCTCGTGCCGACTCTACGTTTCTCCTCGAGTCGAGTACCGAGCACACGAGTCGACAAGCTACTCCTCGTGCCGACTCTACGTTTCTCCTCGAGTTGAGTTCACTCCTCGAGTCGAGTACCGACCCCACGAGTCGACAAGCTACTCCTCGTGCCGACTCTACGTTTCTCCTCGAGTTGAGTTCACTCCTCGAGTCGAGTACCGAGCCCACGAGTCGCCAATCTACTCCTCGTGCCGACTCTACATTTCTCCTTGAGTTGATTTCACTCCTCGAGTCGAGTACCGAGTCCATGGGTCGATAAGCTACTCCTCGTGCCGACTCTACGTTTCTCCTCGAGTTGAGTTCACCCCTCGAGTCGAGTACCGAGTCCACGAGTCGACAAGCTACTCCTCGTGCCGACTCTACGTTTCTCCTCGAGTTGAGTTCACTCCTCGAGTCGAGTACCGAGCCCACGAGTCGACAAGCTACTCCTCGTGCCGACTCTACGTTTCTCCTCGAGTTGAGTTCACTCCTCGAGTCGAGTACCGAGTCCATGGGTCGATAAGCTACTCCTCGTGTCGACTCTACGTTTCTCCTCGAGTTGAGTTCACTCCTCGAGTCTATTACCGAGTCCACGAGTCGACAAGCTACTCCTCGTGCCGACTCTATGTTTCTCGTCGAGTTGAGTTCACTCCTCGAGTCGAGTACCGAGCACACGAGTCGACAAGCTACTCCTCGTGCCGACTCTACGTTTCTCCTCGAGTTGAGTTCACTCCTCGAGTAGAGTACCGACCCCACGAGTCGACAAGCTACTCCTCGTGCCGACTCTACGTTTCTCCTCGAGTTGAGTTCACTCCTCGAGTCGAGTACCGAGCCCACGAGTCGCCAATCTACTCCTCGTGCCGACTCTACATTTCTCCTTGAGTTGAGTTCACTCCTCGAGTCGAGTACCGAGTCCACGAGTCGACAAGCTACTCCTCGTGCCGACTCTACGTTTCTCCTCGAGTTGAGTTCACTCCTCGAGTCGAGTACCGAGCCCACGAGTCGACAAGCTACTCCTCGTGCCGACTCTACGTTTCTCCTCGAGTTGAGTTCACTCCTCGAGTCGAGTACCGAGCCCACGAGTCGACAAGCTACTCCTCGTGCCGACTCTACGTTTCTCCTCGAGTTGAGTTCACCCCTCGAGTCGAGTACCGAGTCCACGAGTTGACAAGCTACTCCTCGTGCCGACTCTACGTTTCTCCTCGAGTTGAGTTCACTCCTCGAGTCGAGTACCGAGTCCATGGGTCGATAAGCTACTCCTCGTGCCGACTCTACGTTTCTCCTCGAGTTGAGTTCACTCCTCGAGTCGAGTACCGAGCCCACGAGTCGACAAGCTACTCCTCGTGCCGACTCTACGTTTCTCCTCGAGTTGAGTTCACTCCTCGAGTCGAGTACCGAGCCCACGAGTCGACAAGCTACTCCTCGTGCCGTCTCTACGTTTCTCCTCGAGTTGAGTTCACTCCTCGAGTCGTGTACCGAGCCCACGAGTCGCCAATCTACTCCTCGTGCCGACTCTACATTTCTCCTTGAGTTGAGTTCACTCCTCGAGTCGAGTACCGAGCACACGAGTCGACAAGCTACTCCTCGTGCCGACTCTACGTTTCTCCTCGAGTTGAGTTCACTCCTCGAGTCGAGTACCGACCCCACGAGTCGACAAGCTACTCCTCGTGCCGACTCTACGTTTCTCCTCGAGTTGAGTTCACTCCTCGAGTCGAGTACCGAGTCCATGGGTCGATAAGCTACTCCTCGTGCCGACTCTACGTTTCTCCTCGAGTTGAGTTCACTCCTCGAGTCTATTACCGAGTCCACGAGTCGACAAGCTACTCCTCGTGCCGACTCTATGTTTCTCGTCGAGTTGAGTTCACTCCTCGAGTCGAGTACCGAGCACACGAGTCGACAAGCTACTCCTCGTGCCGACTCTACGTTTCTCCTCGAGTTGAGTTCACTCCTCGAGTAGAGTACCGACCCCACGAGTCGACAAGCTACTCCTCGTGCCGACTCTACGTTTCTCCTCGAGTTGAGTTCACTCCTCGAGTCGAGTACCGAGCCCACGAGTCGCCAATCTACTCCTCGTGCCGACTCTACATTTCTCCTTGAGTTGAGTTCACTCCTCGAGTCGAGTACCGAGTCCACGAGTCGACAAGCTACTCCTCGTGCCGACTCTACGTTTCTCCTCGAGTTGAGTTCACTCCTCGAGTCGAGTACCGAGCCCACGAGTCGACAAGCTACTCCTCGTGCCGACTCTACGTTTCTCCTCGAGTTGAGTTCACTCCTCGAGTCGAGTACCGAGCCCACGAGTCGACAAGCTACTCCTCGTGCCGACTCTACGTTTCTCCTCGAGTTGAGTTCACCCCTCGAGTCGAGTACCGAGTCCACGAGTTGACAAGCTACTCCTAGTGCCGACTCTACGTTTCTCCTCGAGTTGAGTTCACTCCTCGAGTCGAGTACCGAGTCCATGGGTCGATAAGCTACTCCTCGTGCCGACTCTACGTTTCTCCTCGAGTTGAGTTCACTCCTCGAGTCGAGTACCGAGCCCACGAGTCGACAAGCTACTCCTCGTGCCGACTCTACGTTTCTCCTCGAGTTGAGTTCACTCCTCGAGTCGAGTACCGAGCCCACGAGTCGACAAGCTACTCCTCGTGCCGTCTCTACGTTTCTCCTCGAGTTGAGTTCACTCCTCGAGTCGTGTACCGAGCCCACGAGTCGCCAATCTACTCCTCGTGCCGACTCTACATTTCTCCTTGAGTTGAGTTCACTCCTCGAGTCGAGTACCGAGCACACGAGTCGACAAGCTACTCCTCGTGCCGACTCTACGTTTCTCCTCGAGTTGAGTTCACTCCTCGAGTCGAGTACCGACCCCACGAGTCGACAAGCTACTCCTCGTGCCGACTCTACGTTTCTCCTCGAGTTGAGTTCACTCCTCGAGTCGAGTACCGAGTCCATGGGTCGATAAGCTACTCCTCGTGCCGACTCTACGTTTCTCCTCGAGTTGAGTTCACTCCTCGAGTCTATTACCGAGTCCACGAGTCGACAAGCTACTCCTCGTGCCGACTCTATGTTTCTCGTCGAGTTGAGTTCACTCCTCGAGTCGAGTACCGAGCACACGAGTCGACAAGCTACTCCTCGTGCCGACTCTACGTTTCTCCTCGAGTTGAGTTCACTCCTCGAGTAGAGTACCGACCCCACGAGTCGACAAGCTACTCCTCGTGCCGACTCTACGTTTCTCCTCGAGTTGAGTTCACTCCTCGAGTCGAGTACCGAGCCCACGAGTCGCCAATCTACTCCTCGTGCCGACTCTACATTTCTCCTTGAGTTGAGTTCACTCCTCGAGTCGAGTACCGAGTCCACGAGTCGACAAGCTACTCCTCGTGCCGACTCTACGTTTCTCCTCGAGTTGAGTTCACTCCTCGAGTCGAGTACCGAGCCCACGAGTCGACAAGCTACTCCTCGTGCCGACTCTACGTTTCTCCTCGAGTTGAGTTCACTCCTCGAGTCGAGTACCGAGCCCACGAGTCGACAAGCTACTCCTCGTGCCGACTCTACGTTTCTCCTCGAGTTGAGTTCACCCCTCGAGTCGAGTACCGAGTCCACGAGTTGACAAGCTACTCCTCGTGCCGACTCTACGTTTCTCCTCGAGTTGAGTTCACTCCTCGAGTCGAGTACCGAGTCCATGGGTCGATAAGCTACTCCTCGTGCCGACTCTACGTTTCTCCTCGAGTTGAGTTCACTCCTCGAGTCGAGTACCGAGCCCACGAGTCGACAAGCTACTCCTCGTGCCGACTCTACGTTTCTCCTCGAGTTGAGTTCACTCCTCGAGTCGAGTACCGAGCCCACGAGTCGACAAGCTACTCCTCGTGCCGTCTCTACGTTTCTCCTCGAGTTGAGTTCACTCCTCGAGTCGTGTACCGAGCCCACGAGTCGCCAATCTACTCCTCGTGCCGACTCTACATTTCTCCTTGAGTTGAGTTCACTCCTCGAGTCGAGTACCGAGCACACGAGTCGACAAGCTACTCCTCGTGCCGACTCTACGTTTCTCCTCGAGTTGAGTTCACTCCTCGAGTCGAGTACCGACCCCACGAGTCGACAAGCTACTCCTCGTGCCGACTCTACGTTTCTCCTCGAGTTGAGTTCACTCCTCGAGTCGAGTACCGAGCCCACGAGTCGACAAGCTACTCCTCGTGCCGACTCTACGTTTCTCCTCGAGTTGAGTTCACTCCTCGAGTCGAGTACCGAGTCCATGGGTCGATAAGCTACTCCTCGTGCCGACTCTACGTGTCTCCTCGAGTTGAGTTCACTCCTCGAGTCGAGTACCGAGCCCACGAGTCGACAAGCTACTCCTCGTGCCGACTCTACGTTTCTCCTCGAGTTGAGTTCACTCCTCGAGTCGAGTACCGAGTCCATGGGTCGATAAGCTACTCCTCGTGCCGACTCTACGTTTCTCCTCGAGTTGAGTTCACTCCTCGAGTCGAGTACCGAGCCCACGAGTCGACAAGCTACTCCTCGTGCCGACTCTACGTTTCTCCTCGAGTTGAGTTCACTCCTCGAGTCGAGTACCGAGTCCATGGGTCGATAAGCTACTCCTCGTGCAGACTCTACGTTTCTCCTCGAGTTGAGTTCACTCCTCGAGTCTAGTACCGAGTCCACGAGTCGACAAGCTACTCCTCGTGCCGACTCTACGTTTCTCCTCGAGTTGAGTTCACTCCTCGAGTCTAGTACCGAGTCCACGAGTCGACAAGCTACTCCTCGTGCCGACTCTACGTTTCTCCTCGAGTCGAGTACCGAGCACACGAGTCGACAAGCTACTCCTCGTGCCGACTCTACGTTTCTCCTCGAGTTGAGTTCACTCCTCGAGTCGAGTACCGACCCCACGAGTCGACAAGCTACTCCTCGTGCCGACTCTACGTTTCTCCTCGAGTTGAGTTCACTCCTCGAGTCGAGTACCGAGCCCACGAGTCGCCAATCTACTCCTCGTGCCGACTCTACATTTCTCCTTGAGTTGATTTCACTCCTCGAGTTGAGTACCGAGTCCATGGGTCGATAAGCTACTCCTCGTGCCGACTCTACGTTTCTCCTCGAGTTGAGTTCACCCCTCGAGTCGAGTACCGAGTCCACGAGTCGACAAGCTACTCCTCGTGCCGACTCTACGTTTCTCCTCGAGTTGAGTTCACTCCTCGAGTCGAGTACCGAGCCCACGAGTCGACAAGCTACTCCTCGTGCCGACTCTACGTTTCTCCTCGAGTTGAGTTCACTCCTCGAGTCGAGTACCGAGTCCATGGGTCGATAAGCTACTCCTCGTGCCGACTCTACGTTTCTCCTCGAGTTGAGTTCACTCCTCGAGTCTATTACCGAGTCCACGAGTCGACAAGCTACTCCTCGTGCCGACTCTATGTTTCTCCTCGAGTTGAGTTCACTCCTTGAGTCGAGTACCGAGCACACGAGTCGACAAGCTACTCCTCGTGCCGACTCTACGTTTCTCCTCGAGTTGAGTTCACTCCTCGAGTCGAGTACCGACCCCACGAGTCGACAAGCTACTCCTCGTGCCGACTCTACGTTTCTCCTCGAGTTGAGTTCACTCCTCGAGTCGAGTACCGAGCCCACGAGTCGCCAATCTACTCCTCGTGCCGACTTTACATTTCTCCTTGAGTTGAGTTCACTCCTCGAGTCGAGTACCGAGTCCACGAGTCGACAAGCTACTCCTCGTGCCGACTCTACGTTTCTCCTCGAGTTGAGTTCACTCCTCGAGTCGAGTACCGAGCCCACGAGTCGACAAGCTACTCCTCGTGCCGACTCTACGTTTCTCCTCGAGTTGAGTTCACTCCTCGAGTCGAGTACCGAGCCCACGAGTCGACAAGCTACTCCTCGTGCCGACTCTACGTTTCTCCTCGAGTTGAGTTTACCCCTCGAGTCGAGTACCGAGTCCACGAGTCGACAAGCTACTCCTCGTGCCGACTCTATGTTTCTCCTCGAGTTGAGTTCACTCCTCGAGTCGAGTACCGAGCCCACGAGTCGACAAGCTACTCCTCGTGCCGACTCTACGTTTCTCCTCGAGTTGAGTTCACTCCTCGAGTCGAATACCGAGTCCATGGGTCGATAAGCTACTCCTCGTGCCGACTCTACGTTTCTCCTCGAGTTGAGTTCACTCCTCGAGTCTAGTACCGAGTCCACGAGTCGACAAGCTACTCCTCGTGCCGACTCTATGTTTCTCCTCGAGTTGAGTTCACTCCTCGAGTCGAGTACCGAGCACACGAGTCGACAAGCTACTCCTCGTGCTGACTCTACGTTTCTCCTCGAGTTGAGTTCACTCCTCGAGTCGAGTACCGACCCCACGAGTCGACAAGCTACTCCTCGTGCCGACTCTACGTTTCTCCTCGAGTTGAGTTCACTCCTCGAGTCGAGTACCGAGCCCACGAGTCGACAAGCTACTCCTCGTGCCGACTCTACGTTTCTCCTCGAGTTGAGTTCACTCCTCGAGTCGAGTACCGAGCCCACGAGTCGCCAATCTACTCCTCGTGCCGACTCTACATTTCTCCTTGAGTTGAGTTCACTCCTCGAGTCGAGTACCGAGCACACGAGTCGACAAGCTACTCCTCGTGCCGACTCTACGTTTCTCCTCGAGTTGAGTTCACTCCTCGAGTCGAGTACCGACCCCACGAGTCGACAAGCTACTCCTCGTGCCGACTCTACGTTTCTCCTCGAGTTGAGTTCACTCCTCGAGTCGAGTACCAAGCCCACGAGTTGACAAGCTACTCCTCGTGCCGACTCTACGTTTCTCCTCGAGTTGAGTTCACCCCTCGAGTCGAGTACCGAGTCCACGAGTCGACAAGCTACTCCTCGTGCCGACTCTACGTTTCTCCTCGAGTTGAGTTCACTCCTCGAGTCGAGTACCGAGCCCACGAGTCGACAAGCTACTCCTCGTGCCGACTCTACGTTTCTCCTCGAGTTGAGTTCACTCCTCGAGTCGAGTACCGAGTCCATGGGTCGATAAGCTACTCCTCGTGCCGACTCTACGTTTCTCCTCGAGTTGAGTTCACTCCTCGAGTCGAGTACCAAGTCCACGAGTCGACAAGCTACTCCTCGTGCCGACTCTACGTTTCTCCTCGAGTTGAGTTCACTCCTCGAGTCGAGTACCGAGTCCACGAGTCGACAAGCTACTCCTCGTGCCGACTCTACGTTTCTCCTCGAGTTGAGTTCACTCCTCGAGTCGAGTACCGAGCCCACGAGTCGACAAGCTACTCCTCGTGCCGACTCTGCGTTTCTCCTCGAGTTGAGTTCACTCCTCGAGTCGAGTACCGAGTCCATGGGTCGATAAGCTACTCCTCGTGCCGACTCTACGTTTCTCCTCGAGTTGAGTTCACTCCTCGAGTCTATTACCGAGTCCACGAGTCGACAAGCTACTCCTCGTGCCGACTCTATGTTTCTCCTCGAGTTGAGTTCACTCCTTGAGTCGAGTACCGAGCACACGAGTCGACAAGCTACTCCTCGTGCCGACTCTACGTTTCTCCTCGAGTTGAGTTCACTCCTCGAGTCGAGTACCGACCCCACGAGTCGACAAGCTACTCCTCGTGCCGACTCTACGTTTCTCCTCGAGTTGAGTTCACTCCTCGAGTCGAGTACCGAGCCCACGAGTCGCCAATCTACTCCTCGTGCCGACTCTACATTTCTCCTTGAGTTGAGTTCACTCCTCGAGTCGAGTACCGAGTCCACGAGTCGACAAGCTACTCCTCGTGCCGACTCTACGTTTCTCCTCGAGTTGAGTTCACTCCTCGAGTCGAGTACCGAGCCCACGAGTCGACAAGCTACTCCTCGTGCTGACTCTACGTTTCTCCTCGAGTTGAGTTCACTCCTCGAGTCGAGTACCGAGCCCACGAGTCGACAAGCTACTCCTCGTGCCGACTCTACGTTTCTCCTCGAGTTGAGTTTACCCCTCGAGTCGAGTACCGAGTCCACGAGTCGACAAGCTACTCCTCGTGCCGACTCTATGTTTCTCCTCGAGTTGAGTTCACTCCTCGAGTCGAGTACCGAGCCCACGAGTCAACAAGCTACTCCTCGTGCCGACTCTACGTTTCTCCTCGAGTTGAGTTCACTCCTCGAGTCGAATACCGAGTCCATGGGTCGATAAGCTACTCCTCGTGCCGACTCTACGTTTCTCCTCGAGTTGAGTTCACTCCTCGAGTCTAGTACCGAGTCCACGAGTCGACAAGCTACTCCTCGTGCCGACTCTATGTTTCTCCTCGAGTTGAGTTCACTCCTCGAGTCGAGTACCGAGCACACGAGTCGACAAGCTACTCCTCGTGCTGACTCTACGTTTCTCCTCGAGTTGAGTTCACTCCTCGAGTCGAGTACCGACCCCACGAGTCGACAAGCTACTCCTCGTGCCGACTCTACGTTTCTCCTCGAGTTGAGTTCACTCCTCGAGTCGAGTACCGAGCCCACGAGTCGACAAGCTACTCCTCGTGCCGACTCTACGTTTCTCCTCGAGTTGAGTTCACTCCTCGAGTCGAGTACCGAGCCCACGAGTCGCCAATCTCCTCCTCGTGCCGACTCTACATTTCTCCTTGAGTTGAGTTCACTCCTCGAGTCGAGTACCGAGCACACGAGTCGACAAGCTACTCCTCGTGCCGACTCTACGTTTCTCCTCGAGTTGAGTTCACTCCTCGAGTCGAGTACCGACCCCACGAGTCGACAAGCTACTCCTCGTGCCGACTCTACGTTTCTCCTCGAGTTGAGTTCACTCCTCGAGTCGAGTACCAAGCCCACGAGTTGACAAGCTACTCCTCGTGCCGACTCTACGTTTCTCCTCGAGTTGAGTTCACCCCTCGAGTCGAGTACCGAGTCCACGAGTCGACAAGCTACTCCTCGTGCCGACTCTACGTTTCTCCTCGAGTTGAGTTCACTCCTCGAGTCGAGTACCGAGCCCACGAGTCGACAAGCTACTCCTCGTGCCGACTCTACGTTTCTCCTCGAGTTGAGTTCACTCCTCGAGTCGAGTACCGAGTCCATGGGTCGATAAGCTACTCCTCGTGCCGACTCTACGTTTCTCCTCGAGTTGAGTTCACTCCTCGAGTCGAGTACCAAGTCCACGAGTCGACAAGCTACTCCTCGTGCCGACTCTACGTTTCTCCTCGAGTTGAGTTCACTCCTCGAGTCGAGTACCGAGTCCACGAGTCGACAAGCTACTCCTCGTGCCGACTCTACGTTTCTCCTCGAGTTGAGTTCACTCCTCGAGTCGAGTACCGAGCCCACGAGTCGACAAGCTACTCCTCGTGCCGACTCTGCGTTTCTCCTCGAGTTGAGTTCACTCCTCGAGTCGAGTACCGAGCCCACGAGTCGCCAATCTACTCCTCGTGCCGACTCTACATTTCTCCTTGAGTTGAGTTCACTCCTCGAGTCGAGTACCGAGTCCACGAGTCGACAAGCTACTCCTCGTGCCGACTCTACGTTTCTCCTCGAGTTGAGTTCACTCCTCGAGTCGAGTACCGAGCCCACGAGTCGCCAATCTACTCCTCGTGCCGACTCTACATTTCTCCTTGAGTTGAGTTCACTCCTCGAGTCGAGTACCGAGCCCACGAGTCGACAAGCTACTCCTCGTGCCGACTCTACGTTTCTCCTCGAGTTGAGTTCACTCCTCGAGTCGAGTACCGAGTCCACGAGTCGACAAGCTACTCCTCGTGCCGACTCTACGTTTCTCCTCGAGTTGAGTTTACCCCTCGAGTCGAGTACCGAGTCCACGAGTCGACAAGCTACTCCTCGTGCCGACTCTATGTTTCTCCTCGAGTTGAGTTCACTCCTCGAGTCGAGTACCGAGCCCACGAGTCGACAAGCTACTCCTCGTGCCGACTCTACGTTTCTCCTCGAGTTGAGTTCACTCCTCGAGTCGAATACCGAGTCCATGGGTCGATAAGCTACTCCTCGTGCCGACTCTACGTTTCTCCTCGAGTTGAGTTCACTCCTCGAGTCTAGTACCGAGTCCACGAGTCGACAAGCTACTCCTCGTGCCGACTCTATGTTTCTCCTCGAGTTGAGTTCACTCCTCGAGTCGAGTACCGAGCACACGAGTCGACAAGCTACTCCTCGTGCTGACTCTACGTTTCTCCTCGAGTTGAGTTCACTCCTCGAGTCGAGTACCGACCCCACGAGTCGACAAGCTACTCCTCGTGCCGACTCTACGTTTCTCCTCGAGTTGAGTTCACTCCTCGAGTCGAGTACCGAGCCCACGAGTCGACAAGCTACTCCTCGTGCCGACTCTACGTTTCTCCTCGAGTTGAGTTCACTCCTCGAGTCGAGTACCGAGCCCACGAGTCGCCAATCTCCTCCTCGTGCCGACTCTACATTTCTCCTTGAGTTGAGTTCACTCCTCGAGTCGAGTACCGAGCACACGAGTCGACAAGCTACTCCTCGTGCCGACTCTACGTTTCTCCTCGAGTTGAGTTCACTCCTCGAGTCGAGTACCGACCCCACGAGTCGACAAGCTACTCCTCGTGCCGACTCTACGTTTCTCCTCGAGTTGAGTTCACTCCTCGAGTCGAGTACCAAGCCCACGAGTTGACAAGCTACTCCTCGTGCCGACTCTACGTTTCTCCTCGAGTTGAGTTCACCCCTCGAGTCGAGTACCGAGTCCACGAGTCGACAAGCTACTCCTCGTGCCGACTCTACGTTTCTCCTCGAGTTGAGTTCACTCCTCGAGTCGAGTACCGAGCCCACGAGTCGACAAGCTACTCCTCGTGCCGACTCTACGTTTCTCCTCGAGTTGAGTTCACTCCTCGAGTCGAGTACCGAGTCCATGGGTCGATAAGCTACTCCTCGTGCCGACTCTACGTTTCTCCTCGAGTTGAGTTCACTCCTCGAGTCGAGTACCAAGTCCACGAGTCGACAAGCTACTCCTCGTGCCGACTCTACGTTTCTCCTCGAGTTGAGTTCACTCCTCGAGTCGAGTACCGAGTCCACGAGTCGACAAGCTACTCCTCGTGCCGACTCTACGTTTCTCCTCGAGTTGAGTTCACTCCTCGAGTCGAGTACCGAGCCCACGAGTCGACAAGCTACTCCTCGTGCCGACTCTGCGTTTCTCCTCGAGTTGAGTTCACTCCTCGAGTCGAGTACCGAGCCCACGAGTCGCCAATCTACTCCTCGTGCCGACTCTACATTTCTCCTTGAGTTGAGTTCACTCCTCGAGTCGAGTACCGAGTCCACGAGTCGACAAGCTACTCCTCGTGCCGACTCTACGTTTCTCCTCGAGTTGAGTTCACTCCTCGAGTCGAGTACCGAGCCCACGAGTCGCCAATCTACTCCTCGTGCCGACTCTACATTTCTCCTTGAGTTGAGTTCACTCCTCGAGTCGAGTACCGAGCCCACGAGTCGACAAGCTACTCCTCGTGCCGACTCTACGTTTCTCCTCGAGTTGAGTTCACTCCTCGAGTCGAGTACCGAGTCCATGGGTCGATAAGCTACTCCTCGTGCCGACTCTACGTGTCTCCTCGAGTTGAGTTCACTCCTCAAGTCGAGTACCGAGCCCACGAGTCGACAAGCTACTCCTCGTGCCGACTCTACGTTTCTCCTCGAGTTGAGTTCACTCCTCGAGTCGAGTACCGAGTCCATGGGTCGATAAGCTACTCCTCGTGCCGACTCTACGTTTCTCCTCGAGTTGAGTTCACTCCTCGAGTCGAGTACCGAGCCCACGAGTCGACAAGCTACTCCTCGTGCCGACTCTACGTTTCTCCTCGAGTTGAGTTCACTCCTCGAGTCGAGTACCGAGTCCATGGGTCGATAAGCTACTCCTCGTGCAGACTCTACGTTTCTCCTCGAGTTGAGTTCACTCCTCGAGTCTAGTACCGAGTCCACGAGTCGACAAGCTACTCCTCGTGCCGACTCTACGTTTCTCCTCGAGTTGAGTTCACTCCTCGAGTCTAGTACCGAGTCCACGAGTCGACAAGCTACTCCTCGTGCCGACTCTACGTTTCTCCTCGAGTCGAGTACCGAGCACACGAGTCGACAAGCTACTCCTCGTGCCGACTCTACGTTTCTCCTCGAGTTGAGTTCACTCCTCGAGTCGAGTACCGACCCCACGAGTCGACAAGCTACTCCTCGTGCCGACTCTACGTTTCTCCTCGAGTTGAGTTCACTCCTCGAGTCGAGTACCGAGCCCACGAGTCGCCAATCTACTCCTCGTGCCGACTCTACATTTCTCCTTGAGTTGATTTCACTCCTCGAGTTGAGTACCGAGTCCATGGGTCGATAAGCTACTCCTCGTGCCGACTCTACGTTTCTCCTCGAGTTGAGTTCACCCCTCGAGTCGAGTACCGAGTCCACGAGTCGACAAGCTACTCCTCGTGCCGACTCTACGTTTCTCCTCGAGTTGAGTTCACTCCTCGAGTCGAGTACCGAGCCCACGAGTCGACAAGCTACTCCTCGTGCCGACTCTACGTTTCTCCTCGAGTTGAGTTCACTCCTCGAGTCGAGTACCGAGTCCATGGGTCGATAAGCTACTCCTCGTGCCGACTCTACGTTTCTCCTCGAGTTGAGTTCACTCCTCGAGTCTATTACCGAGTCCACGAGTCGACAAGCTACTCCTCGTGCCGACTCTACGTTTCTCCTCGAGTTGAGTTCACTCCTCGAGTCGAGTACCGAGCCCACGAGTCGCCAATCTACTCCTCGTGCCGACTCTACATTTCTCCTTGAGTTGAGTTCACTCCTCGAGTCGAGTACCGAGTCCACGAGTCGACAAGCTACTCCTCGTGCCGACTCTACGTTTCTCCTCGAGTTG
Organism: Urtica dioica subsp. dioica; assembly: GCF_054948205.1. Taxonomy (NCBI): domain Eukaryota; kingdom Viridiplantae; phylum Streptophyta; class Magnoliopsida; order Rosales; family Urticaceae; genus Urtica; species Urtica dioica. The sequence continues at coordinate 15,745,693 of NC_142757.1, forward strand.
AGTTCACTCCTCGAGTCGAGTACCGAGCCCACGAGTCGACAAGCTACTCCTCGTGCTGACTCTACGTTTCTCCTCGAGTTGAGTTCACTCCTCGAGTCGAGTACCGAGCCCACGAGTCGACAAGCTACTCCTCGTGCCGACTCTACGTTTCTCCTCGAGTTGAGTTTACCCCTCGAGTCGAGTACCGAGTCCACGAGTCGACAAGCTACTCCTCGTGCCGACTCTATGTTTCTCCTCGAGTTGAGTTCACTCCTCGAGTCGAGTACCGAGCCCACGAGTCGACAAGCTACTCCTCGTGCCGACTCTACGTTTCTCCTCGAGTTGAGTTCACTCCTCGAGTCGAATACCGAGTCCATGGGTCGATAAGCTACTCCTCGTGCCGACTCTACGTTTCTCCTCGAGTTGAGTTCACTCCTCGAGTCTAGTACCGAGTCCACGAGTCGACAAGCTACTCCTCGTGCCGACTCTATGTTTCTCCTCGAGTTGAGTTCACTCCTCGAGTCGAATACCGAGCACACGAGTCGACAAGCTACTCCTCGTGCTGACTCTACGTTTCTCCTCGAGTTGAGTTCACTCCTCGAGTCTAGTACCGAGTCCACGAGTCGACAAGCTACTCCTCGTGCCGACTCTACGTTTCTCCTCGAGTTGAGTTCACTCCTCGAGTCTAGTACCGAGTCCACGAGTCGACAAGCTACTCCTCGTGCCGACTCTACGTTTCTCCTCGAGTCGAGTACCGAGCACACGAGTCGACAAGCTACTCCTCGTGCCGACTCTACGTTTCTCCTCGAGTTGAGTTCACTCCTCGAGTCGAGTACCGACCCCACGAGTCGACAAGCTACTCCTCGTGCCGACTCTACGTTTCTCCTCGAGTTGAGTTCACTCCTCGAGTCGAGTACCGAGCCCACGAGTCGCCAATCTACTCCTCGTGCCGACTCTACATTTCTCCTTGAGTTGATTTCACTCCTCGAGTTGAGTACCGAGTCCATGGGTCGATAAGCTACTCCTCGTGCCGACTCTACGTTTCTCCTCGAGTTGAGTTCACCCCTCGAGTCGAGTACCGAGTCCACGAGTCGACAAGCTACTCCTCGTGCCGACTCTACGTTTCTCCTCGAGTTGAGTTCACTCCTCGAGTCGAGTACCGAGCCCACGAGTCGACAAGCTACTCCTCGTGCCGACTCTACGTTTCTCCTCGAGTTGAGTTCACTCCTCGAGTCGAGTACCGAGTCCATGGGTCGATAAGCTACTCCTCGTGCCGACTCTACGTTTCTCCTCGAGTTGAGTTCACTCCTCGAGTCTATTACCGAGTCCACGAGTCGACAAGCTACTCCTCGTGCCGACTCCATGTTTCTCCTCGAGTTGAGTTCACTCCTTGAGTCGAGTACCGAGCACACGAGTCGACAAGCTACTCCTCGTGCCGACTCTACGTTTCTCCTCGAGTTGAGTTCACTCCTCGAGTCGAGTACCGACCCCACGAGTCGACAAGCTACTCCTCGTGCCGACTCTACGTTTCTCCTCGAGTTGAGTTCACTCCTCGAGTCGAGTACCGAGCCCACGAGTCGCCAATCTACTCCTCGTGCCGACTCTACATTTCTCCTTGAGTTGAGTTCACTCCTCGAGTCGAGTACCGAGTCCACGAGTCGACAAGCTACTCCTCGTGCCGACTCTACGTTTCTCCTCGAGTTGAGTTCACTCCTCGAGTCGAGTACCGAGCCCACGAGTCGACAAGCTACTCCTCGTGCTGACTCTACGTTTCTCCTCGAGTTGAGTTCACTCCTCGAGTCGAGTACCGAGCCCACGAGTCGACAAGCTACTCCTCGTGCCGACTCTACGTTTCTCCTCGAGTTGAGTTTACCCCTCGAGTCGAGTACCGAGTCCACGAGTCGACAAGCTACTCCTCGTGCCGACTCTATGTTTCTCCTCGAGTTGAGTTCACTCCTCGAGTCGAGTACCGAGCCCACGAGTCGACAAGCTACTCCTCGTGCCGACTCTACGTTTCTCCTCGAGTTGAGTTCACTCCTCGAGTCGAATACCGAGTCCATGGGTCGATAAGCTACTCCTCGTGCCGACTCTACGTTTCTCCTCGAGTTGAGTTCACTCCTCGAGTCTAGTACCGAGTCCACGAGTCGACAAGCTACTCCTCGTGCCGACTCTATGTTTCTCCTCGAGTTGAGTTCACTCCTCGAGTCGAGTACCGAGCACACGAGTCGACAAGCTACTCCTCGTGCTGACTCTACGTTTCTCCTCGAGTTGAGTTCACTCCTCGAGTCGAGTACCGACCCCACGAGTCGACAAGCTACTCCTCGTGCCGACTCTACGTTTCTCCTCGAGTTGAGTTCACTCCTCGAGTCGAGTACCGAGCCCACGAGTCGACAAGCTACTCCTCGTGCCGACTCTACGTTTCTCCTCGAGTTGAGTTCACTCCTCGAGTCGAGTACCGAGCCCACGAGTCGCGAATCTACTCCTCGTGCCGACTCTACATTTCTCCTTGAGTTGAGTTCACTCCTCGAGTCGAGTACCGAGTCCACGAGTCGACAAGCTACTCCTCGTGCCGACTCTACGTTTCTCCTCGAGTTGAGTTCACTCCTCGAGTCGAGTACCGAGCCCACGAGTCGCGAATCTACTCCTCGTGCCGACTCTACATTTCTCCTTGAGTTGAGTTCACTCCTCGAGTCGAGTACCGACCCCACGAGTCGACAAGCTACTCCTCGTGCCGACTCTACGTTTCTCCTCGAGTTGAGTTCACTCCTCGAGTCGAGTACCGAGCCCACGAGTCGACAAGCTACTCCTCGTGCCGACTCTACGTTTCTCCTCGAGTTGAGTTCACTCCTCGAGTCGAGTACCGAGTCCATGGGTCGATAAGCTACTCCTCGTGCCGACTCTACGTTTCTCCTCGAGTTGAGTTCACTCCTCGAGTCTAGTACCGAGTCCACGAGTCGACAAGCTACTCCTCGTGCCGACTCTACGTTTCTCCTCGAGTTGAGTTCACTCCTCGAGTCGAGTACCGAGCACACGAGTCGACAAGCTACTCCTCGTGCCGACTCTACGTTTCTCCTCGAGTTGAGTTCACTCCTCGAGTCGAGTACCGAGTCCACGAGTCGACAAGCTACTCCTCGTGCCGACTCTACGTTTCTCCTCGAGTTGAGTTTACCCCTCGAGTCGAGTACCGAGTCCACGAGTCGACAAGCTACTCCTCGTGCCGACTCTATGTTTCTCCTCGAGTTGAGTTCACTCCTCGAGTCGAGTACCGAGCCCACGAGTCGACAAGCTACTCCTCGTGCCGACTCTACGTTTCTCCTCGAGTTGAGTTCACTCCTCGAGTCGAATACCGAGTCCATGGGTCGATAAGCTACTCCTCGTGCCGACTCTACGTTTCTCCTCGAGTTGAGTTCACTCCTCGAGTCTAGTACCGAGTCCACGAGTCGACAAGCTACTCCTCGTGCCGACTCTATGTTTCTCCTCGAGTTGAGTTCACTCCTCGAGTCGAGTACCGAGCACACGAGTCGACAAGCTACTCCTCGTGCTGACTCTACGTTTCTCCTCGAGTTGAGTTCACTCCTCGAGTCGAGTACCGACCCCACGAGTCGACAAGCTACTCCTCGTGCCGACTCTACGTTTCTCCTCGAGTTGAGTTCACTCCTCGAGTCGAGTACCGAGCCCACGAGTCGACAAGCTACTCCTCGTGCCGACTCTACGTTTCTCCTCGAGTTGAGTTCACTCCTCGAGTCGAGTACCGAGCCCACGAGTCGCCAATCTCCTCCTCGTGCCGACTCTACATTTCTCCTTGAGTTGAGTTCACTCCTCGAGTCGAGTACCGAGCACACGAGTCGACAAGCTACTCCTCGTGCCGACTCTACGTTTCTCCTCGAGTTGAGTTCACTCCTCGAGTCGAGTACCGACCCCACGAGTCGACAAGCTACTCCTCGTGCCGACTCTACGTTTCTCCTCGAGTTGAGTTCACTCCTCGAGTCGAGTACCAAGCCCACGAGTTGACAAGCTACTCCTCGTGCCGACTCTACGTTTCTCCTCGAGTTGAGTTCACCCCTCGAGTCGAGTACCGAGTCCACGAGTCGACAAGCTACTCCTCGTGCCGACTCTACGTTTCTCCTCGAGTTGAGTTCACTCCTCGAGTCGAGTACCGAGCCCACGAGTCGACAAGCTACTCCTCGTGCCGACTCTACGTTTCTCCTCGAGTTGAGTTCACTCCTCGAGTCGAGTACCGAGTCCATGGGTCGATAAGCTACTCCTCGTGCCGACTCTACGTTTCTCCTCGAGTTGAGTTCACTCCTCGAGTCGAGTACCAAGTCCACGAGTCGACAAGCTACTCCTCGTGCCGACTCTACGTTTCTCCTCGAGTTGAGTTCACTCCTCGAGTCGAGTACCGAGTCCACGAGTCGACAAGCTACTCCTCGTGCCGACTCTACGTTTCTCCTCGAGTTGAGTTCACTCCTCGAGTCGAGTACCGAGCCCACGAGTCGACAAGCTACTCCTCGTGCCGACTCTGCGTTTCTCCTCGAGTTGAGTTCACTCCTCGAGTCGAGTACCGAGCCCACGAGTCGCCAATCTACTCCTCGTGCCGACTCTACATTTCTCCTTGAGTTGAGTTCACTCCTCGAGTCGAGTACCGAGTCCACGAGTCGACAAGCTACTCCTCGTGCCGACTCTACGTTTCTCCTCGAGTTGAGTTCACTCCTCGAGTCGAGTACCGAGCCCACGAGTCGCCAATCTACTCCTCGTGCCGACTCTACATTTCTCCTTGAGTTGAGTTCACTCCTCGAGTCGAGTACCGAGCCCACGAGTCGACAAGCTACTCCTCGTGCCGACTCTACGTTTCTCCTCGAGTTGAGTTCACTCCTCGAGTCGAGTACCGAGTCCATGGGTCGATAAGCTACTCCTCGTGCCGACTCTACGTGTCTCCTCGAGTTGAGTTCACTCCTCAAGTCGAGTACCGAGCCCACGAGTCGACAAGCTACTCCTCGTGCCGACTCTACGTTTCTCCTCGAGTTGAGTTCACTCCTCGAGTCGAGTACCGAGTCCATGGGTCGATAAGCTACTCCTCGTGCCGACTCTACGTTTCTCCTCGAGTTGAGTTCACTCCTCGAGTCGAGTACCGAGCCCACGAGTCGACAAGCTACTCCTCGTGCCGACTCTACGTTTCTCCTCGAGTTGAGTTCACTCCTCGAGTCGAGTACCGAGTCCATGGGTCGATAAGCTACTCCTCGTGCAGACTCTACGTTTCTCCTCGAGTTGAGTTCACTCCTCGAGTCTAGTACCGAGTCCACGAGTCGACAAGCTACTCCTCGTGCCGACTCTACGTTTCTCCTCGAGTTGAGTTCACTCCTCGAGTCTAGTACCGAGTCCACGAGTCGACAAGCTACTCCTCGTGCCGACTCTACGTTTCTCCTCGAGTCGAGTACCGAGCACACGAGTCGACAAGCTACTCCTCGTGCCGACTCTACGTTTCTCCTCGAGTTGAGTTCACTCCTCGAGTCGAGTACCGACCCCACGAGTCGACAAGCTACTCCTCGTGCCGACTCTACGTTTCTCCTCGAGTTGAGTTCACTCCTCGAGTCGAGTACCGAGCCCACGAGTCGCCAATCTACTCCTCGTGCCGACTCTACATTTCTCCTTGAGTTGATTTCACTCCTCGAGTTGAGTACCGAGTCCATGGGTCGATAAGCTACTCCTCGTGCCGACTCTACGTTTCTCCTCGAGTTGAGTTCACCCCTCGAGTCGAGTACCGAGTCCACGAGTCGACAAGCTACTCCTCGTGCCGACTCTACGTTTCTCCTCGAGTTGAGTTCACTCCTCGAGTCGAGTACCGAGCCCACGAGTCGACAAGCTACTCCTCGTGCCGACTCTACGTTTCTCCTCGAGTTGAGTTCACTCCTCGAGTCGAGTACCGAGTCCATGGGTCGATAAGCTACTCCTCGTGCCGACTCTACGTTTCTCCTCGAGTTGAGTTCACTCCTCGAGTCTATTACCGAGTCCACGAGTCGACAAGCTACTCCTCGTGCCGACTCTATGTTTCTCCTCGAGTTGAGTTCACTCCTTGAGTCGAGTACCGAGCACACGAGTCGACAAGCTACTCCTCGTGCCGACTCTACGTTTCTCCTCGAGTTGAGTTCACTCCTCGAGTCGAGTACCGACCCCACGAGTCGACAAGCTACTCCTCGTGCCGACTCTACGTTTCTCCTCGAGTTGAGTTCACTCCTCGAGTCGAGTACCGAGCCCACGAGTCGCCAATCTACTCCTCGTGCCGACTCTACATTTCTCCTTGAGTTGAGTTCACTCCTCGAGTCGAGTACCGAGTCCACGAGTCGACAAGCTACTCCTCGTGCCGACTCTACGTTTCTCCTCGAGTTGAGTTCACTCCTCGAGTCGAGTACCGAGCCCACGAGTCGACAAGCTACTCCTCGTGCTGACTCTACGTTTCTCCTCGAGTTGAGTTCACTCCTCGAGTCGAGTACCGAGCCCACGAGTCGACAAGCTACTCCTCGTGCCGACTCTACGTTTCTCCTCGAGTTGAGTTTACCCCTCGAGTCGAGTACCGAGTCCACGAGTCGACAAGCTACTCCTCGTGCCGACTCTATGTTTCTCCTCGAGTTGAGTTCACTCCTCGAGTCGAGTACCGAGCCCACGAGTCGACAAGCTACTCCTCGTGCCGACTCTACGTTTCTCCTCGAGTTGAGTTCACTCCTCGAGTCGAATACCGAGTCCATGGGTCGATAAGCTACTCCTCGTGCCGACTCTACGTTTCTCCTCGAGTTGAGTTCACTCCTCGAGTCTAGTACCGAGTCCACGAGTCGACAAGCTACTCCTCGTGCCGACTCTATGTTTCTCCTCGAGTTGAGTTCACTCCTCGAGTCGAGTACCGAGCACACGAGTCGACAAGCTACTCCTCGTGCTGACTCTACGTTTCTCCTCGTGTTGAGTTCACTCCTCGAGTCTAGTACCGAGTCCACGAGTCGACAAGCTACTCCTCGTGCCGACTCTACGTTTCTCCTCGAGTTGAGTTCACTCCTCGAGTCTAGTACCGAGTCCACGAGTCGACAAGCTACTCCTCGTGCCGACTCTACGTTTCTCCTCGAGTCGAGTACCGAGCACACGAGTCGACAAGCTACTCCTCGTGCCGACTCTACGTTTCTCCTCGAGTTGAGTTCACTCCTCGAGTCGAGTACCGACCCCACGAGTCGACAAGCTACTCCTCGTGCCGACTCTACGTTTCTCCTCGAGTTGAGTTCACTCCTCGAGTCGAGTACCGAGCCCACGAGTCGCCAATCTACTCCTCGTGCCGACTCTACATTTCTCCTTGAGTTGATTTCACTCCTCGAGTTGAGTACCGAGTCCATGGGTCGATAAGCTACTCCTCGTGCCGACTCTACGTTTCTCCTCGAGTTGAGTTCACCCCTCGAGTCGAGTACCGAGTCCACGAGTCGACAAGCTACTCCTCGTGCCGACTCTACGTTTCTCCTCGAGTTGAGTTCACTCCTCGAGTCGAGTACCGAGCCCACGAGTCGACAAGCTACTCCTCGTGCCGACTCTACGTTTCTCCTCGAGTTGAGTTCACTCCTCGAGTCGAGTACCGAGTCCATGGGTCGATAAGCTACTCCTCGTGCCGACTCTACGTTTCTCCTCGAGTTGAGTTCACTCCTCGAGTCTATTACCGAGTCCACGAGTCGACAAGCTACTCCTCGTGCCGACTCCATGTTTCTCCTCGAGTTGAGTTCACTCCTTGAGTCGAGTACCGAGCACACGAGTCGACAAGCTACTCCTCGTGCCGACTCTACGTTTCTCCTCGAGTTGAGTTCACTCCTCGAGTCGAGTACCGACCCCACGAGTCGACAAGCTACTCCTCGTGCCGACTCTACGTTTCTCCTCGAGTTGAGTTCACTCCTCGAGTCGAGTACCGAGCCCACGAGTCGCCAATCTACTCCTCGTGCCGACTCTACATTTCTCCTTGAGTTGAGTTCACTCCTCGAGTCGAGTACCGAGTCCACGAGTCGACAAGCTACTCCTCGTGCCGACTCTACGTTTCTCCTCGAGTTGAGTTCACTCCTCGAGTCGAGTACCGAGCCCACGAGTCGACAAGCTACTCCTCGTGCTGACTCTACGTTTCTCCTCGAGTTGAGTTCACTCCTCGAGTCGAGTACCGAGCCCACGAGTCGACAAGCTACTCCTCGTGCCGACTCTACGTTTCTCCTCGAGTTGAGTTTACCCCTCGAGTCGAGTACCGAGTCCACGAGTCGACAAGCTACTCCTCGTGCCGACTCTATGTTTCTCCTCGAGTTGAGTTCACTCCTCGAGTCGAGTACCGAGCCCACGAGTCGACAAGCTACTCCTCGTGCCGACTCTACGTTTCTCCTCGAGTTGAGTTCACTCCTCGAGTCGAATACCGAGTCCATGGGTCGATAAGCTACTCCTCGTGCCGACTCTACGTTTCTCCTCGAGTTGAGTTCACTCCTCGAGTCTAGTACCGAGTCCACGAGTCGACAAGCTACTCCTCGTGCCGACTCTATGTTTCTCCTCGAGTTGAGTTCACTCCTCGAGTCGAGTACCGAGCACACGAGTCGACAAGCTACTCCTCGTGCTGACTCTACGTTTCTCCTCGAGTTGAGTTCACTCCTCGAGTCGAGTACCGACCCCACGAGTCGACAAGCTACTCCTCGTGCCGACTCTACGTTTCTCCTCGAGTTGAGTTCACTCCTCGAGTCGAGTACCGAGCCCACGAGTCGACAAGCTACTCCTCGTGCCGACTCTACGTTTCTCCTCGAGTTGAGTTCACTCCTCGAGTCGAGTACCGAGCCCACGAGTCGCCAATCTACTCCTCGTGCCGACTCTACATTTCTCCTTGAGTTGAGTTCACTCCTCGAGTCGAGTACCGAGCACACGAGTCGACAAGCTACTCCTCGTGCCGACTCTACGTTTCTCCTCGAGTTGAGTTCACTCCTCGAGTCGAGTACCGACCCCACGAGTCGACAAGCTACTCCTCGTGCCGACTCTACGTTTCTCCTCGAGTTGAGTTCACTCCTCGAGTCGAGTACCAAGCCCACGAGTCGACAAGCTACTCCTCGTGCCGACTCTACGTTTCTCCTCGAGTTGAGTTCACCCCTCGAGTCGAGTACCGAGTCCACGAGTCGACAAGCTACTCCTCGTGCCGACTCTACGTTTCTCCTCGAGTTGAGTTCACTCCTCGAGTCGAGTACCGAGCCCACGAGTCGACAAGCTACTCCTCGTGCCGACTCTACGTTTCTCCTCGAGTTGAGTTCACTCCTCGAGTCGAGTACCGAGTCCATGGGTCGATAAGCTACTCCTCGTGCCGACTCTACGTTTCTCCTCGAGTTGAGTTCACTCCTCGAGTCGAGTACCAAGTCCACGAGTCGACAAGCTACTCCTCGTGCCGACTCTACGTTTCTCCTCGAGTTGAGTTCACTCCTCGAGTCGAGTACCGAGTCCACGAGTCGACAAGCTACTCCTCGTGTCGACTCTACGTTTCTCCTCGAGTTGAGTTCACTCCTCGAGTCGAGTACCGAGCCCACGAGTCGACAAGCTACTCCTCGTGCCGACTCTGCGTTTCTCCTCGAGTTGAGTTCACTCCTCGAGTCGAGTACCGAGCCCACGAGTCGCCAATCTACTCCTCGTGCCGACTCTACATTTCTCCTTGAGTTGAGTTCACTCCTCGAGTCGAGTACCGAGTCCACGAGTCGACAAGCTACTCCTCGTGCCGACTCTACGTTTCTCCTCGAGTTGAGTTCACTCCTCGAGTCGAGTACCGAGCCCACGAGTCGCCAATCTACTCCTCGTGCCGACTCTACATTTCTCCTTGAGTTGAGTTCACTCCTCGAGTCGAGTACCGACCCCACGAGTCGACAAGCTACTCCTCGTGCCGACTCTACGTTTCTCCTCGAGTTGAGTTCACTCCTCGAGTCGAGTACCGAGCCCACGAGTCGACAAGCTACTCCTCGTGCCGACTCTACGTTTCTCCTCGAGTTGAGTTCACTCCTCGAGTCGAGTACCGAGTCCATGGGTCGATAAGCTACTCCTCGTGCCGACTCTACGTTTCTCCTCGAGTTGAGTTCACTCCTCGAGTCTAGTACCGAGTCCACGAGTCGACAAGCTACTCCTCGTGCCGACTCTACGTTTCTCCTCGAGTTGAGTTCACTCCTCGAGTCGAGTACCGAGCACACGAGTCGACAAGCTACTCCTCGTGCCGACTCTACGTTTCTCCTCGAGTTGAGTTCACTCCTCGAGTCGAGTACCGAGCACACGAGTCGACAAGCTACTCCTCGTGCCGACTCTACGTTTCTCCTCGAGTTGAGTTCACTCCTCGAGTCGAGTACCGATCACACGAGTCGACAAGCTACTCCTCGTGCCGACTCTACGTTTCTCCTCGAGTTGAGTTCACTCCTCGAGTCGAGTACCGAGCCCACGAGTCGACAAGCTACTCCTCGTGCCGACTCTACGTTTCTCCTCGAGTTGAGTTCACTCCTCGAGTCGAGTACCGAGCCCACGAGTCGACAAGCTACTCCTCGTGCCGACTCTACGTTTCTCCTCGAGTTGAGTTCACTCCTCGAGTCGAGTACCGAGTCCATGGGTCGATAAGCTACTCCTCGTGCAGACTCTACGTTTCTCCTCGAGTTGAGTTCACTCCTCGAGTCTAGTACCGAGTCCACGAGTCGACAAGCTACTCCTCGTGCCGACTCTACGTTTCTCCTCGAGTTGAGTTCACTCCTCGAGTCTAGTACCGAGTCCACGAGTCGACAAGCTACTCCTCGTGCCGACTCTACGTTTCTCCTCGAGTCGAGTACCGAGCACACGAGTCGACAAGCTACTCCTCGTGCCGACTCTACGTTTCTCCTCGAGTTGAGTTCACTCCTCGAGTCGAGTACCGACCCCACGAGTCGACAAGCTACTCCTCGTGCCGACTCTACGTTTCTCCTCGAGTTGAGTTCACTCCTCGAGTCGAGTACCGAGCCCACGAGTCGCCAATCTACTCCTCGTGCCGACTCTACATTTCTCCTTGAGTTGAGTTCACTCCTCGAGTCGAGTACCGAGTCCACGAGTCGACAAGCTACTCCTCGTGCCGACTCTACGTTTCTCCTCGAGTTGAGTTCACTCCTCGAGTCGAGTACCGAGCCCACGAGTCGACAAGCTACTCCTCGTGCTGACTCTACGTTTCTCCTCGAGTTGAGTTCACTCCTCGAGTCGAGTACCGAGCCCACGAGTCGACAAGCTACTCCTCGTGCCGACTCTACGTTTCTCCTCGAGTTGAGTTTACCCCTCGAGTCGAGTACCGAGTCCACGAGTCGACAAGCTACTCCTCGTGCCGACTCTATGTTTCTCCTCGAGTTGAGTTCACTCCTCGAGTCGAGTACCGAGCCCACGAGTCGACAAGCTACTCCTCGTGCCGACTCTACGTTTCTCCTCGAGTTGAGTTCACTCCTCGAGTCGAGTACCGAGTCCATGGGTCGATAAGCTACTCCTCGTGCCGACTCTACGTTTCTCCTCGAGTTGAGTTCACTCCTCGAGTCTAGTACCGAGTCCACGAGTCGACAAGCTACTCCTCGTGCCGACTCTACGTTTCTCCTCGAGTTGAGTTCACTCCTCGAGTCTAGTACCGAGTCCACGAGTCGACAAGCTACTCCTCGTGCCGACTCTACGTTTCTCCTCGAGTCGAGTACCGACCCCACGAGTCGACAAGCTACTCCTCGTGCCGACTCTACGTTTCTCCTCGAGTTGAGTTCACTCCTCGAGTCGAGTACCGAGTCCATGGGTCGACAAGCTACTCCTCGTGCCGACTCTACGTTTCTCCTCGAGTTGAGTTCACTCCTCGAGTCGAGTACCGAGTCCATGGGTCGATAAGCTACTCCTCGTGCCGACTCTACGTTTCTCCTCGAGTTGAGTTCACTCCTCGAGTCTAGTACCGAGTCCACGAGTCGACAAGCTACTCCTCGTGCCGACTCTACGTTTCTCCTCGAGTTGAGTTCACTCCTCGAGTCGAGTACCGAGCCCACGAGTCGACAAGCTACTCCTCGTGCCGACTCTACGTTTCTCCTCGAGTTGAGTTCACTCCTCGAGTCGAGTACCGAGTCCATGGGTCGATAAGCTACTCCTCGTGCCGACTCTACGTTTCTCCTCGAGTTGAGTTCACTCCTCGAGTCTATTACCGAGTCCACGAGTCGACAAGCTACTCCTCGTGCCGACTCTATGTTTCTCCTCGAGTTGAGTTCACTCCTTGAGTCGAGTACCGAGCACACGAGTCGACAAGCTACTCCTCGTGCCGACTCTACGTTTCTCCTCGAGTTGAGTTCACTCCTCGAGTCGAGTACCGACCCCACGAGTCGACAAGCTACTCCTCGTGCCGACTCTACGTTTCTCCTCGAGTTGAGTTCACTCCTCGAGTCGAGTACCGAGCCCACGAGTCGCCAATCTACTCCTCGTCCCGACTCTACATTTCTCCTTGAGTTGAGTTCACTCCTCGAGTCGAGTACCGAGTCCACGAGTCGACAAGCTACTCCTCGTGCCGACTCTACGTTTCTCCTCGAGTTGAGTTCACTCCTCGAGTCTAGTACCGAGTCCACGAGTCGACAAGCTACTCCTCGTGCCGACTCTACGTTTCTCCTCGAGTCGAGTACCGAGCACACGAGTCGACAAGCTACTCCTCGTGCCGACTCTACGTTTCTCCTCGAGTTGAGTTCACTCCTCGAGTCGAGTACCGACCCCACGAGTCGACAAGCTACTCCTCGTGCCGACTCTACGTTTCTCCTCGAGTTGAGTTCACTCCTCGAGTCGAGTACCGAGCCCACGAGTCGCCAATCTACTCCTCGTGCCGACTCTACATTTCTCCTTGAGTTGATTTCACTCCTCGAGTTGAGTACCGAGTCCATGGGTCGATAAGCTACTCCTCGTGCCGACTCTACGTTTCTCCTCGAGTTGAGTTCACCCCTCGAGTCGAGTACCGAGTCCACGAGTCGACAAGCTACTCCTCGTGCCGACTCTACGTTTCTCCTCGAGTTGAGTTCACTCCTCGAGTCGAGTACCGAGCCCACGAGTCGACAAGCTACTCCTCGTGCCGACTCTACGTTTCTCCTCGAGTTGAGTTCACTCCTCGAGTCGAGTACCGAGTCCATGGGTCGATAAGCTACTCCTCGTGCCGACTCTACGTTTCTCCTCGAGTTGAGTTCACTCCTCGAGTCTATTACCGAGTCCACGAGTCGACAAGCTACTCCTCGTGCCGACTCTATGTTTCTCCTCGAGTTGAGTTCACTCCTTGAGTCGAGTACCGAGCACACGAGTCGACAAGCTACTCCTCGTGCCGACTCTACGTTTCTCCTCGAGTTGAGTTCACTCCTCGAGTCGAGTACCGACCCCACGAGTCGACAAGCTACTCCTCGTGCCGACTCTACGTTTCTCCTCGAGTTGAGTTCACTCCTCGAGTCGAGTACCGAGCCCACGAGTCGCCAATCTACTCCTCGTGCCGACTCTACATTTCTCCTTGAGTTGAGTTCACTCCTCGAGTCGAGTACCGAGTCCACGAGTCGACAAGCTACTCCTCGTGCCGACTCTACGTTTCTCCTCGAGTTGAGTTCACTCCTCGAGTCGAGTACCGAGCCCACGAGTCGACAAGCTACTCCTCGTGCTGACTCTACGTTTCTCCTCGAGTTGAGTTCACTCCTCGAGTCGAGTACCGAGCCCACGAGTCGACAAGCTACTCCTCGTGCCGACTCTACGTTTCTCCTCGAGTTGAGTTTACCCCTCGAGTCGAGTACCGAGTCCACGAGTCGACAAGCTACTCCTCGTGCCGACTCTATGTTTCTCCTCGAGTTGAGTTCACTCCTCGAGTCGAGTACCGAGCCCACGAGTCGACAAGCTACTCCTCGTGCCGACTCTACGTTTCTCCTCGAGTTGAGTTCACTCCTCGAGTCGAGTACCGAGTCCATGGGTCGATAAGCTACTCCTCGTGCCGACTCTACGTTTCTCCTCGAGTTGAGTTCACTCCTCGAGTCTAGTACCGAGTCCACGAGTCGACAAGCTACTCCTCGTGCCGACTCTACGTTTCTCCTCGAGTTGAGTTCACTCCTCGAGTCTAGTACCGAGTCCACGAGTCGACAAGCTACTCCTCGTGCCGACTCTACGTTTCTCCTCGAGTCGAGTACCGACCACACGAGTCGACAAGCTACTCCTCGTGCCGACTCTACGTTTCTCCTCGAGTTGAGTTCACTCCTCGAGTCGAGTACCGAGTCCATGGGTCGACAAGCTACTCCTCGTGCCGACTCTACGTTTCTCCTCGAGTTGAGTTCACTCCTCGAGTCGAGTACCGAGTCCATGGGTCGATAAGCTACTCCTCGTGCCGACTCTACGTTTCTCCTCGAGTTGAGTTCACTCCTCGAGTCTAGTACCGAGTCCACGAGTCGACAAGCTACTCCTCGTGCCGACTCTACGTTTCTCCTCGAGTTGAGTTCACTCCTCGAGTCGAGTACCGAGCCCACGAGTCGACAAGCTACTCCTCGTGCCGACTCTACGTTTCTCCTCGAGTTGAGTTCACTCCTCGAGTCGAGTACCGAGTCCATGGGTCGATAAGCTACTCCTCGTGCCGACTCTACGTTTCTCCTCGAGTTGAGTTCACTCCTCGAGTCTATTACCGAGTCCACGAGTCGACAAGCTACTCCTCGTGCCGACTCTATGTTTCTCCTCGAGTTGAGTTCACTCCTTGAGTCGAGTACCGAGCACACGAGTCGACAAGCTACTCCTCGTGCCGACTCTACGTTTCTCCTCGAGTTGAGTTCACTCCTCGAGTCGAGTACCGACCCCACGAGTCGACAAGCTACTCCTCGTGCCGACTCTACGTTTCTCCTCGAGTTGAGTTCACTCCTCGAGTCGAGTACCGAGTCCATGGGTCGATAAGCTACTCCTCGTGCCGACTCTACGTTTCTCCTCGAGTTGAGTTCACTCCTCGAGTCTAGTACCGAGTCCACGAGTCGACAAGCTACTCCTCGTGCCGACTCTACGTTTCTCCTCGAGTTGAGTTCACTCCTCGAGTCTAGTACCGAGTCCACGAGTCGACAAGCTACTCCTCGTGCCGACTCTACGTTTCTCCTCGAGTCGAGTACCGACCCCACGAGTCGACAAGCTACTCCTCGTGCCGACTCTACGTTTCTCCTCGAGTTGAGTTCACTCCTCGAGTCGAGTACCGAGTCCATGGGTCGACAAGCTACTCCTCGTGCCGACTCTACGTTTCTCCTCGAGTTGAGTTCACTCCTCGAGTCGAGTACCGAGTCCATGGGTCGATAAGCTACTCCTCGTGCCGACTCTACGTTTCTCCTCGAGTTGAGTTCACTCCTCGAGTCTAGTACCGAGTCCACGAGTCGACAAGCTACTCCTCGTGCCGACTCTACGTTTCTCCTCGAGTTGAGTTCACTCCTCGAGTCGAGTACCGAGCCCACGAGTCGACAAGCTACTCCTCGTGCCGACTCTACGTTTCTCCTCGAGTTGAGTTCACTCCTCGAGTCGAGTACCGAGTCCATGGGTCGATAAGCTACTCCTCGTGCCGACTCTACGTTTCTCCTCGAGTTGAGTTCACTCCTCGAGTCTATTACCGAGTCCACGAGTCGACAAGCTACTCCTCGTGCCGACTCTATGTTTCTCCTCGAGTTGAGTTCACTCCTTGAGTCGAGTACCGAGCACACGAGTCGACAAGCTACTCCTCGTGCCGACTCTACGTTTCTCCTCGAGTTGAGTTCACTCCTCGAGTCGAGTACCGACCCCACGAGTCGACAAGCTACTCCTCGTGCCGACTCTACGTTTCTCCTCGAGTTGAGTTCACTCCTCGAGTCGAGTACCGAGCCCACGAGTCGCCAATCTACTCCTCGTCCCGACTCTACATTTCTCCTTGAGTTGAGTTCACTCCTCGAGTCGAGTACCGAGTCCACGAGTCGACAAGCTACTCCTCGTGCCGACTCTACGTTTCTCCTCGAGTTGAGTTCACTCCTCGAGTCTAGTACCGAGTCCACGAGTCGACAAGCTACTCCTCGTGCCGACTCTACGTTTCTCCTCGAGTCGAGTACCGAGCACACGAGTCGACAAGCTACTCCTCGTGCCGACTCTACGTTTCTCCTCGAGTTGAGTTCACTCCTCGAGTCGAGTACCGACCCCACGAGTCGACAAGCTACTCCTCGTGCCGACTCTACGTTTCTCCTCGAGTTGAGTTCACTCCTCGAGTCGAGTACCGAGCCCACGAGTCGCCAATCTACTCCTCGTGCCGACTCTACATTTCTCCTTGAGTTGATTTCACTCCTCGAGTTGAGTACCGAGTCCATGGGTCGATAAGCTACTCCTCGTGCCGACTCTACGTTTCTCCTCGAGTTGAGTTCACCCCTCGAGTCGAGTACCGAGTCCACGAGTCGACAAGCTACTCCTCGTGCCGACTCTACGTTTCTCCTCGAGTTGAGTTCACTCCTCGAGTCGAGTACCGAGCCCACGAGTCGACAAGCTACTCCTCGTGCCGACTCTACGTTTCTCCTCGAGTTGAGTTCACTCCTCGAGTCGAGTACCGAGTCCATGGGTCGATAAGCTACTCCTCGTGCCGACTCTACGTTTCTCCTCGAGTTGAGTTCACTCCTCGAGTCTATTACCGAGTCCACGAGTCGACAAGCTACTCCTCGTGCCGACTCTATGTTTCTCCTCGAGTTGAGTTCACTCCTTGAGTCGAGTACCGAGCACACGAGTCGACAAGCTACTCCTCGTGCCGACTCTACGTTTCTCCTCGAGTTGAGTTCACTCCTCGAGTCGAGTACCGACCCCACGAGTCGACAAGCTACTCCTCGTGCCGACTCTACGTTTCTCCTCGAGTTGAGTTCACTCCTCGAGTCGAGTACCGAGCCCACGAGTCGCCAATCTACTCCTCGTGCCGACTCTACATTTCTCCTTGAGTTGAGTTCACTCCTCGAGTCGAGTACCGAGTCCACGAGTCGACAAGCTACTCCTCGTGCCGACTCTACGTTTCTCCTCGAGTTGAGTTCACTCCTCGAGTCGAGTACCGAGCCCACGAGTCGACAAGCTACTCCTCGTGCTGACTCTACGTTTCTCCTCGAGTTGAGTTCACTCCTCGAGTCGAGTACCGAGCCCACGAGTCGACAAGCTACTCCTCGTGCCGACTCTACGTTTCTCCTCGAGTTGAGTTTACCCCTCGAGTCGAGTACCGAGTCCACGAGTCGACAAGCTACTCCTCGTGCCGACTCTATGTTTCTCCTCGAGTTGAGTTCACTCCTCGAGTCGAGTACCGAGCCCACGAGTCGACAAGCTACTCCTCGTGCCGACTCTACGTTTCTCCTCGAGTTGAGTTCACTCCTCGAGTCGAGTACCGAGTCCATGGGTCGATAAGCTACTCCTCGTGCCGACTCTACGTTTCTCCTCGAGTTGAGTTCACTCCTCGAGTCTAGTACCGAGTCCACGAGTCGACAAGCTACTCCTCGTGCCGACTCTACGTTTCTCCTCGAGTTGAGTTCACTCCTCGAGTCTAGTACCGAGTCCACGAGTCGACAAGCTACTCCTCGTGCCGACTCTACGTTTCTCCTCGAGTCGAGTACCGACCCCACGAGTCGACAAGCTACTCCTCGTGCCGACTCTACGTTTCTCCTCGAGTTGAGTTCACTCCTCGAGTCGAGTACCGAGTCCATGGGTCGACAAGCTACTCCTCGTGCCGACTCTACGTTTCTCCTCGAGTTGAGTTCACTCCTCGAGTCGAGTACCGAGTCCATGGGTCGATAAGCTACTCCTCGTGCCGACTCTACGTTTCTCCTCGAGTTGAGTTCACTCCTCGAGTCTAGTACCGAGTCCACGAGTCGACAAGCTACTCCTCGTGCCGACTCTACGTTTCTCCTCGAGTTGAGTTCACTCCTCGAGTCGAGTACCGAGCACACGAGTCGACAAGCTACTCCTCGTGCCGACTCTACGTTTCTCCTCGAGTTGAGTTCACTCCTCGAGTCGAGTACCGAGCACACGAGTCGACAAGCTACTCCTCGTGCCGACTCTACGTTTCTCCTCGAGTTGAGTTCACTCCTCGAGTCGAGTACCGATCACACGAGTCGACAAGCTACTCCTCGTGCCGACTCTACGTTTCTCCTCGAGTTGAGTTCACTCCTCGAGTCGAGTACCGAGCCCACGAGTCGACAAGCTACTCCTCGTGCCGACTCTACGTTTCTCCTCGAGTTGAGTTCACTCCTCGAGTCGAGTACCGAGCCCACGAGTCGACAAGCTACTCCTCGTGCCGACTCTACGTTTCTCCTCGAGTTGAGTTCACTCCTCGAGTCGAGTACCGAGTCCATGGGTCGATAAGCTACTCCTCGTGCAGACTCTACGTTTCTCCTCGAGTTGAGTTCACTCCTCGAGTCTAGTACCGAGTCCACGAGTCGACAAGCTACTCCTCGTGCCGACTCTACGTTTCTCCTCGAGTTGAGTTCACTCCTCGAGTCTAGTACCGAGTCCACGAGTCGACAAGCTACTCCTCGTGCCGACTCTACGTTTCTCCTCGAGTCGAGTACCGAGCACACGAGTCGACAAGCTACTCCTCGTGCCGACTCTACGTTTCTCCTCGAGTTGAGTTCACTCCTCGAGTCGAGTACCGAGTCCATGGGTCGATAAGCTACTCCTCGTGCCGACTCTACGTTTCTCCTCGAGTTGAGTTCACTCCTCGAGTCTAGTACCGAGTCCACGAGTCGACAAGCTACTCCTCGTGCCGACTCTACGTTTCTCCTCGAGTTGAGTTCACTCCTCGAGTCGAGTACCGAGCCCACGAGTCGACAAGCTACTCCTCGTGCCGACTCTACGTTTCTCCTCGAGTTGAGTTCACTCCTCGAGTCGAGTACCGAGTCCATGGGTCGATAAGCTACTCCTCGTGCCGACTCTACGTTTCTCCTCGAGTTGAGTTCACTCCTCGAGTCTATTACCGAGTCCACGAGTCGACAAGCTACTCCTCGTGCCGACTCTATGTTTCTCCTCGAGTTGAGTTCACTCCTTGAGTCGAGTACCGAGCACACGAGTCGACAAGCTACTCCTCGTGCCGACTCTACGTTTCTCCTCGAGTTGAGTTCACTCCTCGAGTCGAGTACCGACCCCACGAGTCGACAAGCTACTCCTCGTGCCGACTCTACGTTTCTCCTCGAGTTGAGTTCACTCCTCGAGTCGAGTACCGAGCCCACGAGTCGCCAATCTACTCCTCGTCCCGACTCTACATTTCTCCTTGAGTTGAGTTCACTCCTCGAGTCGAGTACCGAGTCCACGAGTCGACAAGCTACTCCTCGTGCCGACTCTACGTTTCTCCTCGAGTTGAGTTCACTCCTCGAGTCGAGTACCGAGTCCACGAGTCGACAAGCTACTCCTCGTGCCGACTCTACGTTTCTCCTCGAGTTGAGTTCACTCCTCGAGTCGAGTACCGAGCCCACGAGTCGACAAGCTACTCCTCGTGCTGACTCTACGTTTCACCTCGAGTTGAGTTCACTCCTCGAGTCGAGTACCGAGCCCACGAGTCGACAAGCTACTCCTCGTGCCGACTCTACGTTTCTCCTCGAGTTGAGTTTACCCCTCGAGTCGAGTACCGAGTCCACGAGTCGACAAGCTACTCCTCGTGCCGACTCTATGTTTCTCCTCGAGTTGAGTTCACTCCTCGAGTCGAGTACCGAGCCCACGAGTCGACAAGCTACTCCTCGTGCCGACTCTACGTTTCTCCTCGAGTTGAGTTCACTCCTCGAGTCGAGTACCGAGTCCATGGGTCGATAAGCTACTCCTCGTGCCGACTCTACGTTTCTCCTCGAGTTGAGTTCACTCCTCGAGTCTAGTACCGAGTCCACGAGTCGACAAGCTACTCCTCGTGCCGACTCTACGTTTCTCCTCGAGTTGAGTTCACTCCTCGAGTCTAGTACCGAGTCCACGAGTCGACAAGCTACTCCTCGTGCCGACTCTACGTTTCTCCTCGAGTCGAGTACCGACCCCACGAGTCGACAAGCTACTCCTCGTGCCGACTCTACGTTTCTCCTCGAGTTGAGTTCACTCCTCGAGTCGAGTACCGAGTCCATGGGTCGACAAGCTACTCCTCGTGCCGACTCTACGTTTCTCCTCGAGTTGAGTTCACTCCTCGAGTCGAGTACCGAGTCCATGGGTCGATAAGCTACTCCTCGTGCCGACTCTACGTTTCTCCTCGAGTTGAGTTCACTCCTCGAGTCTAGTACCGAGTCCACGAGTCGACAAGCTACTCCTCGTGCCGACTCTACGTTTCTCCTCGAGTTGAGTTCACTCCTCGAGTCGAGTACCGAGCACACGAGTCGACAAGCTACTCCTCGTGCCGACTCTACGTTTCTCCTCGAGTTGAGTTCACTCCTCGAGTCGAGTACCGAGCACACGAGTCGACAAGCTACTCCTCGTGCCGACTCTACGTTTCTCCTCGAGTTGAGTTCACTCCTCGAGTCGAGTACCGATCACACGAGTCGACAAGCTACTCCTCGTGCCGACTCTACGTTTCTCCTCGAGTTGAGTTCACTCCTCGAGTCGAGTACCGAGCCCACGAGTCGACAAGCTACTCCTCGTGCCGACTCTACGTTTCTCCTCGAGTTGAGTTCACTCCTCGAGTCGAGTACCGAGCCCACGAGTCGACAAGCTACTCCTCGTGCCGACTCTACGTTTCTCCTCGAGTTGAGTTCACTCCTCGAGTCGAGTACCGAGTCCATGGGTCGATACGCTACTCCTCGTGCAGACTCTACGTTTCTCCTCGAGTTGAGTTCACTCCTCGAGTCTAGTACCGAGTCCACGAGTCGACAAGCTACTCCTCGTGCCGACTCTACGTTTCTCCTCGAGTTGAGTTCACTCCTCGAGTCTAGTACCGAGTCCACGAGTCGACAAGCTACTCCTCGTGCCGACTCTACGTTTCTCCTCGAGTCGAGTACCGAGCACACGAGTCGACAAGCTACTCCTCGTGCCGACTCTACGTTTCTCCTCGAGTTGAGTTCACTCCTCGAGTCGAGTACCGAGTCCATGGGTCGATAAGCTACTCCTCGTGCCGACTCTACGTTTCTCCTCGAGTTGAGTTCACTCCTCGAGTCTAGTACCGAGTCCACGAGTCGACAAGCTACTCCTCGTGCCGACTCTACGTTTCTCCTCGAGTTGAGTTCACTCCTCGAGTCGAGTACCGAGCCCACGAGTCGACAAGCTACTCCTCGTGCCGACTCTACGTTTCTCCTCGAGTTGAGTTCACTCCTCGAGTCGAGTACCGAGTCCATGGGTCGATAAGCTACTCCTCGTGCCGACTCTACGTTTCTCCTCGAGTTGAGTTCACTCCTCGAGTCTATTACCGAGTCCACGAGTCGACAAGCTACTCCTCGTGCCGACTCTATGTTTCTCCTCGAGTTGAGTTCACTCCTTGAGTCGAGTACCGAGCACACGAGTCGACAAGCTACTCCTCGTGCCGACTCTACGTTTCTCCTCGAGTTGAGTTCACTCCTCGAGTCGAGTACCGACCCCACGAGTCGACAAGCTACTCCTCGTGCCGACTCTACGTTTCTCCTCGAGTTGAGTTCACTCCTCGAGTCGAGTACCGAGCCCACGAGTCGCCAATCTACTCCTCGTCCCGACTCTACATTTCTCCTTGAGTTGAGTTCACTCCTCGAGTCGAGTACCGAGTCCACGAGTCGACAAGCTACTCCTCGTGCCGACTCTACGTTTCTCCTCGAGTTGAGTTCACTCCTCGAGTCTAGTACCGAGTCCACGAGTCGACAAGCTACTCCTCGTGCCGACTCTACATTTCTCCTCGAGTCGAGTACCGAGCACACGAGTCGACAAGCTACTCCTCGTGCCGACTCTACGTTTCTCCTCGAGTTGAGTTCACTCCTCGAGTCGAGTACCGACCCCACGAGTCGACAAGCTACTCCTCGTGCCGACTCTACGTTTCTCCTCGAGTTGAGTTCACTCCTCGAGTCGAGTACCGAGCCCACGAGTCGCCAATCTACTCCTCGTGCCGACTCTACATTTCTCCTTGAGTTGATTTCACTCCTCGAGTTGAGTACCGAGTCCATGGGTCGATAAGCTACTCCTCGTGCCGACTCTACGTTTCTCCTCGAGTTGAGTTCACCCCTCGAGTCGAGTACCGAGTCCACGAGTCGACAAGCTACTCCTCGTGCCGACTCTACGTTTCTCCTCGAGTTGAGTTCACTCCTCGAGTCGAGTACCGAGCCCACGAGTCGACAAGCTACTCCTCGTGCCGACTCTACGTTTCTCCTCGAGTTGAGTTCACTCCTCGAGTCGAGTACCGAGTCCATGGGTCGATAAGCTACTCCTCGTGCCGACTCTACGTTTCTCCTCGAGTTGAGTTCACTCCTCGAGTCTATTACCGAGTCCACGAGTCGACAAGCTACTCCTCGTGCCGACTCTATGTTTCTCCTCGAGTTGAGTTCACTCCTTGAGTCGAGTACCGAGCACACGAGTCGACAAGCTACTCCTCGTGCCGACTCTACGTTTCTCCTCGAGTTGAGTTCACTCCTCGAGTCGAGTACCGACCCCACGAGTCGACAAGCTACTCCTCGTGCCGACTCTACGTTTCTCCTCGAGTTGAGTTCACTCCTCGAGTCGAGTACCGAGCCCACGAGTCGCCAATCTACTCCTCGTGCCGACTCTACATTTCTCCTTGAGTTGAGTTCACTCCTCGAGTCGAGTACCGAGTCCACGAGTCGACAAGCTACTCCTCGTGCCGACTCTACGTTTCTCCTCGAGTTGAGTTCACTCCTCGAGTCGAGTACCGAGCCCACGAGTCGACAAGCTACTCCTCGTGCTGACTCTACGTTTCTCCTCGAGTTGAGTTCACTCCTCGAGTCGAGTACCGAGCCCACGAGTCGACAAGCTACTCCTCGTGCCGACTCTACGTTTCTCCTCGAGTTGAGTTTACCCCTCGAGTCGAGTACCGAGTCCACGAGTCGACAAGCTACTCCTCGTGCCGACTCTATGTTTCTCCTCGAGTTGAGTTCACTCCTCGAGTCGAGTACCGAGCCCACGAGTCGACAAGCTACTCCTCGTGCCGACTCTACGTTTCTCCTCGAGTTGAGTTCACTCCTCGAGTCGAGTACCGACCCCACGAGTCGACAAGCTACTCCTCGTGCCGACTCTACGTTTCTCCTCGAGTTGAGTTCACTCCTCGAGTCGAGTACCGAGCCCACGAGTCGCCAATCTACTCCTCGTGCCGACTCTACATTTCTCCTTGAGTTGAGTTCACTCCTCGAGTCGAGTACCGAGTCCACGAGTCGACAAGCTACTCCTCGTGCCGACTCTACGTTTCTCCTCGAGTTGAGTTCACTCCTCGAGTCGAGTACCGAGCCCACGAGTCGACAAGCTACTCCTCGTGCTGACTCTACGTTTCTCCTCGAGTTGAGTTCACTCCTCGAGTCGAGTACCGAGCCCACGAGTCGACAAGCTACTCCTCGTGCCGACTCTACGTTTCTCCTCGAGTTGAGTTTACCCCTCGAGTCGAGTACCGAGTCCACGAGTCGACAAGCTACTCCTCGTGCCGACTCTATGTTTCTCCTCGAGTTGAGTTCACTCCTCGAGTCGAGTACCGAGCCCACGAGTCGACAAGCTACTCCTCGTGCCGACTCTACGTTTCTCCTCGAGTTGAGTTCACTCCTCGAGTCTATTACCGAGTCCACGAGTCGACAAGCTACTCCTCGTGCCGACTCTATGTTTCTCCTCGAGTTGAGTTCACTCCTTGAGTCGAGTACCGAGCACACGAGTCGACAAGCTACTCCTCGTGCCGACTCTACGTTTCTCCTCGAGTTGAGTTCACTCCTCGAGTCGAGTACCGACCCCACGAGTCGACAAGCTACTCCTCGTGCCGACTCTACGTTTCTCCTCGAGTTGAGTTCACTCCTCGAGTCGAGTACCGAGCCCACGAGTCGCCAATCTACTCCTCGTGCCGACTCTACATTTCTCCTTGAGTTGAGTTCACTCCTCGAGTCGAGTACCGAGTCCACGAGTCGACAAGCTACTCCTCGTGCCGACTCTACGTTTCTCCTCGAGTTGCGTTCACTCCTCGAGTCGAGTACCGAGCCCACGAGTCGACAAGCTACTCCTCGTGCTGACTCTACGTTTCTCCTCGAGTTGAGTTCACTCCTCGAGTCGAGTACCGAGCCCACGAGTCGACAAGCTACTCCTCGTGCCGACTCTACGTTTCTCCTCGAGTTGAGTTTACCCCTCGAGTCGAGTACCGAGTCCACGAGTCGACAAGCTACTCCTCGTGCCGACTCTATGTTTCTCCTCGAGTTGAGTTCACTCCTCGAGTCGAGTACCGAGCCCACGAGTCGACAAGCTACTCCTCGTGCCGACTCTACGTTTCTCCTCGAGTTGAGTTCACTCCTCGAGTCGAGTACCGACCCCACGAGTCGACAAGCTACTCCTCGTGCCGACTCTACGTTTCTCCTCGAGTTGAGTTCACTCCTCGAGTCGAGTACCGAGCCCACGAGTCGCCAATCTACTCCTCGTGCCGACTCTACATTTCTCCTTGAGTTGAGTTCACTCCTCGAGTCGAGTACCGAGTCCACGAGTCGACAAGCTACTCCTCGTGCCGACTCTACGTTTCTCCTCGAGTTGAGTTCACTCCTCGAGTCGAGTACCGAGCCCACGAGTCGACAAGCTACTCCTCGTGCTGACTCTACGTTTCTCCTCGAGTTGAGTTCACTCCTCGAGTCGAGTACCGAGCCCACGAGTCGACAAGCTACTCCTCGTGCCGACTCTACGTTTCTCCTCGAGTTGAGTTTACCCCTCGAGTCGAGTACCGAGTCCACGAGTCGACAAGCTACTCCTCGTGCCGACTCTATGTTTCTCCTCGAGTTGAGTTCACTCCTCGAGTCGAGTACCGAGCCCACGAGTCGACAAGCTACTCCTCGTGCCGACTCTACATTTCTCCTCGAGTTGAGTTCACTCCTCGAGTCGAGTACCGAGTCCATGGGTCGATAAGCTACTCCTCGTGCCGACTCTACGTTTCTCCTCGAGTTGAGTTCACTCCTCGAGTCTAGTACCGAGTCCACGAGTCGACAAGCTACTCCTCGTGCCGACTCTACGTTTCTCCTCGAGTTGAGTTCACTCCTCGAGTCTAGTACCGAGTCCACGAGTCGACAAGCTACTCCTCGTGCCGACTCTACGTTTCTCCTCGAGTCGAGTACCGACCCCACGAGTCGACAAGCTACTCCTCGTGCCGACTCTACGTTTCTCCTCGAGTTGAGTTCACTCCTCGAGTCGAGTACCGAGTCCATGGGTCGACAAGCTACTCCTCGTGCCGACTCTACGTTTCTCCTCGAGTTGAGTTCACTCCTCGAGTCGAGTACCGAGTCCATGGGTCGATAAGCTACTCCTCGTGCCGACTCTACGTTTCTCCTCGAGTTGAGTTCACTCCTCGAGTCTAGTACCGAGTCCACGAGTCGACAAGCTACTCCTCGTGCCGACTCTACGTTTCTCCTCGAGTTGAGTTCACTCCTCGAGTCGAGTACCGAGCACACGAGTCGACAAGCTACTCCTCGTGCCGACTCTACGTTTCTCCTCGAGTTGAGTTCACTCCTCGAGTCGAGTACGGAGCACACGAGTCGACAAGCTACTCCTCGTGCCGACTCTACGTTTCTCCTCGAGTTGAGTTCACTCCTCGAGTCGAGTACCGATCACACGAGTCGACAAGCTACTCCTCGTGCCGACTCTACGTTTCTCCTCGAGTTGAGTTCACTCCTCGAGTCGAGTACCGAGCCCACGAGTCGACAAGCTACTCCTCGTGCCGACTCTACGTTTCTCCTCGAGTTGAGTTCACTCCTCGAGTCGAGTACCGAGCCCACGAGTCGACAAGCTACTCCTCGTGCCGACTCTACGTTTCTCCTCGAGTTGAGTTCACTCCTCGAGTCGAGTACCGAGTCCATGGGTCGATAAGCTACTCCTCGTGCAGACTCTACGTTTCTCCTCGAGTTGAGTTCACTCCTCGAGTCTAGTACCGAGTCCACGAGTCGACAAGCTACTCCTCGTGCCGACTCTACGTTTCTCCTCGAGTTGAGTTCACTCCTCGAGTCTAGTACCGAGTCCACGAGTCGACAAGCTACTCCTCGTGCCGACTCTACGTTTCTCCTCGAGTCGAGTACCGAGCACACGAGTCGACAAGCTACTCCTCGTGCCGACTCTACGTTTCTCCTCGAGTTGAGTTCACTCCTCGAGTCGAGTACCGAGTCCATGGGTCGATAAGCTACTCCTCGTGCCGACTCTACGTTTCTCCTCGAGTTGAGTTCACTCCTCGAGTCTAGTACCGAGTCCACGAGTCGACAAGCTACTCCTCGTGCCGACTCTACGTTTCTCCTCGAGTTGAGTTCACTCCTCGAGTCGAGTACCGAGCCCACGAGTCGACAAGCTACTCCTCGTGCCGACTCTACGTTTCTCCTCGAGTTGAGTTCACTCCTCGAGTCGAGTACCGAGTCCATGGGTCGATAAGCTACTCCTCGTGCCGACTCTACGTTTCTCCTCGAGTTGAGTTCACTCCTCGAGTCTATTACCGAGTCCACGAGTCGACAAGCTACTCCTCGTGCCGACTCTATGTTTCTCCTCGAGTTGAGTTCACTCCTTGAGTCGAGTACCGAGCACACGAGTCGACAAGCTACTCCTCGTGCCGACTCTACGTTTCTCCTCGAGTTGAGTTCACTCCTCGAGTCGAGTACCGACCCCACGAGTCGACAAGCTACTCCTCGTGCCGACTCTACGTTTCTCCTCGAGTTGAGTTCACTCCTCGAGTCGAGTACCGAGCCCACGAGTCGCCAATCTACTCCTCGTCCCGACTCTACATTTCTCCTTGAGTTGAGTTCACTCCTCGAGTCGAGTACCGAGTCCACGAGTCGACAAGCTACTCCTCGTGCCGACTCTACGTTTCTCCTCGAGTTGAGTTCACTCCTCGAGTCTAGTACCGAGTCCACGAGTCGACAAGCTACTCCTCGTGCCGACTCTACATTTCTCCTCGAGTCGAGTACCGAGCACACGAGTCGACAAGCTACTCCTCGTGCCGACTCTACGTTTCTCCTCGAGTTGAGTTCACTCCTCGAGTCGAGTACCGACCCCACGAGTCGACAAGCTACTCCTCGTGCCGACTCTACGTTTCTCCTCGAGTTGAGTTCACTCCTCGAGTCGAGTACCGAGCCCACGAGTCGCCAATCTACTCCTCGTGCCGACTCTACATTTCTCCTTGAGTTGATTTCACTCCTCGAGTTTAGTACCGAGTCCATGGGTCGATAAGCTACTCCTCGTGCCGACTCTACGTTTCTCCTCGAGTTGAGTTCACCCCTCGAGTCGAGTACCGAGTCCACGAGTCGACAAGCTACTCCTCGTGCCGACTCTACGTTTCTCCTCGAGTTGAGTTCACTCCTCGAGTCGAGTACCGAGCCCACGAGTCGACAAGCTACTCCTCGTGCCGACTCTACGTTTCTCCTCGAGTTGAGTTCACTCCTCGAGTCGAGTACCGAGTCCATGGGTCGATAAGCTACTCCTCGTGCCGACTCTACGTTTCTCCTCGAGTTGAGTTCACTCCTCGAGTCTATTACCGAGTCCACGAGTCGACAAGCTACTCCTCGTGCCGACTCTATGTTTCTCCTCGAGTTGAGTTCACTCCTTGAGTCGAGTACCGAGCACACGAGTCGACAAGCTACTCCTCGTGCCGACTCTACGTTTCTCCTCGAGTTGAGTTCACTCCTCGAGTCGAGTACCGACCCCACGAGTCGACAAGCTACTCCTCGTGCCGACTCTACGTTTCTCCTCGAGTTGAGTTCACTCCTCGAGTCGAGTACCGAGCCCACGAGTCGCCAATCTACTCCTCGTGCCGACTCTACATTTCTCCTTGAGTTGAGTTCACTCCTCGAGTCGAGTACCGAGTCCACGAGTCGACAAGCTACTCCTCGTGCCGACTCTACGTTTCTCCTCGAGTTGAGTTCACTCCTCGAGTCGAGTACCGAGCCCACGAGTCGACAAGCTACTCCTCGTGCTGACTCTACGTTTCTCCTCGAGTTGAGTTCACTCCTCGAGTCGAGTACCGAGCCCACGAGTCGACAAGCTACTCCTCGTGCCGACTCTACGTTTCTCCTCGAGTTGAGTTTACCCCTCGAGTCGAGTACCGAGTCCACGAGTCGACAAGCTACTCCTCGTGCCGACTCTATGTTTCTCCTCGAGTTGAGTTCACTCCTCGAGTCGAGTACCGAGCCCACGAGTCGACAAGCTACTCCTCGTGCCGACTCTACGTTTCTCCTCGAGTTGAGTTCACTCCTCGAGTCGAGTACCGAGTCCATGGGTCGATAAGCTACTCCTCGTGCCGACTCTACGTTTCTCCTCGAGTTGAGTTCACTCCTCGAGTCTAGTACCGAGTCCACGAGTCGACAAGCTACTCCTCGTGCCGACTCTACGTTTCTCCTCGAGTTGAGTTCACTCCTCGAGTCTAGTACCGAGTCCACGAGTCGACAAGCTACTCCTCGTGCCGACTCTACGTTTCTCCTCGAGTCGAGTACCGACCCCACGAGTCGACAAGCTACTCCTCGTGCCGACTCTACGTTTCTCCTCGAGTTGAGTTCACTCCTCGAGTCGAGTACCGAGTCCATGGGTCGACAAGCTACTCCTCGTGCCGACTCTACGTTTCTCCTCGAGTTGAGTTCACTCCTCGAGTCGAGTACCGAGTCCATGGGTCGATAAGCTACTCCTCGTGCCGACTCTACGTTTCTCCTCGAGTTGAGTTCACTCCTCGAGTCTAGTACCGAGTCCACGAGTCGACAAGCTACTCCTCGTGCCGACTCTACGTTTCTCCTCGAGTTGAGTTCACTCCTCGAGTCGAGTACCGAGCACACGAGTCGACAAGCTACTCCTCGTGCCGACTCTACGTTTCTCCTCGAGTTGAGTTCACTCCTCGAGTCGAGTACCGAGCACACGAGTCGACAAGCTACTCCTCGTGCCGACTCTACGTTTCTCCTCGAGTTGAGTTCACTCCTCGAGTCGAGTACCGATCACACGAGTCGACAAGCTACTCCTCGTGCCGACTCTACGTTTCTCCTCGAGTTGAGTTCACTCCTCGAGTCGAGTACCGAGCCCACGAGTCGACAAGCTACTCCTCGTGCCGACTCTACGTTTCTCCTCGAGTTGAGTTCACTCCTCGAGTCGAGTACCGAGCCCACGAGTCGACAAGCTACTCCTCGTGCCGACTCTACGTTTCTCCTCGAGTTGAGTTCACTCCTCGAGTCGAGTACCGAGTCCATGGGTCGATAAGCTACTCCTCGTGCAGACTCTACGTTTCTCCTCGAGTTGAGTTCACTCCTCGAGTCTAGTACCGAGTCCACGAGTCGACAAGCTACTCCTCGTGCCGACTCTACGTTTCTCCTCGAGTTGAGTTCACTCCTCGAGTCTAGTACCGAGTCCACGAGTCGACAAGCTACTCCTCGTGCCGACTCTACGTTTCTCCTCGAGTCGAGTACCGAGCACACGAGTCGACAAGCTACTCCTCGTGCCGACTCTACGTTTCTCCTCGAGTTGAGTTCACTCCTCGAGTCGAGTACCGACCCCACGAGTCGACAAGCTACTCCTCGTGCCGACTCTACGTTTCTCCTCGAGTTGAGTTCACTCCTCGAGTCGAGTACCGAGCCCACGAGTCGCCAATCTACTCCTCGTGCCGACTCTACATTTCTCCTTGAGTTGATTTCACTCCTCGAGTTGAGTACCGAGTCCATGGGTCGATAAGCTACTCCTCGTGCCGACTCTACGTTTCTCCTCGAGTTGAGTTCACCCCTCGAGTCGAGTACCGAGTCCACGAGTCGACAAGCTACTCCTCGTGCCGACTCTACGTTTCTCCTCGAGTTGAGTTCACTCCTCGAGTCGAGTACCGAGCCCACGAGTCGACAAGCTACTCCTCGTGCCGACTCTACGTTTCTCCTCGAGTTGAGTTCACTCCTCGAGTCGAGTACCGAGTCCATGGGTCGATAAGCTACTCCTCGTGCCGACTCTACGTTTCTCCTCGAGTTGAGTTCACTCCTCGAGTCTATTACCGAGTCCACGAGTCGACAAGCTACTCCTCGTGCCGACTCTATGTTTCTCCTCGAGTTGAGTTCACTCCTTGAGTCGAGTACCGAGCACACGAGTCGACAAGCTACTCCTCGTGCCGACTCTACGTTTCTCCTCGAGTTGAGTTCACTCCTCGAGTCGAGTACCGACCCCACGAGTCGACAAGCTACTCCTCGTGCCGACTCTACGTTTCTCCTCGAGTTGAGTTCACTCCTCGAGTCGAGTACCGAGCCCACGAGTCGCCAATCTACTCCTCGTGCCGACTCTACATTTCTCCTTGAGTTGAGTTCACTCCTCGAGTCGAGTACCGAGTCCACGAGTCGACAAGCTACTCCTCGTGCCGACTCTACGTTTCTCCTCGAGTTGAGTTCACTCCTCGAGTCGAGTACCGAGCCCACGAGTCGACAAGCTACTCCTCGTGCTGACTCTACGTTTCTCCTCGAGTTGAGTTCACTCCTCGAGTCGAGTACCGAGCCCACGAGTCGACAAGCTACTCCTCGTGCCGACTCTACGTTTCTCCTCGAGTTGAGTTTACCCCTCGAGTCGAGTACCGAGTACACGAGTCGACAAGCTACTCCTCGTGCCGACTCTATGTTTCTCCTCGAGTTGAGTTCACTCCTCGAGTCGAGTACCGAGCCCACGAGTCGACAAGCTACTCCTCGTGCCGACTCTACGTTTCTCCTCGAGTTGAGTTCACTCCTCGAGTCGAGTATCGAGTCCATGGGTCGATAAGCTACTCCTCGTGCCGACTCTACGTTTCTCCTCGAGTTGAGTTCACTCCTCGAGTCTACTACCGAGTCCACGAGTCGACAAGCTACTCCTCGTGCCGACTCTATGTTTCTCCTCGAGTTGAGTTCACTCCTCGAGTCGAGTACCGAGCACACGAGTCGACAAGCTACTCCTCGTGCTGACTCTACGTTTCTCCTCGAGTTGAGTTCACTCCTCGAGTCGAGTACCGACCCCACGAGTCGACAAGCTACTCCTCGTGCCGACTCTACGTTTCTCCTCGAGTTGAGTTCACTCCTCGAGTCGAGTACCGAGCCCACGAGTCGACAAGCTACTCCTCGTGCCGACTCTACGTTTCTCCTCGAGTTGAGTTCACTCCTCGAGTCGAGTACCGAGCACACGAGTCGACAAGCTACTCCTCGTGCCGACTCTACGTTTCTCCTCGAGTTGAGTTCACTCCTCGAGTCGAGTACCGAGCCCACGAGTCGACAAGCTACTCCTCGTGCCGACTCTACGTTTCTCCTCGAGTTGAGTTCACTCCTCGAGTCGAGTACCGAGCCCACGAGTCGACAAGCTACTCCTCGTGCCGACTCTACGTTTCTCCTCGAGTTGAGTTCACTCCTCGAGTCGAGTACCGAGTCCATGGGTCGATAAGCTACTCCTCGTGCAGACTCTACGTTTCTCCTCGAGTTGAGTTCACTCCTCGAGTCTAGTACCGAGTCCACGAGTCGACAAGCTACTCCTCGTGCCGACTCTACGTTTCTCCTCGAGTTGAGTTCACTCCTCGAGTCTAGTACCGAGTCCACGAGTCGACAAGCTACTCCTCGTGCCGACTCTACGTTTCTCCTCGAGTCGAGTACCGAGCACACGAGTCGACAAGCTACTCCTCGTGCCGACTCTACGTTTCTCCTCGAGTTGAGTTCACTCCTCGAGTCGAGTACCGACCCCACGAGTCGACAAGCTACTCCTCGTGCCGACTCTACGTTTCTCCTCGAGTTGAGTTCACTCCTCGAGTCGAGTACCGAGCCCACGAGTCGCCAATCTACTCCTCGTGCCGACTCTACATTTCTCCTTGAGTTGATTTCACTCCTCGAGTTGAGTACCGAGTCCATGGGTCGATAAGCTACTCCTCGTGCCGACTCTACGTTTCTCCTCGAGTTGAGTTCACCCCTCGAGTCGAGTACCGAGTCCACGAGTCGACAAGCTACTCCTCGTGCCGACTCTACGTTTCTCCTCGAGTTGAGTTCACTCCTCGAGTCGAGTACCGAGCCCACGAGTCGACAAGCTACTCCTCGTGCCGACTCTACGTTTCTCCTCGAGTTGAGTTCACTCCTCGAGTCGAGTACCGAGTCCATGGGTCGATAAGCTACTCCTCGTGCCGACTCTACGTTTCTCCTCGAGTTGAGTTCACTCCTCGAGTCTATTACCGAGTCCACGAGTCGACAAGCTACTCCTCGTGCCGACTCTATGTTTCTCCTCGAGTTGAGTTCACTCCTTGAGTCGAGTACCGAGCACACGAGTCGACAAGCTACTCCTCGTGCCGACTCTACGTTTCTCCTCGAGTTGAGTTCACTCCTCGAGTCGAGTACCGACCCCACGAGTCGACAAGCTACTCCTCGTGCCGACTCTACGTTTCTCCTCGAGTTGAGTTCACTCCTCGAGTCGAGTACCGAGCCCACGAGTCGCCAATCTACTCCTCGTGCCGACTCTACATTTCTCCTTGAGTTGAGTTCACTCCTCGAGTCGAGTACCGAGTCCACGAGTCGACAAGCTACTCCTCGTGCCGACTCTACGTTTCTCCTCGAGTTGAGTTCACTCCTCGAGTCGAGTACCGAGCCCACGAGTCGACAAGCTACTCCTCGTGCTGACTCTACGTTTCTCCTCGAGTTGAGTTCACTCCTCGAGTCGAGTACCGAGCCCACGAGTCGACAAGCTACTCCTCGTGCCGACTCTACGTTTCTCCTCGAGTTGAGTTTACCCCTCGAGTCGAGTACCGAGTCCACGAGTCGACAAGCTACTCCTCGTGCCGACTCTATGTTTCTCCTCGAGTTGAGTTCACTCCTCGAGTCGAGTACCGAGCCCACGAGTCGACAAGCTACTCCTCGTGCCGACTCTACGTTTCTCCTCGAGTTGAGTTCACTCCTCGAGTCGAGTACCGAGTCCATGGGTCGATAAGCTACTCCTCGTGCCGACTCTACGTTTCTCCTCGAGTTGAGTTCACTCCTCGAGTCTACTACCGAGTCCACGAGTCGACAAGCTACTCCTCGTGCCGACTCTATGTTTCTCCTCGAGTTGAGTTCACTCCTCGAGTCGAGTACCGAGCACACGAGTCGACAAGCTACTCCTCGTGCTGACTCTACGTTTCTCCTCGAGTTGAGTTCACTCCTCGAGTCGAGTACCGACCCCACGAGTCGACAAGCTACTCCTCGTGCCGACTCTACGTTTCTCCTCGAGTTGAGTTCACTCCTCGAGTCGAGTACCGAGCCCACGAGTCGACAAGCTACTCCTCGTGCCGACTCTACGTTTCTCCTCGAGTTGAGTTCACTCCTCGAGTCGAGTACCGAGCCCACGAGTCGCCAATCTACTCCTCGTGCCGACTCTACATTTCTCCTTGAGTTGAGTTCACTCCTCGAGTCGAGTACCGAGCACACGAGTCGACAAGCTACTCCTCGTGCCGACTCTACGTTTCTCCTCGAGTTGAGTTCACTCCTCGAGTCGAGTACCGACCCCACGAGTCGACAAGCTACTCCTCGTGCCGACTCTACGTTTCTCCTCGAGTTGAGTTCACTCCTCGAGTCGAGTACCAAGCCCACGAGTCGACAAGCTACTCCTCGTGCCGACTCTACGTTTCTCCTCGAGTTGAGTTCACCCCTCGAGTCGAGTACCGAGTCCACGAGTCGACAAGCTACTCCTCGTGCCGACTCTACGTTTCTCCTCGAGTTGAGTTCACTCCTCGAGTCGAGTACCGAGCCCACGAGTCGACAAGCTACTCCTCGTGCCGACTCTACGTTTCTCCTCGAGTTGAGTTCACTCCTCGAGTCGAGTACCGAGTCCATGGGTCGATAAGCTACTCCTCGTGCCGACTCTACGTTTCTCCTCGAGTTGAGTTCACTCCTCGAGTCGAGTACCAAGTCCACGAGTCGACAAGCTACTCCTCGTGCCGACTCTACGTTTCTCCTCGAGTTGAGTTCACTCCTCGAGTCGAGTACCGAGTCCACGAGTCGACAAGCTACTCCTCGTGCCGACTCTACGTTTCTCCTCGAGTTGAGTTCACTCCTCGAGTCGAGTACCGAGCCCACGAGTCGACAAGCTACTCCTCGTGCCGACTCTGCGTTTCTCCTCGAGTTGAGTTCACTCCTCGAGTCGAGTACCGAGCCCACGAGTCGCCAATCTACTCCTCGTGCCGACTCTACATTTCTCCTTGAGTTGAGTTCACTCCTCGAGTCGAGTACCGAGTCCACGAGTGGACAAGCTACTCCTCGTGCCGACTCTACGTTTCTCCTCGAGTTGAGTTCACTCCTCGAGTCGAGTACCGAGCCCACGAGTCGCCAATCTACTCCTCGTGCCGACTCTACATTTCTCCTTGAGTTGAGTTCACTCCTCGAGTCGAGTACCGACCCCACGAGTCGACAAGCTACTCCTCGTGCCGACTCTACGTTTCTCCTCGAGTTGAGTTTACCCCTCGAGTCGAGTACCGAGTCCACGAGTCGACAAGCTACTCCTCGTGCCGACTCTATGTTTCTCCTCGAGTTGAGTTCACTCCTCGAGTCGAGTACCGAGCCCACGAGTCGACAAGCTACTCCTCGTGCCGACTCTACGTTTCTCCTCGAGTTGAGTTCACTCCTCGAGTCGAGTACCGAGTCCATGGGTCGATAAGCTACTCCTCGTGCCGACTCTACGTTTCTCCTCGAGTTGAGTTCACTCCTCGAGTCTACTACCGAGTCCACGAGTCGACAAGCTACTCCTCGTGCCGACTCTATGTTTCTCCTCGAGTTGAGTTCACTCCTCGAGTCGAGTACCGAGCACACGAGTCGACAAGCTACTCCTCGTGCTGACTCTACGTTTCTCCTCGAGTTGAGTTCACTCCTCGAGTCGAGTACCGACCCCACGAGTCGACAAGCTACTCCTCGTGCCGACTCTACGTTTCTCCTCGAGTTGAGTTCACTCCTCGAGTCGAGTACCGAGCCCACGAGTCGACAAGCTACTCCTCGTGCCGACTCTACGTTTCTCCTCGAGTTGAGTTCACTCCTCGAGTCGAGTACCGAGCCCACGAGTCGCCAATCTACTCCTCGTGCCGACTCTACATTTCTCCTTGAGTTGAGTTCACTCCTCGAGTCGAGTACCGAGCACACGAGTCGACAAGCTACTCCTCGTGCCGACTCTACGTTTCTCCTCGAGTTGAGTTCACTCCTCGAGTCGAGTACCGACCCCACGAGTCGACAAGCTACTCCTCGTGCCGACTCTACGTTTCTCCTCGAGTTGAGTTCACTCCTCGAGTCGAGTACCAAGCCCACGAGTCGACAAGCTACTCCTCGTGCCGACTCTACGTTTCTCCTCGAGTTGAGTTCACCCCTCGAGTCGAGTACCGAGTCCA
The DNA here is from genome assembly GCF_054948205.1 of Urtica dioica subsp. dioica. Lineage (NCBI taxonomy): Eukaryota > Viridiplantae > Streptophyta > Magnoliopsida > Rosales > Urticaceae > Urtica > Urtica dioica. Next base: position 15,781,085 of record NC_142757.1, read on the forward strand.
CGAGTCGACAAGCTACTCCTCGTGCCGACTCTACGTTTCTCCTCGAGTTGAGTTCACTCCTCGAGTCGAGTACCGAGCCCACGAGTCGACAAGCTACTCCTCGTGCCGACTCTACGTTTCTCCTCGAGTTGAGTTCACTCCTCGAGTCGAGTACCGAGTCCATGGGTCGATAAGCTACTCCTCGTGCCGACTCTACGTTTCTCCTCGAGTTGAGTTCACTCCTCGAGTCGAGTACCAAGTCCACGAGTCGACAAGCTACTCCTCGTGCCGACTCTACGTTTCTCCTCGAGTTGAGTTCACTCCTCGAGTCGAGTACCGAGTCCACGAGTCGACAAGCTACTCCTCGTGCCGACTCTACGTTTCTCCTCGAGTTGAGTTCACTCCTCGAGTCGAGTACCGAGCCCACGAGTCGACAAGCTACTCCTCGTGCCGACTCTGCGTTTCTCCTCGAGTTGAGTTCACTCCTCGAGTCGAGTACCGAGCCCACGAGTCGCCAATCTACTCCTCGTGCCGACTCTACATTTCTCCTTGAGTTGAGTTCACTCCTCGAGTCGAGTACCGAGTCCACGAGTGGACAAGCTACTCCTCGTGCCGACTCTACGTTTCTCCTCGAGTTGAGTTCACTCCTCGAGTCGAGTACCGAGCCCACGAGTCGCCAATCTACTCCTCGTGCCGACTCTACATTTCTCCTTGAGTTGAGTTCACTCCTCGAGTCGAGTACCGACCCCACGAGTCGACAAGCTACTCCTCGTGCCGACTCTACGTTTCTCCTCGAGTTGAGTTCACTCCTCGAGTCGAGTACCGAGCCCACGAGTCGACAAGCTACTCCTCGTGCCGACTCTACGTTTCTCCTCGAGTTGAGTTCACTCCTCGAGTCGAGTACCGAGTCCATGGGTCGATAAGCTACTCCTCGTGCCGACTCTACGTTTCTCCTCGAGTTGAGTTCACTCCTCGAGTCTAGTACCGAGTCCACGAGTCGACAAGCTACTCCTCGTGCCGACTCTACGTTTCTCCTCGAGTTGAGTTCACTCCTCGAGTCGAGTACCGAGCACACGAGTCGACAAGCTACTCCTCGTGCCGACTCTACGTTTCTCCTCGAGTTGAGTTCACTCCTCGAGTCGAGTACCGAGCACACGAGTCGACAAGCTACTCCTCGTGCCGACTCTACGTTTCTCCTCGAGTTGAGATCACTCCTCGAGTCGAGTACCGATCACACGAGTCGACAAGCTACTCCTCGTGCCGACTCTACGTTTCTCCTCGAGTTGAGTTCACTCCTCGAGTCGAGTACCGAGCCCACGAGTCGACAAGCTACTCCTCGTGCCGACTCTACGTTTCTCCTCGAGTTGAGTTCACTCCTCGAGTCGAGTACCGATCACACGAGTCGACAAGCTACTCCTCGTGCCGACTCTACGTTTCTCCTCGAGTTGAGTTCACTCCTCGAGTCGAGTACCGAGCCCACGAGTCGACAAGCTACTCCTCGTGCCGACTCTACGTTTCTCCTCGAGTTGAGTTCACTCCTCGAGTCGAGTACCGAGCCCACGAGTCGACAAGCTACTCCTCGTGCCGACTCTACGTTTCTCCTCGAGTTGAGTTCACTCCTCGAGTCGAGTACCGAGTCCATGGGTCGATAAGCTACTCCTCGTGCCGACTCTACGTTTCACCTCGAGTTGAGTTCACTCCTCGAGTCTATTACCGAGTCCACGAGTCGACAAGCTACTCCTCGTGCCGACTCTATGTTTCTCCTCGAGTTGAGTTCACTCCTCGAGTCGAGTACCGAGCACACGAGTCGACAAGCTACTCCTCGTGCCGACTCTACGTTTCTCCTCGAGTTGAGTTCACTCCTCGAGTCGAGTACCGAGCCCACGAGTCGCCAATCTACTCCTCGTGCCGACTCTACATTTCTCCTTGAGTTGAGTTCACTCCTCGAGTCGAGTACCGACCCCACGAGTCGACAAGCTACTCCTCGTGCCGACTCTACGTTTCTCCTCGAGTTGAGTTCACTCCTCGAGTCGAGTACCGAGCCCACGAGTCGACAAGCTACTCCTCGTGCCGACTCTACGTTTCTCCTCGAGTTGAGTTCACTCCTCGAGTCTAGTACCGAGTCCACGAGTCGACAAGCTACTCCTCGTGCCGACTCTACGTTTCTCCTCGAGTTGAGTTCACTCCTCGAGTCGAGTACCGAGCACACGAGTCGACAAGCTACTCCTCGTGCCGACTCTACGTTTCTCCTCGAGTTGAGTTCACTCCTCGAGTCGAGTACCGAGCACACGAGTCGACAAGCTACTCCTCGTGCCGACTCTACGTTTCTCCTCGAGTTGAGTTCACTCCTCGAGTCGAGTACCGAGCACACGAGTCGACAAGCTACTCCTCGTGCCGACTCTACGTTTCTCCTCGAGTTGAGTTCACTCCTCGAGTCGAGTACCGAGCCCACGAGTCGACAAGCTACTCCTCGTGCCGACTCTACGTTTCTCCTCGAGTTGAGTTCACTCCTCGAGTCGAGTACCGAGCCCACGAGTCGACAAGCTACTCCTCGTGCCGACTCTACGTTTCTCCTCGAGTTGAGTTCACTCCTCGAGTCGAGTACTGAGTCCATGGGTCGATAAGCTACTCCTCGTGCCGACTCTACGTTTCTCCTCGAGTTGAGTTCACTCCTCGAGTCTATTACCGAGTCCACGAGTCGACAAGCTACTCCTCGTGCCGACTCTATGTTTCTCCTCGAGTTGAGTTCACTCCTCGAGTCGAGTACCGAGCACACGAGTCGACAAGCTACTCCTCGTGCCGACTCTACGTTTCTCCTCGAGTTGAGTTCACTCCTCGAGTCGAGTACCGACCCCACGAGTCGACAAGCTACTCCTCGTGCCGACTCTACGTTTCTCCTCGAGTTGAGTTCACTCCTCGAGTCGAGTACCGACCCCACGAGTCGCCAATCTACTCCTCGTGCCGACTCTACATTTCTCCTTGAGTTGAGTTCACTCCTCGAGTCGAGTACCGAGTCCACGAGTCGACAAGCTACTCCTCGTGCCGACTCAACGTTTCTTCTCGAGTTGAGTTCACTCCTCGAGTCGAGTACCGAGCCCACGAGTCGACAAGCTACTCCTCGTGCCGACTCTACGTTTCTCCTCGAGTTGAGTTCACTCCTCGAGTCGAGTACCGAGCCCACGAGTCGACAAGCTACTCCTCGTGCCGACTCTACGTTTCTCCTCGAGTTGAGTTCACTCCTCGAGTCGAGTACCGACCCCACGAGTCGACAAGCTACTCCTCGTGCCGACTCTACGTTTCTCCTCGAGTTGAGTTCACTCCTCGAGTCGAGTACCGAGCCCACGAGTCGACAAGCTACTCCTCGTGCCGACTCTACGTTTCTCCTCGAGTTGAGTTCACTCCTCGAGTCGAGTACCGACCCCACGAGTCGACAAGCTACTCCTCGTGCCGACTCAACGTTTCTCCTCGAGTTGAGTTCACCCCTCGAGTCGAGTACCGAGTCCACGAGTCGACAAGCTACTCCTCGTGCCGACTCTACGTTTCTCCTCGAGTTGAGTTCACTCCTCGAGTCGAGTACCGAGCCCACGAGTCGAGAAGCTACTCCTCGTGCCGACTCTACGTTTCTCCTCGAGTTGAGTTCACTCCTCGAGTCGAGTACCGAGTCCATGGGTCGATAAGCTACTCCTCGTGCCGACTCTACGTTTCTCCTCGAGTTGAGTTCACTCCTCGAGTCTATTACCGAGTCCACGAGTCGACAAGCTACTCCTCGTGCCGACTCTATGTTTCTCCTCGAGTTGAGTTCACTCCTCGAGTCGAGTACCGAGCACACGAGTCGACAAGCTACTCCTCGTGCCGACTCTACGTTTCTCCTCGAGTTGAGTTCACTCCTCGAGTCGAGTACCGACCCCACGAGTCGACAAGCTACTCCTCGTGCCGACTCTACGTTTCTCCTCGAGTTGAGTTCACTCCTCGAGTCGAGTACCGAGTCCATGGGTCGATAAGCTACTCCTCGTGCCGACTCTACGTTTCTCCTCGAGTTGAGTTCACTCCTCGAGTCGAGTACCAAGTCCACGAGTCGACAAGTTACTCCTCGTGCCGACTCTACGTTTCTCCTCGAGTTGAGTTCACTCCTCGAGTCGAGTACCGAGTCCAAGAGTCGACAAGCTACTCCTCGTGCCGACTCTACTTTTCTCCTCGAGTTGAGTTCACTCCTCGAGTCGAGTACCGAGCCCACGAGTCGACAAGCTACTCCTCGTGCCGACTCTACGTTTCTCCTCGAGTTGAGTTCACTCCTCGAGTCGAGTACCGAGCCCACGAGTCGCCAATCTACTCCTCGTGCCGACTCTACATTTCTCCTGGAGTTGAGTTCACTCCTCGAGTCGAGTACCGAGTCCACGAGTCGACTAGCTACTCCTCGTGCCGACTCTACGTTTCTCCTCGAGTTGAGTTCACTCCTCGAGTCGAGTACCGAGCCCACGAGTCGCCAATCTACTCCTCGTGCCGACTCTACATTTCTCCTTGAGTTGAGTTCACTCCTCGAGTCGAGTACCGACCCCACGAGTCGACAAGCTACTCCTCGTGCCGACTCTACGTTTCTCCTCGAGTTGAGTTCACTCCTCGAGTCGAGTACCGAGCCCACGAGTTGACAAGCTACTCCTCGTGCCGACTCTACGTTTCTCCTCGAGTTGAGTTCACTCCTCGAGTCGAGTACCGAGTCCATGGGTTGATAAGCTACTCCTCGTGTCGACTCTACGTTTCTCCTCGAGTTGAGTTCACTCCTCGAGTCTAGTACCGAGTCCACGAGTCGACAAGCTACTCCTCGTGCCGACTCTACGTTTCTCCTCGAGTTGAGTTCACTCCTCGAGTCGAGTACCGAGCACACGAGTCGACAAGCTACTCCTCGTGCCGACTCTACGTTTCTCCTCGAGTTGAGTTCACTCCTCGAGTCGAGTACCGACCCCACGAGTCGACAAGCTACTCCTCGTGCCGACTCTACGTTTCTCCTCGAGTTGAGTTCACTCCTCGAGTCGAGTACCGAGTCCACGAGTCGACAAGCTACTCCTCGTGCCGACTCTACGTTTCTCCTCGAGTTGAGTTCACTCCTCGAGTCGAGTACCGAGCCCACGAGTCGACAAGCTACTCCTCGTGCCGACTCTACGTTTCTCCTCGAGTTGAGTTCACTCCTCGAGTCGAGTACCGAGTCCATGGGTCGATAAGCTACTCCTCGTGCCGACTCTACGTTTCTCCTCGAGTTGAGTTCACTCCTCGAGTCGAGTACCAAGTCCACGAGTCGACAAGTTACTCCTCGTGCCGACTCTACGTTTCTCCTCGAGTTGAGTTCACTCCTCGAGTCGAGTACCGAGTCCACAAGTCGACAAGCTACTCCTCGTGCCGACTCTACTTTTCTCCTCGAGTTGAGTTCACTCCTCGAGTCGAGTACCGAGCCCACGAGTCGACAAGCTACTCCTCGTGCCGACTCTACGTTTCTCCTCGAGTTGAGTTCACTCCTCGAGTCGAGTACCGAGCCCACGAGTCGCCAATCTACTCCTCGTGCCGACTCTACATTTCTCCTGGAGTTGAGTTCACTCCTCGAGTCGAGTACCGAGTCCACGAGTCGACTAGCTACTCCTCGTGCCGACTCTACGTTTCTCCTCGAGTTGAGTTCACTCTTCGAGTCGAGTACCGAGCCCACGAGTCGCCAATCTACTCCTCGTGCCGACTCTACATTTCTCCTCGAGTTGAGTTCACTCCTCGAGTCGAGTACCGACCCCACGAGTCGACAAGCTACTCCTCGTGCCGACTCTACGTTTCTCCTCGAGTTGAGTTCACTCCTCGAGTCTAGTACCGAGCCCACGAGTCGACAAGCTACTCCTCGTGCCGACTCTACGTTTCTCCTCGAGTTGAGTTCACTCCTCGAGTCGAGTACCGAGTCCATGGGTCGACAAGCTACTCCTCGTGCCGACTCTACGTTTCTCCTCGAGTTGAGTTCACTCCTCGAGTCTAGTACCGAGTCCACGAGTCGACAAGCTACTCCTCGTGCCGACTCTACGTTTCTCCTCGAGTTGAGTTCACTCCTCGAGTCGAGTACCGAGCACACGAGTCGACAAGCTACTCCTCGTGCCGACTCTACGTTTCTCCTCGAGTTGAGTTCACTCCTCGAGTCGAGTACCGACCCCACGAGTCGACAAGCTACTCCTCGTGCCGACTCTACGTTTCTCCTCGAGTTGAGTTCACTCCTCGAGTCGAGTACCGAGCCCACGAGTCGACAAGCTACTCCTCGTGCCGACTTTACGTTTCTCCTCGAGTTGAGTTCACTCCTCGAGTCGAGTACCGAGCCCACGAGTCGACAAGCTACTCCTCGTGCCGACTCTACGTTTCTCCTCGAGTTGAGTTCACTCCTCGAGTCGAGTACCGAGTCCACGAGTCGACAAGCTACTCCTCGTGCCGACTCTACTTTTCTCCTCGAGTTGAGTTCACTCCTCGAGTCGAGTACCGAGCCCACGAGTCGACAAGCTACTCCTCGTGCCGACTCTACGTTTCTCCTTGAGTTGAGTTCACTCCTCGAGTCGAGTACCGAGCCCACGAGTCGACAAGCTACTCCTCGTGCCGACTCTACGTTTCTCCTCGAGTTGAGTTCACTCCTCGAGTCGAGTACCGAGTCCATGGGTCGACAAGCTACTCCTCGTGCCGACTCTACGTTTCTCCTCGAGTTGAGTTCACTCCTCGAGTCTAGTACCGAGTCCACGAGTCGACAAGCTACTCCTCGTGCCGACTCTACGTTTCTCCTCGAGTTGAGTTCACTCCTCGAGTCGAGTACCGACCCCACGAGTCGACAAGCTACTCCTCGTGCCGACTCTACGTTTCTCCTCGAGTTGAGTTCACTCCTCGAGTCGAGTACCGAGTCCACGAGTCGACAAGCTACTCCTCGTGCCGACTCTACGTTTCTCCTCGAGTTGAGTTCACTCCTCGAGTCGAGTACCGAGCCCACGAGTCGACAAGCTACTCCTCGTGCCGACTCTACGTTTCTCCTCGAGTTGAGTTCACTCCTCGAGTCGAGTACCGAGTCCAGGGGTCGATAAGCTACTCCTCGTGCCGACTCTACGTTTCTCCTCGAGTTGAGTTCACTCCTCGAGTCGAGTACCAAGTCCACGAGTCGACAAGTTACTCCTCGTGCCGACTCTACGTTTCTCCTCGAGTTGAGTTCACTCCTCGAGTCGAGTACCGAGTCCACGAGTCGACAAGCTACTCCTCGTGCCGACTCTACTTTTCTCCTCGAGTTGAGTTCACTCCTCGAGTCGAGTACCGAGCCCACGAGTCGACAAGCTACTCCTCGTGCCGACTCTACGTTTCTCCTCGAGTTGAGTTCACTCCTCGAGTCGAGTACCGAGCCCACGAGTCGCCAATCTACTCCTCGTGCCGACTCTACATTTCTCCTGGAGTTGAGTTCACTCCTCGAGTCGAGTACCGAGTCCACGAGTCGACTAGCTACTCCTCGTGCCGACTCTACGTTTCTCCTCGAGTTGAGTTCACTCTTCGAGTCGAGTACCGAGCCCACGAGTCGCCAATCTACTCCTCGTGCCGACTCTACATTTCTCCTCGAGTTGAGTTCACTCCTCGAGTCGAGTACCGACCCCACGAGTCGACAAGCTACTCCTCGTGCCGACTCTACGTTTCTCCTCGAGTTGAGTTCACTCCTCGAGTCGAGTACCGAGCCCACGAGTCGACAAGCTACTCCTCGTGCCGACTCTACGTTTCTCCTCGAGTTGAGTTCACTCCTCGAGTCGAGTACCGAGTCCATGGGTCGACAAGCTACTCCTCGTGCCGACTCTACGTTTCTCCTCGAGTTGAGTTCACTCCTCGAGTCTAGTACCGAGTCCACGAGTCGACAAGCTACTCCTCGTGCCGACTCTACGTTTCTCCTCGAGTTGAGTTCACTCCTCGAGTCGAGTACCGAGCACACGAGTCGACAAGCTACTCCTCGTGCCGACTCTACGTTTCTCCTCGAGTTGAGTTCACTCCTCGAGTCGAGTACCGACCCCACGAGTCGACAAGCTACTCCTCGTGCCGACTCTACGTTTCTCCTCGAGTTGAGTTCACTCCTCGAGTCGAGTACCGAGCCCACGAGTCGACAAGCTACTCCTCGTGCCGACTCTACGTTTCTCCTCGAGTTGAGTTCACTCCTCGAGTCGAGTACCGAGCCCACGAGTCGACAAGCTACTCCTCGTGCCGACTCAACGTTTCTCCTCGAGTTGAGTTCACCCCTCGAGTCGAGTACCGAGTCCACGAGTCGACAAGCTACTCCTCGTGCCGACTCTACGTTTCTCCTCGAGTTGAGTTCACTCCTCGAGTCGAGTACCGAGCCCACGAGTCGACAAGCTACTCCTCGTGCCGACTCTACGTTTCTCCTCGAGTTGAGTTCACTCCTCGAGTCGAGTACCGAGTCCATGGGTCGATAAGCTACTCCTCGTGCCGACTCTACGTTTCTCCTCGAGTTGAGTTCACTCCTCGAGTCTATTACCGAGTCCACGAGTCGACAAGCTACTCCTCGTGCCGACTCTATGTTTCTCCTCGAGTTGAGTTCACTCCTCGAGTCGAGTACCGAGCACACGAGTCGACAAGCTACTCCTCGTGCCGACTCTACGTTTCTCCTCGAGTTGAGTTCACTCCTCGAGTCTAGTACCGAGTCCACGAGTCGACAAGCTACTCCTCGTGCCGACTCTACGTTTCTCCTCGAGTTGAGTTCACTCCTCGAGTCGAGTACCGAGCACACGAGTCGACAAGCTACTCCTCGTGCCGACTCTACGTTTCTCCTCGAGTTGAGTTCACTCCTCGAGTCGAGTACCGACCCCACGAGTCGACAAGCTACTCCTCGTGCCGACTCTACGTTTCTCCTCGAGTTGAGTTCACTCCTCGAGTCGAGTACCGAGCCCACGAGTCGACAAGCTACTCCTCGTGCCGACTTTACGTTTCTCCTCGAGTTGAGTTCACTCCTCGAGTCGAGTACCGAGCCCACGAGTCGACAAGCTACTCCTCGTGCCGACTCTACGTTTCTCCTCGAGTTGAGTTCACTCCTCGAGTCGAGTACCGAGTCCACGAGTCGACAAGCTACTCCTCGTGCCGACTCTACTTTTCTCCTCGAGTTGAGTTCACTCCTCGAGTCGAGTACCGAGCCCACGAGTCGACAAGCTACTCCTCGTGCCGACTCTACGTTTCTCCTTGAGTTGAGTTCACTCCTCGAGTCGAGTACCGAGCCCACGAGTCGACAAGCTACTCCTCGTGCCGACTCTACGTTTCTCCTCGAGTTGAGTTCACTCCTCGAGTCGAGTACCGAGTCCATGGGTCGACAAGCTACTCCTCGTGCCGACTCTACGTTTCTCCTCGAGTTGAGTTCACTCCTCGAGTCTAGTACCGAGTCCACGAGTCGACAAGCTACTCCTCGTGCCGACTCTACGTTTCTCCTCGAGTTGAGTTCACTCCTCGAGTCGAGTACCGACCCCACGAGTCGACAAGCTACTCCTCGTGCCGACTCTACGTTTCTCCTCGAGTTGAGTTCACTCCTCGAGTCGAGTACCGAGTCCACGAGTCGACAAGCTACTCCTCGTGCCGACTCTACGTTTCTCCTCGAGTTGAGTTCACTCCTCGAGTCGAGTACCGAGCCCACGAGTCGACAAGCTACTCCTCGTGCCGACTCTACGTTTCTCCTCGAGTTGAGTTCACTCCTCGAGTCGAGTACCGAGTCCAGGGGTCGATAAGCTACTCCTCGTGCCGACTCTACGTTTCTCCTCGAGTTGAGTTCACTCCTCGAGTCGAGTACCAAGTCCACGAGTCGACAAGTTACTCCTCGTGCCGACTCTACGTTTCTCCTCGAGTTGAGTTCACTCCTCGAGTCGAGTACCGAGCCCACGAGTCGCCAATCTACTCCTCGTGCCGACTCTACATTTCTCCTGGAGTTGACTTCACTCCTCGAGTCGAGTACCGAGTCCACGAGTCGACTAGCTACTCCTCGTGCCGACTCTACGTTTCTCCTCGAGTTGAGTTCACTCCTCGAGTCGAGTACCGAGCCCACGAGTCGCCAATCTACTCCTCGTGCCGACTCTACATTTCTCCTGGAGTTGAGTTCACTCCTCGAGTCGAGTACCGAGTCCACGAGTCGACTAGCTACTCCTCGTGCCGACTCTACGTTTCTCCTCGAGTTGAGTTCACTCTTCGAGTCGAGTACCGAGCCCACGAGTCGCCAATCTACTCCTCGTGCCGACTCTACATTTCTCCTCGAGTTGAGTTCACTCCTCGAGTCGAGTACCGACCCCACGAGTCGACAAGCTACTCCTCGTGCCGACTCTACGTTTCTCCTCGAGTTGAGTTCACTCCTCGAGTCGAGTACCGAGCCCACGAGTCGACAAGCTACTCCTCGTGCCGACTCTACGTTTCTCCTCGAGTTGAGTTCACTCCTCGAGTCGAGTACCGAGTCCATGGGTCGACAAGCTACTCCTCGTGCCGACTCTACGTTTCTCCTCGAGTTGAGTTCACTCCTCGAGTCTAGTACCGAGTCCACGAGTCGACAAGCTACTCCTCGTGCCGACTCTACGTTTCTCCTCGAGTTGAGTTCACTCCTCGAGTCGAGTACCGAGCACACGAGTCGACAAGCTACTCCTCGTGCCGACTCTACGTTTCTCCTCGAGTTGAGTTCACTCCTCGAGTCGAGTACCGACCCCACGAGTCGACAAGCTACTCCTCGTGCCGACTCTACGTTTCTCCTCGAGTTGAGTTCACTCCTCGAGTCGAGTACCGAGCCCACGAGTCGACAAGCTACTCCTCGTGCCGACTCTACGTTTCTCCTCGAGTTGAGTTCACTCCTCGAGTCGAGTACCGAGCCCACGAGTCGACAAGCTACTCCTCGTGCCGACTCAACGTTTCTCCTCGAGTTGAGTTCACCCCTCGAGTCGAGTACCGAGTCCACGAGTCGACAAGCTACTCCTCGTGCCGACTCTACGTTTCTCCTCGAGTTGAGTTCACTCCTCGAGTCGAGTACCGAGCCCACGAGTCGACAAGCTACTCCTCGTGCCGACTCTACGTTTCTCCTCGAGTTGAGTTCACTCCTCGAGTCGAGTACCGAGTCCATGGGTCGATAAGCTACTCCTCGTGCCGACTCTACGTTTCTCCTCGAGTTGAGTTCACTCCTCGAGTCTATTACCGAGTCCACGAGTCGACAAGCTACTCCTCGTGCCGACTCTATGTTTCTCCTCGAGTTGAGTTCACTCCTCGAGTCGAGTACCGAGCACACGAGTCGACAAGCTACTCCTCGTGCCGACTCTACGTTTCTCCTCGAGTTGAGTTCACTCCTCGAGTCGAGTACCGACCCCCCGAGTCGACAAGCTACTCCTCGTGCCGACTCTACGTTTCTCCTCGAGTTGAGTTCACTCCTCGAGTCGAGTACCGAGTCCATGGGTCGATAAGCTACTCCTCGTGCCGACTCTACGTTTCTCCTCGAGTTGAGTTCACTCCTCGAGTCGAGTACCAAGTCCACGAGTCGACAAGTTACTCCTCGTGCCGACTCTACGTTTCTCCTCGAGTTGAGTTCACTCCTCGAGTCGAGTACCGAGTCCACGAGTCGACAAGCTACTCCTCGTGCCGACTCTACGTTTCTCCTCGAGTTGAGTTCACTCCTCGAGTCGAGTACCGAGCCCACGAGTCGACAAGCTACTCCTCGTGCCGACTCTACGTTTCTCCTCGAGTTGAGTTCACTCCTCGAGTCGAGTACCGAGTCCATGGGTCGACAAGCTACTCCTCGTGCCGACTCTACGTTTCTCCTCGAGTTGAGTTCACTCCTCGAGTCTAGTACCGAGTCCACGAGTCGACAAGCTACTCCTCGTGCCGACTCTACGTTTCTCCTCGAGTTGAGTTCACTCCTCGAGTCGAGTACCGAGCACACGAGTCGACAAGCTACTCCTCGTGCCGACTCTACGTTTCTCCTCGAGTTGAGTTCACTCCTCGAGTCGAGTACCGAGTCCACGAGTCGACAAGCTACTCCTCGTGCCGACTCTACTTTTCTCCTCGAGTTGAGTTCACTCCTCGAGTCGAGTACCGAGCCCACGAGTCGACAAGCTACTCCTCGTGCCGACTCTACGTTTCTCCTCGAGTTGAGTTCACTCCTCGAGTCGAGTACCGAGTCCATGGGTCGACAAGCTACTCCTCGTGCCGACTCTACGTTTCTCCTCGAGTTGAGTTCACTCCTCGAGTCTAGTACCGAGTCCACGAGTCGACAAGCTACTCCTCGTGCCGACTCTACGTTTCTCCTCGAGTTGAGTTCACTCCTCGAGTCGAGTACCGACCCCACGAGTCGACAAGCTACTCCTCGTGCCGACTCTACGTTTCTCCTCGAGTTGAGTTCACTCCTCGAGTCGAGTACCGAGTCCACGAGTCGACAAGCTACTCCTCGTGCCGACTCTACGTTTCTCCTCGAGTTGAGTTCACTCCTCGAGTCGAGTACCGAGCCCACGAGTCGACAAGCTACTCCTCGTGCCGACTCTACGTTTCTCCTCGAGTTGAGTTCACTCCTCGAGTCGAGTACCGAGTCCAGGGGTCGATAAGCTACTCCTCGTGCCGACTCTACGTTTCTCCTCGAGTTGAGTTCACTCCTCGAGTCGAGTACCAAGTCCACGAGTCGACAAGTTACTCCTCGTGCCGACTCTACGTTTCTCCTCGAGTTGAGTTCACTCCTCGAGTCGAGTACCGAGTCCACGAGTCGACAAGCTACTCCTCGTGCCGACTCTACTTTTCTCCTCGAGTTGAGTTCACTCCTCGAGTCGAGTACCGAGCCCACGAGTCGACAAGCTACTCCTCGTGCCGACTCTACGTTTCTCCTCGAGTTGAGTTCACTCCTCGAGTCGAGTACCGAGCCCACGAGTCGCCAATCTACTCCTCGTGCCGACTCTACATTTCTCCTGGAGTTGAGTTCACTCCTCGAGTCGAGTACCGAGTCCACGAGTCGACTAGCTACTCCTCGTGCCGACTCTACGTTTCTCCTCGAGTTGAGTTCACTCTTCGAGTCGAGTACCGAGCCCACGAGTCGCCAATCTACTCCTCGTGCCGACTCTACATTTCTCCTCGAGTTGAGTTCACTCCTCGAGTCGAGTACCGACCCCACGAGTCGACAAGCTACTCCTCGTGCCGACTCTACGTTTCTCCTCGAGTTGAGTTCACTCCTCGAGTCGAGTACCGAGCCCACGAGTCGACAAGCTACTCCTCGTGCCGACTCTACGTTTCTCCTCGAGTTGAGTTCACTCCTCGAGTCGAGTACCGAGTCCATGGGTCGACAAGCTACTCCTCGTGCCGACTCTACGTTTCTCCTCGAGTTGAGTTCACTCCTCGAGTCTAGTACCGAGTCCACGAGTCGACAAGCTACTCCTCGTGCCGACTCTACGTTTCTCCTCGAGTTGAGTTCACTCCTCGAGTCGAGTACCGAGCACACGAGTCGACAAGCTACTCCTCGTGCCGACTCTACGTTTCTCCTCGAGTTGAGTTCACTCCTCGAGTCGAGTACCGACCCCACGAGTCGACAAGCTACTCCTCGTGCCGACTCTACGTTTCTCCTCGAGTTGAGTTCACTCCTCGAGTCGAGTACCGAGCCCACGAGTCGACAAGCTACTCCTCGTGCCGACTCTACGTTTCTCCTCGAGTTGAGTTCACTCCTCGAGTCGAGTACCGAGCCCACGAGTCGACAAGCTACTCCTCGTGCCGACTCAACGTTTCTCCTCGAGTTGAGTTCACCCCTCGAGTCGAGTACCGAGTCCACGAGTCGACAAGCTACTCCTCGTGCCGACTCTACGTTTCTCCTCGAGTTGAGTTCACTCCTCGAGTCGAGTACCGAGCCCACGAGTCGACAAGCTACTCCTCGTGCCGACTCTACGTTTCTCCTCGAGTTGAGTTCACTCCTCGAGTCGAGTACCGAGTCCATGGGTCGATAAGCTACTCCTCGTGCCGACTCTACGTTTCTCCTCGAGTTGAGTTCACTCCTCGAGTCTATTACCGAGTCCACGAGTCGACAAGCTACTCCTCGTGCCGACTCTATGTTTCTCCTCGAGTTGAGTTCACTCCTCGAGTCGAGTACCGAGCACACGAGTCGACAAGCTACTCCTCGTGCCGACTCTACGTTTCTCCTCGAGTTGAGTTCACTCCTCGAGTCGAGTACCGACCCCACGAGTCGACAAGCTACTCCTCGTGCCGACTCTACGTTTCTCCTCGAGTTGAGTTCACTCCTCGAGTCGAGTACCGAGTCCATGGGTCGATAAGCTACTCCTCGTGCCGACTCTACGTTTCTCCTCGAGTTGAGTTCACTCCTCGAGTCGAGTACCAAGTCCACGAGTCGACAAGTTACTCCTCGTGCCGACTCTACGTTTCTCCTCGAGTTGAGTTCACTCCTCGAGTCGAGTACCGAGTCCACGAGTCGACAAGCTACTCCTCGTGCCGACTCTACTTTTCTCCTCGAGTTGAGTTCACTCCTCGAGTCGAGTACCGAGCCCACGAGTCGACAAGCTACTCCTCGTGCCGACTCTACGTTTCTCCTCGAGTTGAGTTCACTCCTCGAGTCGAGTACCGAGCCCACGAGTCGCCAATCTACTCCTCGTGCCGACTCTACATTTCTCCTGGAGTTGAGTTCACTCCTCGAGTCGAGTACCGAGTCCACGAGTCGACTAGCTACTCCTCGTGCCGACTCTACGTTTCTCCTCGAGTTGAGTTCACTCCTCGAGTCGAGTACCGAGCCCACGAGTCGCCAATCTACTTTTCGTGCCGACTCTACATTTCTCCTTGAGTTGAGTTCACTCCTCGAGTCGAGTACCGACCCCACGAGTCGACAAGCTACTCCTCGTGCCGACTCTACGTTTCTCCTCGAGTTGAGTTCACTCCTCGAGTCGAGTACCGAGCCCACGAGTTGACAAGCTACTCCTCGTGCCGACTCTACGTTTCTCCTCGAGTTGAGTTCACTCCTCGAGTCGAGTACCGAGTCCATGGGTTGATAAGCTACTCCTCGTGCCGACTCTACGTTTCTCCTCGAGTTGAGTTCACTCCTCGAGTCTAGTACCGAGCCCACGAGTCGACAAGCTACTCCTCGTGCCGACTCTATGTTTCTCCTCGAGTTGAGTTCACTCCTCGAGTCGAGTACCGAGTCCATGGGTCGATAAGCTACTCCTCGTGCCGACTCTACGTTTCTCCTCGAGTTGAGTTCACTCCTCGAGTCGAGTACCAAGTCCACGAGTCGACAAGTTACTCCTCGTGCCGACTCTACGTTTCTCCTCGAGTTGAGTTCACTCCTCGAGTCGAGTACCGAGTCCACGAGTCGACAAGCTACTCCTCGTGCCGACTCTACTTTTCTCCTCGAGTTGAGTTCACTCCTCGAGTCGAGTACCGAGCCCACGAGTCGACAAGCTACTCCTCGTGCCGACTCTACGTTTCTCCTCGAGTTGAGTTCACTCCTCGAGTCGAGTACCGAGCCCACGAGTCGCCAATCTACTCCTCGTGCCGACTCTACATTTCTCCTGGAGTTGAGTTCACTCCTCGAGTCGAGTACCGAGTCCACGAGTCGACTAGCTACTCCTCGTGCCGACTCTACGTTTCTCCTCGAGTTGAGTTCACTCCTCGAGTCGAGTACCGAGCCCACGAGTCGCCAATCTACTCTTCGTGCCGACTCTACATTTCTCCTTGAGTTGAGTTCACTCCTCGAGTCGAGTACCGAGCCCACGAGTCGACAAGCTACTCCTCGTGCCGACTCTACGTTTCTCCTCGAGTTGAGTTCACTCCTCGAGTCGAGTACCGAGCCCACGAGTCGACAAGCTACTCCTCGTGCCGACTCAACGTTTCTCCTCGAGTTGAGTTCACCCCTCGAGTCGAGTACCGAGTCCACGAGTCGACAAGCTACTCCTCGTGCCGACTCTACGTTTCTCCTCGAGTTGAGTTCACTCCTCGAGTCGAGTACCGAGCCCACGAGTCGACAAGCTACTCCTCGTGCCGACTCTACGTTTCTCCTCGAGTTGAGTTCACTCCTCGAGTCGAGTACCGAGTCCATGGGTCGATAAGCTACTCCTCGTGCCGACTCTACGTTTCTCCTCGAGTTGAGTTCACTCCTCGAGTCTATTACCGAGTCCACGAGTCGACAAGCTACTCCTCGTGCCGACTCTATGTTTCTCCTCGAGTTGAGTTCACTCCTCGAGTCGAGTACCGAGCACACGAGTCGACAAGCTACTCCTCGTGCCGACTCTACGTTTCTCCTCGAGTTGAGTTCACTCCTCGAGTCGAGTACCGACCCCACGAGTCGACAAGCTACTCCTCGTGCCGACTCTACGTTTCTCCTCGAGTTGAGTTCACTCCTCGAGTCGAGTACCGAGTCCATGGGTCGATAAGCTACTCCTCGTGCCGACTCTACGTTTCTCCTCGAGTTGAGTTCACTCCTCGAGTCGAGTACCAAGTCCACGAGTCGACAAGTTACTCCTCGTGCCGACTCTACGTTTCTCCTCGAGTTGAGTTCACTCCTCGAGTCGAGTACCGAGTCCACGAGTCGACAAGCTACTCCTCGTGCCGACTCTACTTTTCTCCTCGAGTTGAGTTCACTCCTCGAGTCGAGTACCGAGCCCACGAGTCGACAAGCTACTCCTCGTGCCGACTCTACGTTTCTCCTCGAGTTGAGTTCACTCCTCGAGTCGAGTACCGAGCCCACGAGTCGCCAATCTACTCCTCGTGCCGACTCTACATTTCTCCTGGAGTTGAGTTCACTCCTCGAGTCGAGTACCGAGTCCACGAGTCGACTAGCTACTCCTCGTGCCGACTCTACGTTTCTCCTCGAGTTGAGTTCACTCCTCGAGTCGAGTACCGAGCCCACGAGTCGCCAATCTACTCTTCGTGCCGACTCTACATTTCTCCTTGAGTTGAGTTCACTCCTCGAGTCGAGTACCGACCCCACGAGTCGACAAGCTACTCCTCGTGCCGACTCTACGTTTCTCCTCGAGTTGAGTTCACTCCTCGAGTCGAGTACCGAGCCCACGAGTTGACAAGCTACTCCTCGTGCCGACTCTACGTTTCTCCTCGAGTTGAGTTCACTCCTCGAGTCGAGTACCGAGTCCATGGGTTGATAAGCTACTCCTCGTGCCGACTCTACGTTTCTCCTCGAGTTGAGTTCACTCCTCGAGTCTAGTACCGAGTCCACGAGTCGACAAGCTACTCCTCGTGCCGACTCTACGTTTCTCCTCGAGTTGAGTTCACTCCTCGAGTCGAGTACCGAGCACACGAGTCGACAAGCTACTCCTCGTGCCGACTCTACGTTTCTCCTCGAGTTGAGTTCACTCCTCGAGTCGAGTACCGACACCACGAGTCGACAAGCTACTCCTCGTGCCGACTCTACGTTTCTCCTCGAGTTGAGTTCACTCCTCGAGTCGAGTACCGAGTCCACGAGTCGACAAGCTACTCCTCGTGCCGACTCTACGTTTCTCCTCGAGTTGAGTTCACTCCTCGAGTCGAGTACCGAGCCCACGAGTCGACAAGCTACTCCTCGTGCCGACTCTACGTTTCTCCTCGAGTTGAGTTCACTCCTCGAGTCGAGTACCGAGTCCATGGGTCGATAAGCTACTCCTCGTGCCGACTCTACGTTTCTCCTCGAGTTGAGTTCACTCCTCGAGTCGAGTACCAAGTCCACGAGTCGACAAGTTACTCCTCGTGCCGACTCTACGTTTCTCCTCGAGTTGAGTTCACTCCTCGAGTCGAGTACCGAGTCCACGAGTCGACAAGCTACTCCTCGTGCCGACTCTACTTTTCTCCTCGAGTTGAGTTCACTCCTCGAGTCGAGTACCGAGCCCACGAGTCGACAAGCTACTCCTCGTGCCGACTCTACGTTTCTCCTCGAGTTGAGTTCACTCCTCGAGTCGAGTACCGAGCCCACGAGTCGCCAATCTACTCCTCGTGCCGACTCTACATTTCTCCTGGAGTTGACTTCACTCCTCGAGTCGAGTACCGAGTCCACGAGTCGACTAGCTACTCCTCGTGCCGACTCTACGTTTCTCCTCGAGTTGAGTTCACTCTTCGAGTCGAGTACCGAGCCCACGAGTCGCCAATCTACTCCTCGTGCCGACTCTACATTTCTCCTCGAGTTGAGTTCACTCCTCGAGTCGAGTACCGACCCCACGAGTCGACAAGCTACTCCTCGTGCCGACTCTACGTTTCTCCTCGAGTTGAGTTCACTCCTCGAGTCGAGTACCGAGCCCACGAGTCGACAAGCTACTCCTCGTGCCGACTCTACGTTTCTCCTCGAGTTGAGTTCACTCCTCGAGTCGAGTACCGAGTCCATGGGTCGACAAGCTACTCCTCGTGCCGACTCTACGTTTCTCCTCGAGTTGAGTTCACTCCTCGAGTCTAGTACCGAGTCCACGAGTCGACAAGCTACTCCTCGTGCCGACTCTACGTTTCTCCTCGAGTTGAGTTCACTCCTCGAGTCGAGTACCGAGCACACGAGTCGACAAGCTACTCCTCGTGCCGACTCTACGTTTCTCCTCGAGTTGAGTTCACTCCTCGAGTCGAGTACCGACCCCACGAGTCGACAAGCTACTCCTCGTGCCGACTCTACGTTTCTCCTCGAGTTGAGTTCACTCCTCGAGTCGAGTACCGAGCCCACGAGTCGACAAGCTACTCCTCGTGCCGACTTTACGTTTCTCCTCGAGTTGAGTTCACTCCTCGAGTCGAGTACCGAGCCCACGAGTCGACAAGCTACTCCTCGTGCCGACTCAACGTTTCTCCTCGAGTTGAGTTCACCCCTCGAGTCGAGTACCGAGTCCACGAGTCGACAAGCTACTCCTCGTGCCGACTCTACGTTTCTCCTCGAGTTGAGTTCACTCCTCGAGTCGAGTACCGAGCCCACGAGTCGACAAGCTACTCCTCGTGCCGACTCTACGTTTCTCCTCGAGTTGAGTTCACTCCTCGAGTCGAGTACCGAGTCCATGGGTCGATAAGCTACTCCTCGTGCCGACTCTACGTTTCTCCTCGAGTTGAGTTCACTCCTCGAGTCTATTACTGAGTCCACGAGTCGACAAGCTACTCCTCGTGCCGACTCTATGTTTCTCCTCGAGTTGAGTTCACTCCTCGAGTCGAGTACCGAGCACACGAGTCGACAAGCTACTCCTCGTGCCGACTCTACGTTTCTCCTCGAGTTGAGTTCACTCCTCGAGTCGAGTACCGACCCCACGAGTCGACAAGCTACTCCTCGTGCCGACTCTACGTTTCTCCTCGAGTTGAGTTCACTCCTCGAGTCGAGTACCGAGTCCATGGGTCGATAAGCTACTCCTCGTGCCGACTCTACGTTTCTCCTCGAGTTGAGTTCACTCCTCGAGTCGAGTACCAAGTCCACGAGTCGACAAGTTACTCCTCGTGCCGACTCTACGTTTCTCCTCGAGTTGAGTTCACTCCTCGAGTCGAGTACCGAGTCCACGAGTCGACAAGCTACTCCTCGTGCCGACTCTACTTTTCTCCTCGAGTTGAGTTCACTCCTCGAGTCGAGTACCGAGCCCACGAGTCGACAAGCTACTCCTCGTGCCGACTCTACGTTTCTCCTCGAGTTGAGTTCACTCCTCGAGTCGAGTACCGAGCCCACGAGTCGCCAATCTAGTCCTCGTGCCGACTCTACATTTCTCCTGGAGTTGAGTTCACTCCTCGAGTCGAGTACCGAGTCCACGAGTCGACTAGCTACTCCTCGTGCCGACTCTACGTTTCTCCTCGAGTTGAGTTCACTCATCGAGTCGAGTACCGAGCCCACGAGTCGCCAATCTACTCCTCGTGCCGACTCTACATTTCTCCTTGAGTTGAGTTCACTCCTCGAGTCGAGTACCGACCCCACGAGTCGACAAGCTACTCCTCGTGCCGACTCTACGTTTCTCCTCGAGTTGAGTTCACTCCTCGAGTCGAGTACCGAGCCCACGAGTCGACAAGCTACTCCTCGTGCCGACTCTACGTTTCTCCTCGAGTTGAGTTCACTCCTCGAGTCGAGTACCGAGTCCATGGGTTGATAAGCTACTCCTCGTGCCGACTCTACGTTTCTCCTCGAGTTGAGTTCACTCCTCGAGTCTAGTACCGAGTCCACGAGTCGACAAGCTACTCCTCGTGCCGACTCTACGTTTCTCCTCGAGTTGAGTTCACTCCTCGAGTCGAGTACCGAGCACACGAGTCGACAAGCTACTCCTCGTGCCGACTCTACGTTTCTCCTCGAGTTGAGTTCACTCCTCGAGTCGAGTACCGACCCCACGAGTCGACAAGCTACTCCTCGTGCCGACTCTACGTTTCTCGTCGAGTTGAGTTCACTCCTCGAGTCGAGTACCGAGTCCACGAGTCGACAAGCTACTCCTCGTGCCGACTCTACGTTTCTCCTCGAGTTGAGTTCACTCCTCGAGTCGAGTACCGAGCCCACGAGTCGACAAGCTACTCCTCGTGCCGACTCTACGTTTCTCCTCGAGTTGAGTTCACTCCTCGAGTCGAGTACCGAGTCCATGGGTCGATAAGCTACTCCTCGTGCCGACTCTACGTTTCTCCTCGAGTTGAGTTCACTCCTCGAGTCGAGTACCAAGTCCACGAGTCGACAAGTTACTCCTCGTGCCGACTCTACGTTTCTCCTCGAGTTGAGTTCACTCCTCGAGTCGAGTACCGAGTCCACGAGTCGACAAGCTACTTCTCGTGCCGACTCTACTTTTCTCCTCGAGTTGAGTTCACTCCTCGAGTCGAGTACCGAGCCCACGAGTCGACAAGCTACTCCTCGTGCCGACTCTACGTTTCTCCTCGAGTTGAGTTCACTCCTCGAGTCGAGTACCGAGCCCACGAGTCGCCAATCTACTCCTCGTGCCCGACTCTACATTTCTCCTGGAGTTGAGTTCACTCCTCGAGTCGAGTACCGAGTCCACGAGTCGACTAGCTACTCCTCGTGCCGACTCTACGTTTCTCCTCGAGTTGAGTTCACTCTTCGAGTCGAGTACCGAGCCCACGAGTCGCCAATCTACTCCTCGTGCCGACTCTACATTTCTCCTTGAGTTGAGTTCACTCCTCGAGTCGAGTACCGACCCCACGAGTCGACAAGCTACTCCTCGTGCCGACTCTACGTTTCTCCTCGAGTTGAGTTCACTCCACGAGTCGAGTACCGAGCCCACGAGTCGACAAGCTACTCCTCGTGCCGACTCTACGTTTCTCCTCGAGTTGAGTTCACTCCTCGAGTCGAGTACCGAGTCCATGGGTCGACAAGCTACTCCTCGTGCCGACTCTACGTTTCTCCTCGAGTTGAGTTCACTCCTCGAGTCTAGTACCGAGTCCACGAGTCGACAAGCTACTCCTCGTGCCGACTCTACGTTTCTCCTCGAGTTGAGTTCACTCCTCGAGTCGAGTACCGAGCACACGAGTCGACAAGCTACTCCTCGTGCCGACTCTACGTTTCTCCTCGAGTTGAGTTCACTCCTCGAGTCGAGTACCGACCCCACGAGTCGACAAGCTACTCCTCGTGCCGACTCTACGTTTCTCCTCGAGTTGAGTTCACTCCTCGAGTCGAGTACCGAGCCCACGAGTCGACAAGCTACTCCTCGTGCCGACTCTACGTTTCTCCTCGAGTTGAGTTCACTCCTCGAGTCGAGTACCGAGCCCACGAGTCGACAAGCTACTCCTCGTGCCGACTCTACGTTTCTCCTCGAGTTGAGTTCACCCCTCTAGTCGAGTACCGAGTCCACGAGTCGACAAGCTACTCCTCGTGCCGACTCTACGTTTCTCCTCGAGTTGAGTTCACTCCTCGAGTCGAGTACCGAGCCCACGAGTCGACAAGCTACTCCTCGTGCCGACTCTACGTTTCTCCTCGAGTTGAGTTCACTCCTCGAGTCGAGTACCGAGTCCATGGGTCGATAAGCTACTCCTCGTGCCGACTCTACGTTTCTCCTCGAGTTGAGTTCACTCCTCGAGTCGAGTACCAAGTCCACGAGTCGACAAGTTACTCCTCGTGCCGACTCTACGTTTCTCCTCGAGTTGAGTTCACTCCTCGAGTCGAGTACCGAGTCCACGAGTCGACAAGCTACTCCTCGTGCCGACTCTACTTTTCTCCTCGAGTTGAGTTCACTCCTCGAGTCGAGTACCGAGTCCACGAGTCGACAAGCTACTCCTCGTGCCGACTCTACTTTTCTCCTCGAGTTGAGTGTTGTCAATGGTGCCCACAAGAAGAGTTGTAGTCTTTATTTTGAACATTTGATGTAATAAAGTCTCATAAAGACTCTTGCTTGTAATTGCCTATTCATTCATTAATAAAGTTGAAACGTTCATTCAATCTTCCTTGTCTGAAGCTTTATGATAAAACCATAGTCTTTTAGTCCATAAACAAACTTAACAACTTACGAAGAGACAAATGTAGATTTGCATGAACAAACTCTTCGTAGTTTGCTTAAAACGATATATTCGCAATCTTAGGGTCAAAGGACTATTGACCTCAGTATGATTGTTAGAAGAATCTATGATGTCTGGTTATGAGGCATTGAGAGTTAGGAACTCTATAGTTCTTCTAGGTATCTTCCGAAGGTACTGAATTGACCAGTGCACTTCTAGAGACAAGATAAGAACAAACCATTTAACCTCTTATGTCTCGAAGTCACTATGTATGAATTGCATCATGCTTACCTTAATCCTTAAATGAGACATGCCATTTCACACCTTAGTATTCTCATTTGAGAAAGTCAAAGTTCGGACTCACTATGTGATTCCGAACAAGGCCTATTGGTGAAGTACTAAGTTGTGAGTCTGTCATGAGTAACTTTGTGAAGTTCTCATAGATATGGAATTCATGTACAAGATTGCTGAAATGCAATGTATGTCACCTCATGCTTTGTTCCTTGGAGTGTGAATAAATGAACTGGCCAGTGTCCAAATTGAGTCTTGACTCTTTTGGATGAAACAATGTGACTTGTTAGCTCCTCGTCAATACATTGTTTCTAACTTATTCACAAGCGACAAAGGAGTTGAGGAAATAACAGCTAGAAGGGTAAAATGGTAATTTAGTAAATCCCGACTAGCTGATGACATTCATGAAGGGTAAACATAGATAATATTCAGTGGATCCGCTCATCATAATTAGGTCGAATTCTTGAGTAGAAAATAAATTCATTTGAACCGAGAGATTTTCAGTGTCAGCTCTTTAGTGGAGTCAGTTGGCATTAAGCTAAACTTGGAAAAGGTTTGTGAACTTTTGAGTCCAAGTGTTTAGCTAAAGCTTTGTTCATTTGGGTCCATGAGGTCACTGTCACGAGTCACATCGATAGGAATAGTTAAACTGGAAGCTAAGCCAAAACAAGAACGAAAATAGTTAATAGGGTATTTTTGTCTTTTGAGACATAAGGATGAAATGGATGTCAATAAATTTTGACAAGTTCATTTGATGACTTAATGTCACTCGGCCATAATATGATTAATTGGGCCTTGTGAATTAATTTCATTTCATAAGAATTTTATTGAAAACTATTAATGGGCCTTTTTCATGTTCTCATGAATAAATGAAGAAGCTTCTAGAAGCTCCTTCTAGAAGTGAAATGGGCGCCCATAATACCCAAGGAAAGAGAGTTTATTTTGTGCATAAATGTATTTAGATACTTGCCAAAAGAAAAAGAGGAAACAAATTTCCCACACATGCTTGTAGGAAATTCGGCCAAGTGAGAAAAGGGAAAGCCAAGGAACAAAAAAGGAAACAAATCCTAGCCTCTAGGAGGCAGCCTTGGGCGCCCAACATGGAATGGGAAATGAAGGATTTTTGCTCATGAATATGTGATATTCTATAGAAGAGGAAACTACCTTATTGAAGGTGAGACCTCTCCTATAAATAGGAGCCCCATTTCCTCACAATTCATTCATCCAAGTTTAAGAGATTTGAGAGATTCTCTCTCTAGAACTTTGGCCGAAAATCCTCTCTCTCTCTCTCTCTAGTTTATTTTCGATTATTTCTTGTCTTGGCACCTAGGTCCTCACTCGACCTAGTGTTTAGCTCTGCGACTTCGAGACTCGTTCTCAAGTCGTAGTGTTTAAAAGTGCCCACTCACTGATTCCTTCTTTTCGAGTGATTTAGTGATAGAAACTTTCGTGGTTGCTCGAGGTGCCGAGGAAAGAAAGAGAGACGTGCTGCGAGGGGAAACGAGCGTTGCAACTTTCCAAAAGCTTCTACAAGGTTCAAGCTTCAAGAAAGGTTAGTAACTTTAATAGCTCATATTAGTTTTTATTTACATGTACATGCTCTTGTCTAGGTTAGTAAAAACTAGTTTTACTTAAAAATAAAATTTTTAAAATTCCGCCGCTTAACGAAGCGTTAAACTTTTTCTTAAACCCTAGATCGATTCCAACAAATGGTATCAGAGCTATGGTCAAAGGAATGCATGTGCATGTTTTTAAATTATGAGCTTGAAAATCGTTTTCGAAAGTTTACTAATTTTGTGACAAGTTAGAATTGTAATCTTAGATTTTTTTTAATTTATTGCTCATGCCTTTAAATTAAAAACCATGTTGATTTTCTATGAGTTTGGGATGATGTTAAAACACATTAGAATCAGTTCTAAAAGTTTTTAATTTTTTATATTGAAAAACGTGTTTTAAAGGTTTGAGAATTTTCGAGTAAATTTTGTGACTAGTTTTATTTTCTTGCTAGTTTCGTTTATTTACTTGAATCGTTTTATGCATGTTGTTATTTCTTTTATTCTATGTTATTACCCTGCTAATAAAACACAAATAAAAGCTTTAAACAATATCTTAAAACGTTCCGTTACACTCGATTCTTTTTCGCACCTAAAAGGACAAAGCTTTAATTTATTTCTTTTTCTTCGAGCTGGAATGTAAACCCGCATTAAAAGCGGCATAACTCTCTGCTCAGAAATCGAAATTTAATGATTCTTGAATCAAATTAAAGCTCTGTCTGTCCTCTGTCCAATGCCACCGGTTTCGGCTCAAAAGGACATCGGAGCCGCCAGTTATGGCGATTTTACTCCGAGGTGCGCGGCTGTCTGAAACTCCAGTTTTTTAGAAATCCGGATTTTCAAACCCCACTACCATGAGTTATAGAACTCCAATGAGAAAACTTTCTTGAGCAAAAATGTTTTTCATATGATTATAAACATGATGTGTAAGATTAAAATGTTTTGATTTTTGAAAGTTTAATTGAAATTGAATTTTTACAAAACTAGTTTGAATTTTGAAAAACCGTTTTCACTTTCAAACTTGAAAATATTTTGTCATCCAAATCAAATAAATTTTCAAAATGTTTTCAAAACTATATCTATATCACATATGTTCAAAATCTATATGCTCTTGAAATTTTGAGTGGGAGGTCTCTTTGTAGACAAAACCGAAAAATAAAAAGATGTGTAATCTCAAACTTTCAAGTGTTCGAGTGAGTTGAAGTTCACACTTCCCTCACGCACTTTCCCGAAATAGAAAATAGGAAAAGATCGAGTATGTCCCTTGTGCCTTTATGCACTAATACTGCTCTGAACATGTCGATCTAGGATCCTCTTCTAGTTGTCCGCGCTGTCGCTCTCTAACTAGGAAATCTGTTTCCGAACTTAAAAGAGTCGATGAACCATCTCCAAAAACTAAGTGGGAGGGTTATACTCGTTGTTTGTAACCCGCGATCCCCAACACTAATGAAAGATGCAATAACGTGGGACTAAGAGCCGCTCTTGCGACCCTCACTTAAATGTGAGTACTCCAAGGCGTTGTTGCTTCGATCATTGCTCAATGAGCTACGTCCGAGAATGATGCAATGATGGCAAGGCCTCCCCTTGGGGGATTGTTTTTCAAAGCTGATCTTTTGGACTAAGTGGTTGGTTGCACACTTAGGCTCAATCCCTAGTATCCTTCCTTAAGGCTCTGCGAAAGGATATGAGTGATCAAACCAATTTACAAGGTGGCTAGTCAAAATGATGTACTGACATCTTGGCTTAGCATTAATGATGTGTCATTTACTTATAAATGGAGATTTTTTGCGGCCTTCTCTTGAGGGAGTAAATTATCGTTTGGTTTATAACACCTTTGGGTTTTACAAAAGTCTTAATGAAACTTAAATCCTAAACCAAAGACTAATCATAAACTTGTTTCAACTTTTATAGGCAATATGTCTCTCAACCCTCTCTCAATCTTTCTTTCCTCGATCAAACTCGAAAACGAAAACTACGTAGATTCGAAACATAACCTCGACATAATATCTACCGTTAACAAGCACAAATGGGTACTCACCACCCCGTGTCCTCCTCTGACGAATGATGATTCAACTCAAGAGGACAATGACGCCTTTGCGGCCTGGCTTCGATCCGATGAGATTGTGAGGTGCTATATCTTGGCATCTATGAACAATATGCTGAAAGAGCAACATCGTGACTTCGAGACTGCCGCTGACATGCTCTACAATCTCCTTGAGATGTTTGGAGGGCAAAGGCGTCAGACAAGGCTACAAGCAGTCCGACAGTTTATGAACTGTCGCATGAAGGCTAGGACTCCTGTTGGAGACTTTATGATATTGATCATTAGTCATCTGAATAAAATGGAAATCCTAGGATCTGAGACTGATGGGAAGAATGTCATAGATATGATCTTAGAAACTCTCCCCGCATCTCTTGATACCTCCAAGATGAACTACTCCATAAACAAGCTAGAGTACACTGTTACCAAGCTTATGAAGGAACTTCACACTGCTGTAGGTCTCAATAAGAGAAAGAGGAATCAAGGAGAGGCACATGCTACTGAGCTAAAAGGCCTCCGCCTCTGGAACTAAGAAGAGACCTCACAAGGCCGATAAAGAGAACTGTCCCGCCTATCTCAAAGCAAAGGAACATAGTATTGTACTAGTTACCGAAGCATGCTTAGTAGCTGATAATGTATCAACGTGGATTCTTGACTCCGCTGCTACTAACCATATTTGTTGTTCCTTGAATGGTTTCAAGAAAACCAAAAGCTTAGAGGAAGGCGAGTTGTGTTTCAAATGGGGTGATGGGAGCCTGGTGTCTGCAAAGGCTGTGGGATCTGTGACGCTGTGTTTTGAAGACCGCACTTTAAACTTGAATAGTGTATATTTTGTTCCTACCTTTGGGAAGAACTTAATATCCGTTGCTCGTCTTCGTGAGCAAGATTATTGTTTAAAGTTCATTAAGAATGGAATTCGTATTTCGTTTCCTGATAATTCTTTTGTCACTGATGCATGTATGAAGAATGCTCTTTTCTACATCTATCCCACTCAACCTTCTCTTTTAGACACCGAAATAGATAATGATCTAATTAGGGAGCCAAAGAGGATCAAACTTTCTGAATCCTCCGATCTAACAAAATCAACACACCTATGGCACTTAAGACTTGGTCATATCAGTCTAGAAAGGATTAAGAGACTTGTGAGGGATGGTCCACTCCAAGCCTCTGCAATAGGTTCACTACCTACTTGTGAATCCTGCATAGAAGGAAAAATGACTAAGCGACCTTTCTCTGATAAAGGTCGAAGAGCCACTGAGTTGCTGGAACTAATACATTCTGATGTATGTGGTCCGCTCAGCCAACAGGCACGTGGAGGATACGAATACTTCGTTACCTTCACTGATGATTACTCACGATATGGGTTTGTCTATTTGCTCAAACACAAATCCGAGACCTTTAACGTATTTAAGGTCTTTAGGGCTTTAGTGGAAAAGCAAACTGGCAAAGTGATCAAAACCCTTCGATCTGATCGAGGTGGTGAGTATATGTCTGGAGAGTTCGACGACTTTCTTAAAGAAGAAGGTATTGCTTCTCAGCTTACCGCACCTGGCACACCTCAACCAAACGGAGTGTCAGAGAGAAGAAACCGAACTCTTATGGAGATGGTTAGATCGATGATGAGTTACTCATCACTCCCGCTTTCCTTTTGGGGATATGCCCTCGAAACAGCCGCCTACATTCTGAACCAAGTTCCGTCTAAAACGGTTCCTGGTACTCCTTATGAGAGATGGACTGGCCGTAAAGTGAATCTTGGCCGCATCCGAATTTGGGGTTGCCCTGCACACGTGCTGAGGCAAAAGACTAGCAAGTTGGCTAGTAGGTCAGAATTGTGCCTGTTTGTAGGATGTCCAAAGGAAACCAAAGGTTTTACTTTCTATAGTCCCGAGGACGATAAGACTTTCGTTAGCACGAATGCTCGTTTCCTTGAGGAGGACTTTATGAAGGATGCGAAACCTAGAAGCAAAATTGTGCTTGAAGAAAAGTTGGGTGAGGAAGCTTCTACCTCATCTGTAAGAACTGTTCTTACCCCAACTGAAACACAACCTAACTCATCAGAATCTCGTCAAGTAGTACTTCGACGTAGTGGGAGGGCTACTCAAAAGCCTGACAGGTACATGTCTTATGGAGACTCTCTTGTAGCCGTCTCTGACATGGATGATCCTGTTTCCTATAGCCAAGCGATGGCTTGTTCTGAATCAAACCTTTGGCTTGACGCCATGAAAGTTGAGATGCACTCGATGTATGTCAACAAAGTCTGGAAACTTGTAGACCTTCCTGAAGGGATTAAACCCGTAGGGTGTAAGTGGATATACAAGAAGAAAAGGGGTCCTGATGGGAACGTTGAGACGTTCAAAGCACGACTTGTGGCGAAGGGTTATACCCAACAAGAAGGGATTGACTATGAAGAAACCTTCTCGCCAGTCGCGATGCTTAAATCCATCCGCATACTCCTATCCATAGCTGCAGCTCTCGACTATGAGATCTGGCAAATGGATGTCAAGACAGCCTTTCTGAATGGCAATCTTGACGAGCGCATTTACATGGCTCAACCAGACGGTTTCGTGGATAAAGGTCAAGAGACCAAGGTTTGTGAGTTGCTTAAATCCCTTTATGGACTAAAGCAAGCATCTAGGTCATGGAATATTAGATTCGATGAAACTGTAAAGAGCTTCGGTTTTGAACAGTCAATAGATGAGCCTTGTGTTTACAAGTTAATACACGAAGGCAAAGTTGTGTTTCTGGTACTATATGTCGATGATATACTACTCATTGGTAATGACGTGGGTAAGTTATCTGAGGTTAAGGTCTGGCTAGCAAAGCAATTCGATATGAAGGATCTAGGAGAAGCCGCGTACATTCTGGGAATCCAAATCTTTCGAGATACGGACCCTGTCGCTCTCTCAAGCATCTTATATTGATAAGGTGATGGATCGCTTCTCGATGCAAGACTGCAAGAGGGGTCAAACACCCTTTAGGCATGGAGTTTCACTCTCTAAGGACCAGTCTCCCAAGACTGCACAAGAGATTGAAGACATGAGGAAAATTCCTTACGCCTCTGCCGTAGGAAGCCTCATGTATGCTATGCTTTGCACCCGACCTGATATATGTTTCGCCGTTGGCGTAGTTAGTCGTTTCCAATCCAACCCTGGACCCGAGCACTGGATTGCTGTTAAGCATGTTCTTAAGTATCTTCGAAGAACTAGGAACTTGATGCTTACATACTCAGGTACTGACCTGACTATGACGAGATATACCGACTCCGATTTTCAAGCGGATAAGGATTCCAGGAAATCCACTTCGGGATCTGTGTTCATCCTTAATGGTGGAGCTGTTGTGTGGAGAAGTATTAAGCAATCTTGCATTGCTGACTCCACAATGGAAGCAGAATATGTGGCTGCTTGTGAAGCATCCAAAGAGGCTGTATGGCTTAGAAAGTTCCTTAAGTATTTGGAAGTTGTTCCAAACGTCGACGAGCCCATGACCCTTTATTGTGATAATAGTGGGGCTGTCGCTAACTCAAAGGAACCTAGAAGCCATAAGCGCTCTAAGCATATTGAGAGGAAATACCATTTGATTCGAGAGATCGTGCAGCGCGGAGACGTGGAAGTGAAGAAGATCTCAACGGTGGACAACCTCGCAGATCCATTCACCAAGGCCCTAGCGAACAAGGTCTTCGACCAACATCGTGAGGGATTAGGCATGAAGGACTACACACACCTTCTTTGAGTCAAGTGGGAGTTTGTTGTCAATGGTGCCCACAAGAAGAGTTGTAGTCTTTATTTTGAACATTTGATGTAATAAAGTCTCATAAAGACTCTTGCTTGTAATTGCCTATTCATTCATTAATAAAGTTGAAACGTTCATTCAATCTTCCTTGTCTGAAGCTTTATGATAAAACCATAGTCTTTTAGTCCATAAACAAACTTAACAACTTACGAAGAGACAAATGTAGATTTGCATGAACAAACTCTTCGTAGTTTGCTTAAAACGATATATTCGCAATCTTAGGGTCAAAGGACTATTGACCTCAGTATGATTGTTAGAAGAATCTATGATGTCTGGTTATGAGGCATTGAGAGTTAGGAACTCTATAGTTCTTCTAGGTATCTTCCGAAGGTACTGAATTGACCAGTGCACTTCTAGAGACAAGATAAGAACAAACCATTTAACCTCTTATGTCTCGAAGTCACTATGTATGAATTGCATCATGCTTACCTTAATCCTGAAATGAGACATGCCATTTCACACCTTAGTATTCTCATTTGAGAAAGTCAAAGTTCGGACTCACTATGTGATTCCGAACAAGGCCTATTGGTGAAGTACTAAGTTGTGAGTCTGTCATGAGTAACTTTGTGAAGTTCTCATAGATATGGAATTCATGTACAAGATTGCTGAAATGCAATGTATGTCACCTCATGCTTTGTTCCTTGGAGTGTGAATAAATGAACTGGCCAGTGTCCAAATTGAGTCTTGACTCTTTTGGATGAAACAATGTGACTTGTTAGCTCCTCGTCAATACATTGTTTCTAACTTATTCACAAGCGACAAAGGAGTTGAGGAAATAACAGCTAGAAGGGTAAAATGGTAATTTAGTAAATCCCGACTAGCTGATGACATTCATGAAGGGTAAACATAGATAATATTCAGTGGATCCGCTCATCATAATTAGGTCGAATTCTTGAGTAGAAAATAAATTCATTTGAACCGAGAGATTTTCAGTGTCAGCTCTTTAGTGGAGTCAGTTGGCATTAAGCTAAACTTGGAAAAGGTTTGTGAACTTTTGAGTCCAAGTGTTTAGCTAAAGCTTTGTTCATTTGGGTCCATGAGGTCACTGTCACGAGTCACATCGATAGGAATAGTTAAACTGGAAGCTAAGCCAAAACAAGAACGAAAATAGTTAAAAGGGTATTTTTGTCTTTTGAGACATAAGGATGAAATGGATGTCAATAAATTTTGACAAGTTCATTTGATGACTTAATGTCACTCGGCCATAATATGATTAATTGGGCCTTGTGAATTAATTTCATTTCATAAGAATTTTATTGAAAACTCTTAATGGGCCTTTTTCATGTTCTCATGAATAAATGAAGAAGCTTCTAGAAGCTCCTTCTAGAAGTGAAATGGGCGCCCATAATACCCAAGGAAAGAGAGTTTATTTTGTGCATAAATGTATTTAGATACTTGCCAAAAGAAAAAGAGGAAACAAATTTCCCACACATGCTTGTAGGAAATTCGGCCAAGTGAGAAAAGGGAAAGCCAAGGAACAAAAAAGGAAACAAATCCTAGCCTCTAGGAGGCAGCCTTGGGCGCCCAACATGGAATGGGAAATGAAGGATTTTTGCTCATGAATATGTGATATTCTATAGAAGAGGAAACTACCTTATTGAAGGTGAGACCTCTCCTATAAATAGGAGCCCCATTTCCTCACAATTCATTCATCCAAGTTTAAGAGATTTGAGAGATTCTCTCTCTAGAACTTTGGCCGAAAATCCTCTCTCTCTCTCTCTAGTTTATTTTCGATTATTTCTTGTCTTGGCACCTAGGTCCTCACTCGACCTAGTGTTTAGCTCTGCGACTTCGAGACTCGTTCTCAAGTCGTAGTGTTTAAAAGTGCCCACTCACTGATTCCTTCTTTTCGAGTGATTTAGTGATAGAAACTTTCGTGGTTGCTCCAGGTGCCGAGGAAAGAAAGAGAGACGTGCTGCGAGGGGAAACGAGCGTTGCAACTTTCCAAAAGCTTCTACAAGGTTCAAGCTTCAAGAAAGGTTAGTAACTTTAATAGCTCATATTAATTTACATGTACATGCTCTTGTCTAGGTTAGTAAAAACTAGTTTTACTTAAAAATAAAATTTTTAAAATTCCGCCGCTTAACGAAGCGTTAAACTTTTTCTTAAACCCTAGATCGATTCCAACATTGAGTTCACTCCTCGAGTCGAGTACCGAGCCCACGAGTCGACAAGCTACTCCTCGTGCCGACTCTACGTTTCTCCTCGAGTTGAGTTCACTCCTCGAGTCGAGTACCGAGCCCACGAGTCGCCAATCTACTCCTCGTGCCGACTCTACATTTCTCCTGGAGTTGAGTTCACTCCTCGAGTCGAGTACCGAGTCCACGAGTCGACTAGCTACTCCTCGTGCCGACTCTACGTTTCTCCTCGAGTTGAGTTCACTCCTCGAGTCGAGTACCGAGCCCACGAGTCGCCAATCTACTCCTCGTGCCGACTCTACATTTCTCCTTGAGTTGAGTTCACTCCTCGAGTCGAGTACCGACCCCACGAGTCGACAAGCTACTCCTCGTGCCAACTCTACGTTTCTCCTCGAGTTGAGTTCACTCCTCGAGTCTAGTACTGAGTCCACGAGTCGACAAGCTACTCCTCGTGCCGACTCTACGTTTCTCCTCGAGTTGAGTTCACTCCTCGAGTCGAGTACCGAGCACACGAGTCGACAAGCTACTCCTCGTGCCGACTCTACGTTTCTCCTAGAGTTGAGTTCACTCCTCGAGTCGAGTACCGACCCCACGAGTCGACAAGCTACTCCTCGTGCCGACTCTACGTTTCTCCTCGAGTTGAGTTCACTCCTCGAGTCGAGTACCGAGTCCACGAGTCGACAAGCTACTCCTCGTGCCGACTCTACGTTTCTCCTCGAGTTCAGTTCACTCCTCGAGTCGAGTACCGAGCCCACGAGTCGACAAGCTACTCCTCGTGCCGACTCTACGTTTCTCCTCGAGTTGAGTTCACTCCTCGAGTCGAGTACCGAGTCCATGGGTCGATAAGCTACTCCTCGTGCCGACTCTAAGTTTCTCCTCGAGTTGAGTTCACTCCTCGAGTCGAGTACCAAGTCCACGAGTCGACAAGTTACTCCTCGTGCCGACTCTACGTTTCTCCTCGAGTTGAGTTCACTCCTCGAGTCGAGTACCGAGTCCACGAGTCGACAAGCAACTCCTCGTGCCGACTCTACTTTTCTCCTCGAGTTGAGTTCACTCCTCGAGTCGAGTACCGAGCCCACGAGTCGACAAGCTACTCCTCGTGCCGACTCTACGTTTCTCCTCGAGTTGAGTTCACTCCTCGAGTCGAGTACCGAGCCCACGAGTCGCCAATCTACTCCTCGTGCCGACTCTACATTTCTCCTGGAGTTGAGTTCACTCCTCGAGTCGAGTACCGAGTCCACGAGTCGACTAGCTACTCCTCGTGCCGACTCTACGTTTCTCCTCGAGTTGAGTTCACTCCTCGAGTCGAGTACCGAGCCCACGAGTCGCCAATCTACTCCTCGTGCCGACTCTACATTTCTCCTTGAGTTGAGTTCACTCCTCGAGTCGAGTACCGACCCCACGAGTCGACAAGCTACTCCTCGTGCCGACTCTACGTTTCTCCTCGAGTTGAGTTCACTCCTCGAGTCGAGTACCGAGCCCACGAGTCGACAAGCTACTCCTCGTGCCGACTCTACGTTTCTCCTCGAGTTGAGTTCACTCCTCGAGTCGAGTACCGAGTCCATGGGTCGATAAGCTACTCCTCGTGCCGACTCTACGTTTCTCCTCGAGTTGAGTTCACTCCTCGAGTCTAGTACCGAGTCCACGAGTCGACAAGCTACTCCTCGTGCCGACTCTACGTTTCTCCTCGAGTTGAGTTCACTCCTCGAGTCGAGTACCGAGCACACGAGTCGACAAGCTACTCCTCGTGCCGACTCTACGTTTCTCCTCGAGTTGAGTTCACTCCTCGAGTCGAGTACCGACCCCACGAGTCGACAAGCTACTCCTCGTGCCGACTCTACGTTTCTCCTCGAGTTGAGTTCACTCCTCGAGTCGAGTACCGAGTCCACGAGTCGACAAGCTACTCCTCGTGCCGACTCTACGTTTCTCCTCGAGTTGAGTTCATTCCTCGAGTCGAGTACCGAGCCCACGAGTCGACAAGCTACTCCTCGTGCCGACTCTACGTTTCTCCCCGAGTTGAGTTCACTCCTCGAGTCGAGTACCGAGTCCATGGGTCGATAAACTACTCCTCGTGCCGACTCTACGTTTCTCCTCGAGTTGAGTTCACTCCTCGAGTCTAGTACCGAGTCCACGAGTCGACAAGCTACTCCTCGTGCCGACTCTACGTTTCTCCTCGAGTTGAGTTCACTCCTCGAGTCGAGTACCGAGCACACGAGTCGACAAGCTACTCCTCGTGCCGACTCTACATTTCTCCTTAAGTTGAGTTCACTCCTCGAGTCGAGTACCGACCCCACGAGTCGACAAGCTACTCCTCGTGCCGACTCTACGTTTCTCCTCGAGTTGAGTTCACTCCTCGAGTCGAGTACCGAGCCCACGAGTCGACAAGCTACTCCTCGTGCCGACTCTACGTTTCTCCTCGAGTTGAGTTCACTCCTCGAGTCGAGTACCGAGTCCATGGGTCGATAAGCTACTCCTCGTGCCGACTCTACGTTTCTCCTCGAGTTGAGTTCACTCCTCGAGTCGAGTACCGAGCCCACGAGTCGACAAGCTACTCCTCGTGCCGACTCTACGTTTCTCCTCGAGTTGAGTTCACTCCTCGAGTCGAGTACCGAGCCCACGAGTCGCCAATCTACTCCTCGTGCCGACTCTACATTTCTCCTTGAGTTGAGTTCACTCCTCGAGTCGAGTACCGACCCCACGAGTCGACAAGCTACTCCTCGTGCCGACTCTACGTTTCTCCTCGAGTTGAGTTCACTCCTCGAGTCGAGTACCGAGCCCACGAGTCGACAAGCTACTCCTCCTGCCGACTCTATGTTTCTCCTCGAGTTGAGTTCACTCCTCGAGTCGAGTACCGAGCACACGAGTCGACAAGCTACTCCTCGTGCCGACTCTACGTTTCTCCTCGAGTTGAGTTCACTCCTCGAGTCGAGTACCGACCCCACGAGTCGACAAGCTACTCCTCGTGCCGACTCTACGTTTCTCCTCGAGTTGAGTTCACTCCTCGAGTCGAGTACCGAGTCCACGAGTCGACAAGCTACTCCTCGTGCCGACTCTACGTTTCTCCTCGAGTTGAGTTCATTCCTCGAGTCGAGTACCGAGCCCACGAGTCGACAAGCTACTCCTTGTGCCGACTCTACGTTTCTCCCCGAGTTGAGTTCACTCCTCGAGTCGAGTACCGAGTCCATGGGTCGATAAACTACTCCTCGTGCCGACTCTACGTTTCTCCTCGAGTTGAGTTCACTCCTCGAGTCTAGTACCGAGTCCACGAGTCGACAAGCTACTCCTCGTGCCGACTCTACGTTTCTCCTCGAGTTGAGTTCACTCCTCGAGTCGAGTACCGAGCACACGAGTCGACAAGCTACTCCTCGTGCCGACTCTACATTTCTCCTTAAGTTGAGTTCACTCCTCGAGTCGAGTACCGACCCCACGAGTCGACAAGCTACTCCTCGTGCCGACTCTACGTTTCTCCTCGAGTTGAGTTCACTCCTCGAGTCGAGTACCGAGCCCACGAGTCGACAAGCTACTCCTCGTGCCGACTCTACGTTTCTCCTCGAGTTGAGTTCACTCCTCGAGTCGAGTACCGAGTCCATGGGTCGATAAGCTACTCCTCGTGCCGACTCTACGTTTCTCCTCGAGTTGAGTTCACTCCTCGAGTCGAGTACCGAGCCCACGAGTCGACAAGCTACTCCTCGTGCCGACTCTACGTTTCTCCTCGAGTTGAGTTCACTCCTCGAGTCGAGTACCGAGTCCATGGGTCGATAAGCTACTCCTCGTGCCGACTCTAAGTTTCTCCTCGAGTTGAGTTCACTCCTCGAGTCGAGTACCAAGTCCACGAGTCGACAAGCTACTCCTCGTGCCGACTCTACGTTTCTCCTCGAGTTGAGTTCACTCCTCGAGTCGAGTACCGAGTCCACGAGTCGACAAGCTACTCCTCGTGCCGACTCTACGTTTCTCCTCGAGTTGAGTTCACTCCTCGAGTCGAGTACCGAGCCCACGAGTCGACAAGCTACTCCTCGTGCCGACTCTACGTTTCTCCTCGAGTTGAGTTCACTCCTCGAGTCGAGTACCGAGCCCACGAGTCGCCAATCTACTCCTCGTGCCGACTCTACATTTCTCCTTGAGTTGAGTTCACTCCTCGAGTCGAGTACCGAGTCCACGAGTCGACAAGCTACTCCTCGTGCCGACTCTACGTTTCTCCTCGAGTTGAGTTCACTCCTCGAGTCGAGTACCGAGCCCACGAGTCGCCA
The DNA here is from genome assembly GCF_054948205.1 of Urtica dioica subsp. dioica. Classification (NCBI taxonomy): domain Eukaryota; kingdom Viridiplantae; phylum Streptophyta; class Magnoliopsida; order Rosales; family Urticaceae; genus Urtica; species Urtica dioica. The sequence goes on from NC_142757.1 coordinate 15,817,494, forward strand.
ATCTACTCCTCGTGCCGACTCTACATTTCTCCTTGAGTTGAGTTCACTCCTCAAGTCGAGTACCGACCCCACGAGTCGACAAGCTACTCCTCGTGCCGACTCTACGTTTCTCCTCGAGTCGAGTACCGAGCCCACGAGTCGACAAGCTACTCCTCGTGCCGACTCTACGTTTCTCCTCGAGTTGAGTTCACTCCTCGAGTCGAGTACCGAGTCCATGGGTCGACAAGCTACTCCTCGTGCCGACTCTACGTTTCTCCTCGAGTTGAGTTCACTCCTCGAGTCGAGTACCGCCACGAGTCGCCAATCTACTCCTCGTGCCGACTCTACATTTCTCCTTGAGTTGAGTTCACTCCTCGAGTCGAGTACCGAGTCCACGAGTCGACAAGCTACTCCTCGTGCCGACTCTACGTTTCTCCTCGAGTTGAGTTCACTCCTCGAGTCGAGTACCGAGCCCACGAGTCGCCAATCTACTCCTCGTGCCGACTCTACATTTCTCCTTGAGTTGAGTTCACTCCTCAAGTCGAGTACCGACCCCACGAGTCGACAAGCTACTCCTCGTGCCGACTCTACGTTTCTCCTCGAGTTGAGTTCACTCCTCGAGTCGAGTACCGAGCACACGAGTCGACAAGCTACTCCTCGTGCCGACTCTACGTTTCTCCTCGAGTTGAGTTCACTCCTCGAGTCGAGTACCGACCCCACGAGTCGACAAGCTACTCCTCGTGCCGACTCTACGTTTCTCCTCGAGTTGAGTTCACTCCTCGAGTCGAGTACCGAGTCCACGAGTCGACAAGCTACTCCTCGTGCCGACTCTACGTTTCTCCTCGAGTTGAGTTCACTCCTCGAGTCGAGTACCGAGTCCATGGGTCGATAAGCTACTCCTCGTGCCGACTCTACGTTTCTCCTCGAGTTGAGTTCACTCCTCGAGTCGAGTACCAAGTCCACGAGTCGACAAGTTACTCCTCGTGCCGACTCTACGTTTCTCCTCGAGTTGAGTTCACTCCTCGAGTCGAGTACCGAGTCCACGAGTCGACAAGCAACTCCTCGTGCCGACTCTACTTTTCTCCTCGAGTTGAGTTCACTCCTCGAGTCGAGTACCGAGCCCACGAGTCGACAAGCTACTCCTCGTGCCGACTCTACGTTTCTCCTCGAGTTGAGTTCACTCCTCGAGTCGAGTACCGAGCCCACGAGTCGCCAATCTACTCCTCGTGCCGACTCTACATTTCTCCTGGAGTTGAGTTCACTCCTCGAGTCGAGTACCGAGTCCACGAGTCGACTAGCTACTCCTCGTGCCGACTCTACGTTTCTCCTCGAGTTGAGTTCACTCCTCGAGTCGAGTACCGAGCCCACGAGTCGCCAATCTACTCCTCGTGCCGACTCTACATTTCTCCTTGAGTTGAGTTCACTCCTCGAGTCGAGTACCGACCCCACGAGTCGACAAGCTACTCCTCGTGCCGACTCTACGTTTCTCCTCGAGTTGAGTTCACTCCTCGAGTCGAGTACCGACCCCACGAGTCGACAAGCTACTCCTCGTGCCGACTCTACGTTTCTCCTCGAGTTGAGTTCACTCCTCGAGTCGAGTACCGAGTCCATGGGTCGATAAGCTACTCCTCGTGCCGACTCTACGTTTCTCCTCGAGTTGAGTTCACTCCTCGAGTCTAGTACCGAGTCCACGAGTCGACAAGCTACTCCTCGTGCCGACTCTACGTTTCTCCTCGAGTTGAGTTCACTCCTCGAGTCGAGTACCGAGCACACGAGTCGACAAGCTACTCCTCGTGCCGACTCTACGTTTCTCCTCGAGTTGAGTTCACTCCTCGAGTCGAGTACCGACCCCACGAGTCGACAAGCTACTCCTCGTGCCGACTCTACGTTTCTCCTCGAGTTGAGTTCACTCCTCGAGTCGAGTACCGAGTCCACGAGTCGACAAGCTACTCCTCGTGCCGACTCTACGTTTCTCCTCGAGTTGAGTTCACTCCTCGAGTCGAGTCCCGAGCCCACGAGTCGACAAGCTACTCCTCGTGCCGACTCTACGTTTCTCCCCGAGTTGAGTTCACTCCTCGAGTCGAGTACCGAGTCCATGGGTCGACAAGCTACTCCTCGTGCCGACTCTACGTTTCTCCTCGAGTTGAGTTCACTTCTCGAGTCGAGTACCGACCCCACGAGTCGACAAGCTACTCCTCGTGCCGACTCTACGTTTCTCCTCGAGTTGAGTTCACTCCTCGAGTCGAGTACCGAGTCCACGAGTCGACAAGCTACTCCTCGTGCCGACTCTACGTTTCTCCTCGAGTTGAGTTCACTCCTCGAGTCGAGTACCGAGCACACGAGTCGACAAGCTACTCCTCGTGCCGACTCTACATTTCTCCTTAAGTTGAGTTCACTCCTCGAGTCGAGTACCGACCCCACGAGTCGACAAGCTACTCCTCGTGCCGACTCTACGTTTCTCCTCGAGTTGAGTTCACTCCTCGAGTCGAGTACCGAGCCCACGAGTCGACAAGCTACTCCTCGTGCCGACTCTACGTTTCTCCTCGAGTTGAGTTCACTCCTCGAGTCGAGTACCGAGTCCATGGGTCGATAAGCTACTCCTCGTGCCGACTCTACGTTTCTCCTCGAGTTGAGTTCACTCCTCGAGTCGAGTACCGAGCCCACGAGTCGACAAGCTACTCCTCGTGCCGACTCTACGTTTCTCCTCGAGTTGAGTTCACTCCTCGAGTCGAGTACCGAGTCCATGGGTCGATAAGCTACTCCTCGTGCCGACTCTACGTTTCTCCTCGAGTTGAGTTCACTCCTCGAGTCGAGTACCAAGTCCACGAGTCGACAAGCTACTCCTCGTGCCGACTCTACGTTTCTCCTCGAGTTGAGTTCACTCCTCGAGTCGAGTACCGAGTCCACGAGTCGACAAGCTACTCCTCGTGCCGACTCTACGTTTCTCCTCGAGTTGAGTTCACTCCTCGAGTCGAGTACCGAGCCCACGAGTCGACAAGCTACTCCTCGTGCCGACTCTACGTTTCTCCTCGAGTTGAGTTCACTCCTCGAGTCGAGTACCGAGCCCACGAGTCGCCAATCTACTCCTCGTGCCGACTCTACATTTCTCCTTGAGTTGAGTTCACTCCTCGAGTCGAGTACCGAGTCCACGAGTCGACAAGCTACTCCTCGTGCCGACTCTACGTTTCTCCTCGACTTGAGTTCACTCCTCGAGTCGAGTACCGAGCCCACGAGTCGACAAGCTACTCCTCGTGCCGACTCTACGTTTCTCCTCGAGTTGAGTTCACTCCTCGAGTCGAGTACCGAGCCCACGAGTCGACAAGCTACTCCTCGTGCCGACTCTACGTTTCTCCTCGAGTTGAGTTCACTCCTCGAGTCGAGTACCGAGCCCACGAGTCGACAAGCTACTCCTCGTGCCGACTCTACGTTTCTCCTCGAGTTGAGTTCACTCCTCGAGTCGAGTACCGAGTCCATGGGTCGACAAGCTACTCCTCGTGCCGACTCTACGTTTCTCCTCGAGTTGAGTTCACTCCTCGAGTCGAGTACCGAGCCCACGAGTCGCCAATCTACTCCTCGTGCCGACTCTACATTTCTCCTTGAGTTGAGTTCACTCCTCGAGTCGAGTACCGAGTCCACGAGTCGACAAGCTACTCCTCGTGCCGACTCTACGTTTCTCCTCGAGTTGAGTTCACTCCTCGAGTCGAGTACCGAGCCCACGAGTCGCCAATCTACTCCTCGTGCCGACTCTACATTTCTCCTTGAGTTGAGTTCACTCCTCAAGTCGAGTACCGACCCCACGAGTCGACAAGCTACTCCTCGTGCCGACTCTACGTTTCTCCTCGAGTTGAGTTCACTCCTCGAGTCGAGTACCGAGTCCATGGGTCGATAAGCTACTCCTCGTGCCGACTCTACGTTTCTCCTCGAGTTGAGTTCACTCCTCGAGTCGAGTACCGAGCCCACGAGTCGACAAGCTACTCCTCGTGCCGACTCTACGTTTCTCCTCGAGTTGAGTTCACTCCTCGAGTCGAGTACCGAGTCCATGGGTCGATAAGCTACTCCTCGTGCCGACTCTACGTTTCTCCTCGAGTTGAGTTCACTCCTCGAGTCGAGTACCAAGTCCACGAGTCGACAAGCTACTCCTCGTGCCGACTCTACGTTTCTCCTCGAGTTGAGTTCACTCCTCGAGTCGAGTACCGAGTCCACGAGTCGACAAGCTACTCCTCGTGCCGACTCTACGTTTCTCCTCGAGTTGAGTTCACTCCTCGAGTCGAGTACCGAGCCCACGAGTCGACAAGCTACTCCTCGTGCCGACTCTACGTTTCTCCTCGAGTTGAGTTCACTCCTCGAGTCGAGTACCGAGCCCACGAGTCGCCAATCTACTCCTCGTGCCGACTCTACATTTCTCCTTGAGTTGAGTTCACTCCTCGAGTCGAGTACCGAGTCCACGAGTCGACAAGCTACTCCTCGTGCCGACTCTACGTTTCTCCTCGAGTTGAGTTCACTCCTCGAGTCGAGTACCGAGCCCACGAGTCGACAAGCTACTCCTCGTGCCGACTCTACGTTTCTCCTCGAGTTGAGTTCACTCCTCGAGTCGAGTACCGAGTCCAAGGGTCGACAAGCTACTCCTCGTGCCGACTCTACGTTTCTCCTCGAGTTGAGTTCACTCCTCGAGTCGAGTACCGAGCCCACGAGTCGACAAGCTACTCCTCGTGCCGACTCTACGTTTCTCCTCGAGTTGAGTTCACTCCTCGAGTCGAGTACCGAGTCCATGGGTCGACAAGCTACTCCTCGTGCCGACTCTACGTTTCTCCTCGAGTTGAGTTCACTCCTCGAGTCGAGTACCGAGCCCACGAGTCGCCAATCTACTCCTCGTGCCGACTCTACATTTCTCCTTGAGTTGAGTTCACTCCTCGAGTCGAGTACCGAGTCCACGAGTCGACAAGCTACTCCTCGTGCCGACTCTACGTTTCTCCTCGAGTTGAGTTCACTCCTCGAGTCGAGTACCGAGCCCACGAGTCGCCAATCTACTCCTCGTGCCGACTCTACATTTCTCCTTGAGTTGAGTTCACTCCTCAAGTCGAGTACCGACCCCACGAGTCGACAAGCTACTCCTCGTGCCGACTCTACGTTTCTCCTCGAGTTGAGTTCACTCCTCGAGTCGAGTACCGAGCCCACGAGTCGACAAGCTACTCCTCGTGCCGACTCTACGTTTCTCCTCGAGTTGAGTTCACTCCTCGAGTCGAGTACCGAGTCCATGGGTCGACAAGCTACTCCTCGTGCCGACTCTACGTTTCTCCTCGAGTTGAGTTCACTCCTCGAGTCTAGTACCGAGTCCACGAGTCGACAAGCTACTCCTCGTGCCGACTCTACGTTTCTCCTCGAGTTGAGTTCACTCCTCGAGTCGAGTACCGAGCACACGAGTCGACAAGCTACTCCTCGTGCCGACTCTACGTTTCTCCTCGAGTTGAGTTCACTCCTCGAGTCGAGTACCGAGCACACGAGTCGACAAGCTACTCCTCGTGCCGACTCTACGTTTCTCCTCGAGTTGAGTTCACTCCTCGAGTCGAGTACCGAGCCCACGAGTCGACAAGCTACTCCTCGTGCCGACTCTACATTTCTCCTCGAGTTGAGTTCACTCCTCGAGTCGAGTACCGAGCCCACGAGTCGACAAGCTACTCCTCGTGCCGACTCTACGTTTCTCCTCGAGTTGAGTTCACCCCTCGAGTCGAGTACCGAGTCCACGAGTCGACAAGCTACTCCTCGTGCCGACTCTACGTTTCTCCTCGAGTGGAGTTCACTCCTCGAGTCGAGTACCGAGCCCACGAGTCGACAAGCTACTCCTCGTGCCGACTCTACGTTTCTCCTCGAGTTGAGTTCACTCCTCGAGTCGAGTACCGAGTCCATGGGTCGATAAGCTACTCCTCGTGCCGACTCTACGTTTCTCCTCGAGTTGAGGTCACTCCTCGAGTCGAGTACCAAGTCCACGAGTCGACAAGTTACTCCTCGTGCCGACTCTACGTTTCTCCTCGAGTTGAGTTCACTCCTCGAGTCGAGTACCGAGTCCACGAGTCGACAAGCTACTCCTCGTGCCGACTCTACGTTTCTCCTCGAGTTGAGTTCACTCCTCGAGTCGAGTACCGAGCCCACGAGTCGCCAATCTACTCCTCGTGCCGACTCTACATTTCTCCTTGAGTTGAGTTCACTCCCCAAGTCGAGTACCGACCCCACGAGTCGACAAGCTACTCCTCGTGCCGACTCTACGTTTCTCCTCGAGTTGAGTTCACTCCTCGAGTCGAGTACCGAGCCCACGAGTCGACAAGCTACTCCTCGTGCCGACTCTACGTTTCTCCTCGAGTTGAGTTCACTCCTCGAGTCGAGTACCGAGTCCATGGGTCGACAAGCTACTCCTCGTGCCGACTCTACGTTTCTCCTCGAGTTGAGTTCACTCCTCGAGTCTAGTACCGAGTCCACGAGTCGACAAGCTACTCCTCGTGCCGACTCTACGTTTCTCCTCGAGTTGAGTTCACTCCTCGAGTCGAGTACCGAGCACACGAGTCGACAAGCTACTCCTCGTGCCGACTCTACGTTTCTCCTCGAGTTGAGTTCACTCCTCGAGTCGAGTACCGAGCACACGAGTCGACAAGCTACTCCTCGTGCCGACTCTACGTTTCTCCTCGAGTTGAGTTCACTCCTCGAGTCGAGTACCGAGCCCACGAGTCGACAAGCTACTCCTCGTGCCGACTCTACATTTCTCCTCGAGTTGAGTTCACTCCTCGAGTCGAGTACCGAGCCCACGAGTCGACAAGCTACTCCTCGTGCCGACTCTACGTTTCTCCTCGAGTTGAGTTCACCCCTCGAGTCGAGTACCGAGTCCACGATTCGACAAGCTACTCCTCGTGCCGACTCTACGTTTCTCCTCGAGTGGAGTTCACTCCTCGAGTCGAGTACCGAGCCCACGAGTCGACAAGCTACTCCTCGTGCCGACTCTACGTTTCTCCTCGAGTTGAGTTCACTCCTCGAGTCGAGTACCGAGTCCATGGGTCGATAAGCTACTCCTCGTGCCGACTCTACGTTTCTCCTCGAGTTGAGTTCACTCCTCGAGTCGAGTACCGAGCCCACGAGTCGACAAGCTACTCCTCGTGCCGACTCTACGTTTCTCCTCGAGTTGAGTTCACTCCTCGAGTCGAGTACCGAGTCCAAGGGTCGACAAGCTACTCCTCGTGCCGACTCTACGTTTCTCCTCGAGTTGAGTTCACTCCTCGAGTCGAGTACCGAGCCCACGAGTCGACAAGCTACTCCTCGTGCCGACTCTACGTTTCTCCTCGAGTTGAGTTCACTCCTCGAGTCGAGTACCGAGTCCATGGGTCGACAAGCTACTCCTCGTGCCGACTCTACGTTTCTCCTCGAGTTGAGTTCACTCCTCGAGTCGAGTACCGAGCCCACGAGTCGCCAATCTACTCCTCGTGCCGACTCTACATTTCTCCTTGAGTTGAGTTCACTCCTCGAGTCGAGTACCGAGTCCACGAGTCGACAAGCTACTCCTCGTGCCGACTCTACGTTTCTCCTCGAGTTGAGTTCACTCCTCGAGTCGAGTACCGAGCCCACGAGTCGCCAATCTACTCCTCGTGCCGACTCTACATTTCTCCTTGAGTTGAGTTCACTCCTCAAGTCGAGTACCGACCCCACGAGTCGACAAGCTACTCCTCGTGCCGACTCTACGTTTCTCCTCGAGTTGAGTTCACTCCTCGAGTCGAGTACCGAGTCCACGAGTCGACAAGCTACTCCTCGTGCCGACTCTACGTTTCTCCTCGAGTTGAGTTCACTCCTCGAGTCGAGTACCGAGCCCACGAGTCGACAAGCTACTCCTCGTGCCGACTCTACGTTTCTCCTCGAGTTGAGTTCACTCCTCGAGTCGAGTACCGAGCCCACGAGTCGCCAATCTACTCCTCGTGCCGACTCTACATTTCTCCTTGAGTTGAGTTCACTCCTCGAGTCGAGTACCGAGTCCACGAGTCGACAAGCTACTCCTCGTGCCGACTCTACGTTTCTCCTCGAGTTGAGTTCACTCCTCGAGTCGAGTACCGAGCCCACGAGTCGACAAGCTACTCCTCGTGCCGACTCTACGTTTCTCCTCGAGTTGAGTTCACTCCTCGAGTCGAGTACCGAGCACACGAGTCGACAAGCTACTCCTCGTGCCGACTCTACGTTTCTCCTCGAGTTGAGTTCACTCCTCGAGTCGAGTACCGAGCCCACGAGTCGACAAGCTACTCCTCGTGCCGACTCTACATTTCTCCTCGAGTTGAGTTCACTCCTCGAGTCGAGTACCGAGCCCACGAGTCGACAAGCTACTCCTCGTGCCGACCCTACGTTTCTCCTCGAGTTGAGTTCACCCCTCGAGTCGAGTACCGAGTCCACGAGTCGACAAGCTACTCCTCGTGCCGACTCTACGTTTCTCCTCGAGTGGAGTTCACTCCTCGAGTCGAGTACCGAGCCCACGAGTCGACAAGCTACTCCTCGTGCCGACTCTACGTTTCTCCTCGAGTTGAGTTCACTCCTCGAGTCGAGTACCGAGCCCACGAGTCGCCAATCTACTCCTCGTGCCGACTCTACATTTCTTCTTGAGTTGAGTTCACTCCTCAAGTCGAGTACCGAGTCCACGAGTCGACAAGCTACTCCTCGTGCCGACTCTACGTTTCTCCTCGAGTTGAGTTCACTCCTCGAGTCGAGTACCGAGTCCACGAGTCGACAAGCTACTCCTCGTGCCGACTCTACGTTTCTCCTCGAGTTGAGTTCACTCCTCGAGTCGAGTACCGAGTCCACGAGTCGACAAGCTACTCCTCGTGCCGACTCTACGTTTCTCCTCGAGTTGAGTTCACTCCTCGAGTCGAGTACCGAGCCCACGAGTCGACAAGCTACTCCTCGTGCCGACTCTACGTTTCTCCTCGAGTTGAGTTCACTCCTCGAGTCGAGTACCGAGCCCATGAGTCGCCAATCTACTCCTCGTGCCGACTCTACGTTTCTCCTCGAGTTGAGTTCACTCCTCGAGTCGAGTACCAAGTCCACGAGTCGACAAGCTACTCCTCGTGCCGACTCTACGTTTCTCCTCGAGTTGAGTTCACTCCTCGAGTCGAGTACCGAGTCCACGAGTCGACAAGCTACTCCTCGTGCCGACTCTACGTTTCTCCTCGAGTTGAGTTCACTCCTCGAGTCGAGTACCGAGCCCACGAGTCGACAAGCTACTCCTCGTGCCGACTCTACGTTTCTCCTCGAGTTGAGTTCACTCCTCGAGTCGAGTACCGAGCCCACGAGTCGCCAATCTACTCCTCGTGCCGACTCTACATTTCTCCTTGAGTTGAGTTCACTCCTCGAGTCGAGTACCGAGTCCACGAGTCGACAAGCTACTCCTCGTGCCGACTCTACGTTTCTCCTCGAGTTGAGTTCACTCCTCGAGTCGAGTACCGAGCCCACGAGTCGCCAATCTACTCCTCGTGCCGACTCTACATTTCTTCTTGAGTTGAGTTCACTCCTCAAGTCGAGTACCGACCCCACGAGTCGACAAGCTACTCCTCGTGCCGACTCTACGTTTCTCCTCGAGTTGAGTTCACTCCTCGAGTCGAGTACCGAGTCCATGGGTCGATAAGCTACTCCTCGTGCCGACTCTACGTTTCTCCTCGAGTTGAGTTCACTCCTCGAGTCGAGTACCGAGCCCACGAGTCGACAAGCTACTCCTCGTGCCGACTCTACGTTTCTCCTCGAGTTGAGTTCACTCCTCGAGTCGAGTACCGAGTCCATGGGTCGATAAGCTACTCCTCGTGCCGACTCTACGTTTCTCCTCGAGTTGAGTTCACTCCTCGAGTCGAGTACCAAGTCCACGAGTCGACAAGCTACTCCTCGTGCCGACTCTACGTTTCTCCTCGAGTTGAGTTCACTCCTCGAGTCGAGTACCGAGTCCACGAGTCGACAAGCTACTCCTCGTGCCGACTCTACGTTTCTCCTCGAGTTGAGTTCACTCCTCGAGTCGAGTACCGAGCCCACGAGTCGACAAGCTACTCCTCGTGCCGACTCTACGTTTCTCCTCGAGTTGAGTTCACTCCTCGAGTCGAGTACCGAGCCCATGAGTCGCCAATCTACTCCTCGTGCCGACTCTACATTTCTCCTTGAGTTGAGTTCACTCCTCGAGTCGAGTACCGAGTCCACGAGTCGACAAGCTACTCCTCGTGCCGACTCTACGTTTCTCCTCGAGTTGAGTTCACTCCTCGAGTCGAGTACCGAGCCCACGAGTCGCCAATCTACTCCTCGTGCCGACTCTACGTTTCTCCTCGAGTTGAGTTCACCCCTCGAGTCGAGTACCGAGTCCACGATTCGACAAGCTACTCCTCGTGCCGACTCTACGTTTCTCCTCGAGTGGAGTTCACTCCTCGAGTCGAGTACCGAGCCCACGAGTCGACAAGCTACTCCTCGTGCCGACTCTACGTTTCTCCTCGAGTTGAGTTCACTCCTCGAGTCGAGTACCGAGTCCATGGGTCGATAAGCTACTCCTCGTGCCGACTCTACGTTTCTCCTCGAGTTGAGTTCACTCCTCGAGTCGAGTACCGAGCCCACGAGTCGACAAGCTACTCCTCGTGCCGACTCTACGTTTCTCCTCGAGTTGAGTTCACTCCTCGAGTCGAGTACCGAGTCCAAGGGTCGACAAGCTACTCCTCGTGCCGACTCTACGTTTCTCCTCGAGTTGAGTTCACTCCTCGAGTCGAGTACCGAGCCCACGAGTCGACAAGCTACTCCTCGTGCCGACTCTACGTTTCTCCTCGAGTTGAGTTCACTCCTCGAGTCGAGTACCGAGTCCATGGGTCGACAAGCTACTCCTCGTGCCGACTCTACGTTTCTCCTCGAGTTGAGTTCACTCCTCGAGTCGAGTACCGAGCCCACGAGTCGACAAGCTACTCCTCGTGCCGACTCTACGTTTCTCCTCGAGTTGAGTTCACTCCTCGAGTCGAGTACCGAGTCCATGGGTCGACAAGCTACTCCTCGTGCCGACTCTACGTTTCTCCTCGAGTTGAGTTCACTCCTCGAGTCTAGTACCGAGTCCACGAGTCGACAAGCTACTCCTCGTGCCGACTCTACGTTTCTCCTCGAGTTGAGTTCACTCCTCGAGTCGAGTACCGAGCACACGAGTCGACAAGCTACTCCTCGTGCCGACTCTACGTTTCTCCTCGAGTTGAGTTCACTCCTCGAGTCGAGTACCGAGCACACGAGTCGACAAGCTACTCCTCGTGCCGACTCTACGTTTCTCCTCGAGTTGAGTTCACTCCTCGAGTCGAGTACCGAGCCCACGAGTCGACAAGCTACTCCTCGTGCCGACTCTACATTTCTCCTCGAGTTGAGTTCACTCCTCGAGTCGAGTACCGAGCCCACGAGTCGACAAGCTACTCCTCGTGCCGACTCTACGTTTCTCCTCGAGTTGAGTTCACCCCTCGAGTCGAGTACCGAGTCCACGAGTCGACAAGCTACTCCTCGTGCCGACTCTACGTTTCTCCTCGAGTGGAGTTCACTCCTCGAGTCGAGTACCGAGCCCACGAGTCGACAAGCTACTCCTCGTGCCGACTCTACGTTTCTCCTCGAGTTGAGTTCACTCCTCGAGTCGAGTACCGAGTCCATGGGTCGATAAGCTACTCCTCGTGCCGACTCTACGTTTCTCCTCGAGTTGAGGTCACTCCTCGAGTCGAGTACCAAGTCCACGAGTCGACAAGTTACTCCTCGTGCCGACTCTACGTTTCTCCTCGAGTTGAGTTCACTCCTCGAGTCGAGTACCGAGTCCACGAGTCGACAAGCTACTCCTCGTGCCGACTCTACGTTTCTCCTCGAGTTGAGTTCACTCCTCGAGTCGAGTACCGAGCCCACGAGTCGCCAATCTACTCCTCGTGCCGACTCTACATTTCTCCTTGAGTTGAGTTCACTCCTCAAGTCGAGTACCGACCCCACGAGTCGACAAGCTACTCCTCGTGCCGACTCTACGTTTCTCCTCGAGTTGAGTTCACTCCTCGAGTCGAGTACCGAGCCCACGAGTCGACAAGCTACTCCTCGTCCCGACTCTACGTTTCTCCTCGAGTTGAGTTCACTCCTCGAGTCGAGTACCGAGTCCATGGGTCGACAAGCTACTCCTCGTGCCGACTCTACGTTTCTCCTCGAGTTGAGTTCACTCCTCGAGTCTAGTACCGAGTCCACGAGTCGACAAGCTACTCCTCGTGCCGACTCTACGTTTCTCCTCGAGTTGAGTTCACTCCTCGAGTCGAGTACCGAGCACACGAGTCGACAAGCTACTCCTCGTGCCGACTCTACGTTTCTCCTCGAGTTGAGTTCACTCCTCGAGTCGAGTACCGAGCACACGAGTCGACAAGCTACTCCTCGTGCCGACTCTACGTTTCTCCTCGAGTTGAGTTCACTCCTCGAGTCGAGTACCGAGCCCACGAGTCGACAAGCTACTCCTCGTGCCGACTCTACATTTCTCCTCGAGTTGAGTTCACTCCTCGAGTCGAGTACCGAGCCCACGAGTCGACAAGCTACTCCTCGTGCCGACTCTACGTTTCTCCTCGAGTTGAGTTCACCCCTCGAGTCGAGTACCGAGTCCACGATTCGACAAGCTACTCCTCGTGCCGACTCTACGTTTCTCCTCGAGTGGAGTTCACTCCTCGAGTCGAGTACCGAGCCCACGAGTCGACAAGCTACTCCTCGTGCCGACTCTACGTTTCTCCTCGAGTTGAGTTCACTCCTCGAGTCGAGTACCGAGTCCATGGGTCGATAAGCTACTCCTCGTGCCGACTCTACGTTTCTCCTCGAGTTGAGTTCACTCCTCGAGTCGAGTACCGAGCCCACGAGTCGACAAGCTACTCCTCGTGCCGACTCTACGTTTCTCCTCGAGTTGAGTTCACTCCTCGAGTCGAGTACCGAGTCCAAGGGTCGACAAGCTACTCCTCGTGCCGACTCTACGTTTCTCCTCGAGTTGAGTTCACTCCTCGAGTCGAGTACCGAGCCCACGAGTCGACAAGCTACTCCTCGTGCCGACTCTACGTTTCTCCTCGAGTTGAGTTCACTCCTCGAGTCGAGTACCGAGTCCATGGGTCGACAAGCTACTCCTCGTGCCGACTCTACGTTTCTCCTCGAGTTGAGTTCACTCCTCGAGTCGAGTACCGAGCCCACGAGTCGCCAATCTACTCCTCGTGCCGACTCTACATTTCTCCTTGAGTTGAGTTCACTCCTCGAGTCGAGTACCGAGTCCACGAGTCGACAAGCTACTCCTCGTGCCGACTCTACGTTTCTCCTCGAGTTGAGTTCACTCCTCGAGTCGAGTACCGAGCCCACGAGTCGCCAATCTACTCCTCGTGCCGACTCTACATTTCTTCTTGAGTTGAGTTCACTCCTCAAGTCGAGTACCGACCCCACGAGTCGACAAGCTACTCCTCGTGCCGACTCTACGTTTCTCCTCGAGTTGAGTTCACTCCTCGAGTCGAGTACCGAGTCCATGGGTCGATAAGCTACTCCTCGTGCCGACTCTACGTTTCTCCTCGAGTTGAGTTCACTCCTCGAGTCGAGTACCGAGCCCACGAGTCGACAAGCTACTCCTCGTGCCGACTCTACGTTTCTCCTCGAGTTGAGTTCACTCCTCGAGTCGAGTACCGAGTCCATGGGTCGATAAGCTACTCCTCGTGCCGACTCTACGTTTCTCCTCGAGTTGAGTTCACTCCTCGAGTCGAGTACCAAGTCCACGAGTCGACAAGCTACTCCTCGTGCCGACTCTACGTTTCTCCTCGAGTTGAGTTCACTCCTCGAGTCGAGTACCGAGTCCACGAGTCGACAAGCTACTCCTCGTGCCGACTCTACGTTTCTCCTCGAGTTGAGTTCACTCCTCGAGTCGAGTACCGAGCCCACGAGTCGACAAGCTACTCCTCGTGCCGACTCTACGTTTCTCCTCGAGTTGAGTTCACTCCTCGAGTCGAGTACCGAGCCCATGAGTCGCCAATCTACTCCTCGTGCCGACTCTACATTTCTCCTTGAGTTGAGTTCACTCCTCGAGTCGAGTACCGAGTCCACGAGTCGACAAGCTACTCCTCGTGCCGACTCTACGTTTCTCCTCGAGTTGAGTTCACTCCTCGAGTCGAGTACCGAGCCCACGAGTCGCCAATCTACTCCTCGTGCCGACTCTACGTTTCTCCTCGAGTTGAGTTCACCCCTCGAGTCGAGTACCGAGTCCACGATTCGACAAGCTACTCCTCGTGCCGACTCTACGTTTCTCCTCGAGTGGAGTTCACTCCTCGAGTCGAGTACCGAGCCCACGAGTCGACAAGCTACTCCTCGTGCCGACTCTACGTTTCTCCTCGAGTTGAGTTCACTCCTCGAGTCGAGTACCGAGTCCATGGGTCGATAAGCTACTCCTCGTGCCGACTCTACGTTTCTCCTCGAGTTGAGTTCACTCCTCGAGTCGAGTACCGAGCCCACGAGTCGACAAGCTACTCCTCGTGCCGACTCTACGTTTCTCCTCGAGTTGAGTTCACTCCTCGAGTCGAGTACCGAGTCCAAGGGTCGACAAGCTACTCCTCGTGCCGACTCTACGTTTCTCCTCGAGTTGAGTTCACTCCTCGAGTCGAGTACCGAGCCCACGAGTCGACAAGCTACTCCTCGTGCCGACTCTACGTTTCTCCTCGAGTTGAGTTCACTCCTCGAGTCGAGTACCGAGCCCACGAGTCGCCAATCTACTCCTCGTGCCGACTCTACATTTCTCCTTGAGTTGAGTTCACTCCTCGAGTCGAGTACCGAGTCCACGAGTCGACAAGCTACTCCTCGTGCCGACTCTACGTTTCTCCTCGAGTTGAGTTCACTCCTCGAGTCGAGTACCGAGCCCACGAGTCGCCAATCTACTCCTCGTGCCGACTCTACATTTCTCCTTGAGTTGAGTTCACTCCTCAAGTCGAGTACCGACCCCACGAGTCGACAAGCTACTCCTCGTGCCGACTCTACGTTTCTCCTCGAGTTGAGTTCACTCCTCGAGTCGAGTACCGAGTCCATGGGTCGATAAGCTACTCCTCGTGCCGACTCTACGTTTCTCCTCGAGTTGAGTTCACTCCTCGAGTCGAGTACCGAGCCCACGAGTCGACAAGCTACTCCTCGTGCCGACTCTACGTTTCTCCTCGAGTTGAGTTCACTCCTCGAGTCGAGTACCGAGTCCATGGGTCGATAAGCTACTCCTCGTGCCGACTCTACGTTTCTCCTCGAGTTGAGTTCACTCCTCGAGTCGAGTACCAAGTCCACGAGTCGACAAGCTACTCCTCGTGCCGACTCTACGTTTCTCCTCGAGTTGAGTTCACTCCTCGAGTCGAGTACCGAGTCCACGAGTCGACAAGCTACTCCTCGTGCCGACTCTACGTTTCTCCTCGAGTTGAGTTCACTCCTCGAGTCGAGTACCGAGCCCACGAGTCGACAAGCTACTCCTCGTGCCGACTCTACGTTTCTCCTCGAGTTGAGTTCACTCCTCGAGTCGAGTACCGAGCCCATGAGTCGCCAATCTACTCCTCGTGCCGACTCTACATTTCTCCTTGAGTTGAGTTCACTCCTCGAGTCGAGTACCGAGTCCACGAGTCGACAAGCTACTCCTCGTGCCGACTCTACGTTTCTCCTCGAGTTGAGTTCACTCCTCGAGTCGAGTACCGAGCCCACGAGTCGCCAATCTACTCCTCGTGCCGACTCTACGTTTCTCCTCGAGTTGAGTTCACCCCTCGAGTCGAGTACCGAGTCCACGATTCGACAAGCTACTCCTCGTGCCGACTCTACGTTTCTCCTCGAGTGGAGTTCACTCCTCGAGTCGAGTACCGAGCCCACGAGTCGACAAGCTACTCCTCGTGCCGACTCTACGTTTCTCCTCGAGTTGAGTTCACTCCTCGAGTCGAGTACCGAGTCCATGGGTCGATAAGCTACTCCTCGTGCCGACTCTACGTTTCTCCTCGAGTTGAGTTCACTCCTCGAGTCGAGTACCGAGCCCACGAGTCGACAAGCTACTCCTCGTGCCGACTCTACGTTTCTCCTCGAGTTGAGTTCACTCCTCGAGTCGAGTACCGAGTCCAAGGGTCGACAAGCTACTCCTCGTGCCGACTCTACGTTTCTCCTCGAGTTGAGTTCACTCCTCGAGTCGAGTACCGAGCCCACGAGTCGACAAGCTACTCCTCGTGCCGACTCTACGTTTCTCCTCGAGTTGAGTTCACTCCTCGAGTCGAGTACCGAGTCCATGGGTCGACAAGCTATTCCTCGTGCCGACTCTACGTTTCTCCTCGAGTTGAGTTCACTCCTCGAGTCGAGTACCGAGCCCACGAGTCGCCAATCTACTCCTCGTGCCGACTCTACATTTCTCCTTGAGTTGAGTTCACTCCTCGAGTCGAGTACCGAGTCGACGAGTCGACAAGCTACTCCTCGTGCCGACTCTACGTTTCTCCTCGAGTTGAGTTCACTCCTCGAGTCGAGTACCGAGCCCACGAGTCGCCAATCTACTCCTCGTGCCGACTCTACATTTCTCCTTGAGTTGAGTTCACTCCTCAAGTCGAGTACCGACCCCACGAGTCGACAAGCTACTCCTCGTGCCGACTCTACGTTTCTCCTCGAGTTGAGTTCACTCCTCGAGTCGAGTACCGAGTCCATGGGTCGATAAGCTACTCCTCGTGCCGACTCTACGTTTCTCCTCGAGTTGAGTTCACTCCTCGAGTCGAGTACCGAGCCCACGAGTCGACAAGCTACTCCTCGTGCCGACTCTACGTTTCTCCTCGAGTTGAGTTCACTCCTCGAGTCGAGTACCGAGTCCATGGGTCGATAAGCTACTCCTCGTGCCGACTCTACGTTTCTCCTCGAGTTGAGTTCACTCCTCGAGTCGAGTACCAAGTCCACGAGTTGACAAGCTACTCCTCGTGCCGACTCTACGTTTCTCCTCGAGTTGAGTTCACTCCTCGAGTCGAGTACCGAGTCCACGAGTCGACAAGCTACTCCTCGTGCCGACTCTACGTTTCTCCTCGAGTTGAGTTCACTCCTCGAGTCGAGTACCGAGCCCACGAGTCGACAAGCTACTCCTCGTGCCGACTCTACGTTTCTCCTCGAGTTGAGTTCACTCCTCGAGTCGAGTACCGAGCCCACGAGTCGCCAATCTACTCCTCGTGCCGACTCTACATTTCTCCTTGAGTTGAGTTCACTCCTCGAGTCGAGTACCGAGTCCACGAGTCGACAAGCTACTCCTCGTGCCGACTCTACGTTTCTCCTCGAGTTGAGTTCACTCCTCGAGTCGAGTACCGAGCCCACGAGTCGACAAGCTACTCCTCGTGCCGACTCTACGTTTCTCCTCGAGTTGAGTTCACTCCTCGAGTCGAGTACCGAGTCCAAGGGTCGACAAGCTACTCCTCGTGCCGACTCTACGTTTCTCCTCGAGTTGAGTTCACTCCTCGAGTCGAGTACCGAGCCCACGAGTCGACAAGCTACTCCTCGTGCCGACTCTACGTTTCTCCTCGAGTTGAGTTCACTCCTCGAGTCGAGTACCGAGTCCATGGGTCGACAAGCTACTCCTCGTGCCGACTCTACGTTTCTCCTCGAGTTGAGTTCACTCCTCGAGTCTAGTACCGAGTCCACGAGTCGACAAGCTACTCCTCGTGCCGACTCTACGTTTCTCCTCGAGTTGAGTTCACTCCTCGAGTCGAGTACCGAGCACACGAGTCGACAAGCTACTCCTCGTGCCGACTCTACGTTTCTCCTCGAGTTGAGTTCACTCCTCGAGTCGAGTACCGAGCACACGAGTCGACAAGCTACTCCTCGTGCCGACTCTACGTTTCTCCTCGAGTTGAGTTCACTCCTCGAGTCGAGTACCGAGCCCACGAGTCGACAAGCTACTCCTCGTGCCGACTCTACGTTTCTCCTCGAGTTGAGTTCACTCCTCGAGTCGAGTACCGAGTCCACGAGTCGACAAGTTACTCCTCGTGCCGACTCTACGTTTCTCCTCGAGTTGAGTTCACTCCTCGAGTCGAGTACCGAGTCCACGAGTCGACAAGCTACTCCTCGTGCCGACTCTACTTTTCTCCTCGAGTTGAGTTCACTCCTCGAGTCGAGTACCGAGCCCACGAGTCGACAAGCTACTCCTCGTGCCGACTCTACGTTTCTCCTCGAGTTGAGTTCACTCCTCGAGTCGAGTACCGAGCCCACGAGTCGCCAATCTACTCCTCGTGCCGACTCTACATTTCTCCTCGAGTTGAGTTCACTCCTCGAGTCGAGTACCGAGTCCACGAGTCGACAAGCTACTCCTCGTGCCGACTCTACGTTTCTCCTCGAGTTGAGTTCACTCCTCGAGTCGAGTACCGAGCCCACGAGTCGACAAGCTACTCCTCGTGCCGACTCTACGTTTCTCCTCGAGTTGAGTTCACTCCTCGAGTCGAGTACCGACCCCACGAGTCGCCAATCTACTCCTCGTGCCGACTCTACGTTTCTCCTCGAGTTGAGTTCACTCCTCGAGTCGAGTACCGAGCCCACGAGTCGACAAGCTACTCCTCGTGCCGACTCTACGTTTCTCCTCGAGTTGAGTTCACTCCTCGAGTCGAGTACCGAGCCCACGAGTCGACAAGCTACTCCTCGTGCCGACTCTACGTTTCTCCTCGAGTTGAGTTCACTCCTCGAGTCGAGTACCGAGTCCATGGGTCGACAAGCTACTCCTCGTGGCGACTCTACGTTTCTCCTCGAGTTGAGTTCACTCCTCGAGTCTAGTACCGAGTCCACGAGTCGACAAGCTACTCCTCGTGCCGACTCTACGTTTCTCCTCGAGTTGAGTTCACTCCTCGAGTCGAGTACCGAGCACACGAGTCGACAAGCTACTCCTCGTACCGACTCTACGTTTCTCCTCGAGTTGAGTTCACTCCTCGAGTCGAGTACCGAGCACACGAGTCGACAACCTACTCCTCGTGCCGACTCTACGTTTCTCCTCGAGTTGAGTTCACTCCTCGAGTCGAGTACCGAGCCCACGAGTCGACAAGCTACTCCTCGTGCCGACTCTACGTTTCTCCTCGAGTTGAGTTCACTCCTCGAGTCGAGTACCGAGCCCACGAGTCGACAAGCTACTCCTCGTGCCGACTCACCGTTTCTCCTCGAGTTGAGTTCACCCCTCGAGTCGAGTACCGAGTCCACGAGTCGACAAGCTACTCCTCGTGCCGACTCTACGTTTCTCCTCGAGTTGAGTTCACTCCTCGAGTCGAGTACCGAGCCCACGAGTCGACAAGCTACTCCTCGTGCCGACTCTAAGTTTCTCCTCGAGTTGAGTTCACTCCTCGAGTCGAGTACCGAGTCCATGGGTCGATAAGCTACTCCTCGTGCCGACTCTACGTTTCTCCTCGAGTTGAGTTCACTCATCGAGTCGAGTACCAAGTCCACGAGTCGACAAGTTACTCCTCGTGCCGACTCTACGTTTCTCCTCGAGTTGAGTTCACTCCTCGAGTCGAGTACCGAGTCCACGAGTCGACAAGCTACTCCTCGTGCCGACTCTACTTTTCTCCTCGAGTTGAGTTCACTCCTCGAGTCGAGTACCGAGCCCACGAGTCGACAAGCTACTCCTCGTGCCGACTCTACGTTTCTCCTCGAGTTGAGTTCACTCCTCGAGTCGAGTACCGAGCCCACGAGTCGCCAATCTACTCCTCGTGCCGACTCTACATTTCTCCTGGAGTTGAGTTCACTCCTCGAGTCGAGTACCGAGTCCACGAGTCGACTAGCTACTCCTCGTGCCGACTCTACGTTTCTCCTCGAGTTGAGTTCACTCCTCGAGTCGAGTACCGAGCCCACGAGTCGCCAATCTACTCCTCGTGCCGACTCTACATTTCTCCTTGAGTTGAGTTCACTCCTCGAGTCGAGTACCGAGCCCACGAGTCGACAAGCTACTCCTCGTGCCGACTCTACGTTTCTCCTCGAGTTGAGTTCACTCCTCGAGTCGAGTACCGAGCCCACGAGTCGCCAATCTACTCCTCGTGCCGACTCTACATTTCTCCTGGAGTTGAGTTCACTCCTCGAGTCGAGTACCGAGTCCACGAGTCGACTAGCTACTCCTCGTGCCGACTCTACGTTTCTCCTCGAGTTGAGTTCACTCCTCGAGTCGAGTACCGAGCCCACGAGACGCCAATCTACTCCTCGTGCCGACTCTACATTTCTCCTTGAGTTGAGTTCACTCCTCGAGTCGAGTACCGAGCCCACGAGTCGACAAGCTACTCCTCGTGCCGACTCTACGTTTCTCCTCGAGTTGAGTTCACTCCTCGAGTCGAGTACCGAGTCCACGAGTCGACAAGCTACTCCTCGTGCCGACTCTACGTTTCTCCTCGAGTTGAGTTCACTCCTCGAGTCGAGTACCGAGCCCACGAGTCGACAAGCTACTCCTCGTGCCGACTCTACGTTTCTCCTCGAGTTGAGTTCACTCCTCGAGTCGAGTACCGAGTCCATGGGTCGATAAACTACTCCTCGTGCCGACTCTACGTTTCTCCTCGAGTTGAGTTCACTCCTCGAGACTAGTACCGAGTCCACGAGTCGACAAGCTACTCCTCGTGCCGACTCTACGTTTCTCCTCGAGTTGAGTTCACTCCTCGAGTCGAGTACCGAGCACACGAGTCGACAAGCTACTCCTCGTGCCGACTCTACGTTTCTCCTCAAGTTGAGTTCACTCCTTGAGTCGAGTACCGAGCCCACGAGTCGCCAATCTACTCCTCGTGCCGACTCTACATTTCTCCTTGAGTTGAGTTCACTCCTCGAGTCGAGTACCGAGTCCACGAGTCGACAAGCTACTCCTCGTGCCGACTCTACGTTTCTCCTCGAGTTGAGTTCACTCCTCGAGTCGAGTACCGAGCCCACGAGTCGCCAATCTACTCCTCGTGCCGACTCTACATTTCTCCTTGAGTTGAGTTCACTCCTCGAGTCGAGTACCGACCCCACGAGTCGACAAGCTACTCCTCGTGCCGACTCTACGTTTCTCCTCGAGTTGAGTTCACTCCTCGAGTCGAGTACCGAGCCCACGAGTCGACAAGCTACTCCTCGTGCCGACTCTACGTTTCTCCTCGAGTTGAGTTCACTCCTCGAGTCGAGTACCGAGTCCATGGGTCGATAAGCTACTCCTCGTGCCGACTCTACGTTTCTCCTCGAGTTGAGTTCACTCCTCGAGTCTAGTACCGAGTCCACGAGTCGACAAGCTACTCCTCGTGCCGACTCTACGTTTCTCCTCGAGTTGAGTTCACTCCTCGAGTCGAGTACCGAGCCCACGAGTCGACAAGCTACTCCTCGTGCCGACTCTACATTTCTCCTCGAGTTGAGTTCACTCCTCGAGTCGAGTACCGAGCACACGAGTCGACAAGCTACTCCTCGTGCCGACTCTACGTTTCTCCTCGAGTTGAGTTCACTCCTCGAGTCGAGTACCGTCCCCACGAGTCGACAAGCTACTCCTCGTGCCGACTCTACGTTTCTCCTCGAGTTGAGTTCACTCCTCGAGTCGAGTACCGAGCCCACGAGTCGACAAGCTACTCCTCGTGCCGACTCTACGTTTCTCCTCGAGTTGAGTTCACCCCTCGAGTCGAGTACCGAGTCCACGAGTCGACAAGCTACTCCTCGTGCCGACTCTACGTTTCTCCTCGAGTTGAGTTCACTCCTCGAGTCGAGTACCGTCCCCACGAGTCGACAAGCTACTCCTCGTGCCGACTCTACGTTTCTCCTCGAGTTGAGTTCACTCCTCGAGTTGAGTACCGAGCCCACGAGTCGACAAGCTACTCCTCGTGCCGACTCTACGTTTCTCCTCGAGTTGAGTTCACCCCTCGAGTCGAGTACCGAGTCCACGAGTCGACAAGCTACTCCTCGTGCCGACTCTACGTTTCTCCTCGAGTTGAGTTCACTCCTCGAGTCGAGTACCGAGCAAACGAGTCGACAAGCTACTCCTCGTGCCGACTCTACGTTTCTCCTCGAGTTGAGTTCACTCCTCGAGTCGAGTACCGAGCCCACGAGTCGACAAGCTACTCCTCGTGCCGACTCTACGTTTCTCCTCGAGTTGAGTTCACTCCTCGAGTCGAGTACCGAGTCCATGGGTCGATAAACTACTCCTCGTGCCGACTCTACGTTTCTCCTCGAGTTGAGTTCACTCCTCGAGACTAGTACCAAGTCCACGAGTCGACAAGCTACTCCTCGTGCCGACTCTACGTTTCTCCTCGAGTTGAGTTCACTCCTCGAGTCGAGTACCGAGCACACGAGTCGACAAGCTACTCCTCGTGCCGACTCTACGTTTCTCCTCGAGTTGAGTTCACTCCTTGAGTCGAGTACCGAGCCCACGAGTCGCCAATCTACTCCTCGTGCCGACTCTACATTTCTCCTTGAGTTGAGTTCACTCCTCGAGTCGAGTACCGAGTACACGAGTCGACAAGCTACTCCTCGTGCCGACTCTACGTTTCTCCTCGAGTTGAGTTCACTCCTCGAGTCGAGTACCGAGCCCACGAGTCGCCAATCTACTCCTCGTGCCGACTCTACATTTCTCCTTGAGTTGAGTTCACTCCTCGAGTCGAGTACCGACCCCACGAGTCGACAAGCTACTCCTCGTGCCGACTCTACGTTTCTCCTCGAGTTGAGTTCACTCCTCGAGTCGAGTACCGAGCCCACGAGTCGAAAAGCTACTCCTCGTGCCGACTCTACGTTTCTCCTCGAGTTGAGTTCACTCCTCGAGTCGAGTACCGAGTCCATGGGTCGATAAGCTACTCCTCGTGCCGACTCTACGTTTCTCCTCGAGTTGAGTTCACTCCTCGAGTCTAGTACCGAGTCCACGAGTCGACAAGCTACTCCTCGTGCCGACTCTACGTTTCTCCTCGAGTTGAGTTCACTCCTCGAGTCGAGTACCGAGCACACGAGTCGACAAGCTACTCCTCGTGCCGACTCTACATTTCTCCTCGAGTTGAGTTCACTCCTCGAGTCGAGTACCGAGCACACGAGTCGACAAGCTACTCCTCGTGCCGACTCTACGTTTCTCCTCGAGTTGAATTCACTCCTCGAGTCGAGTACCGTCCCCACGAGTCGACAAGCTACTCCTCGTGCCGACTCTACGTTTCTCCTCGAGTTGAGTTCACTCCTCGAGTCGAGTACCGAGCCCACGAGTCGACAAGCTACTCCTCGTGCCGACTCTACGTTTCTCCTCGAGTTGAGTTCACCCCTCGAGTCGAGTACCGAGTCCACGAGTCGACAAGCTACTCCTCGTGCCGACTCTACGTTTCTCCTCGAGTTGAGTTCACTCCTCGAGTCGAGTACCGTCCCCACGAGTCGACAAGCTACTCCTCGTGCCGACTCTACGTTTCTCCTCGAGTTGAGTTCACTCCTCGAGTCGAGTACCGAGCCCACGAGTCGACAAGCTACTCCTCGTGCCGACTCTACGTTTCTCCTCGAGTTGAGTTCACCCCTCGAGTCGAGTACCGAGTCCACGAGTCGACAAGCTACTCCTCGTGCCGACTCTACGTTTCTCCTCAAGTTGAGTTCACTCCTCGAGTCGAGTACCGAGCACACGAGTCGACAAGCTACTCCTCGTGCCGACTCTACGTTTCTCCTCGAGTTGAGTTCACTCCTCGAGTCGAGTACCGAGCCCACGAGTCGACAAGCTACTCCTCGTGCCGACTCTACGTTTCTCCTCGAGTTGAGTTCACTCCTCGAGTCGAGTACCGAGCCCACGAGTCGCCAATCTACTCCTCGTGCCGACTCTACATTTCTCCTTGAGTTGAGTTCACTCCTCGAGTCGAGTACCGACCCCACGAGTCGACAAGCTACTCCTCGTGCCGACTCTACGTTTCTCCTCGAGTTGAGTTCACTCCTCGAGTCGAGTACCGAGCCCACGAGTCGACAAGCTACTCCTCGTGCCGACTCTACGTTTCTCCTCGAGTTGAGTTCACTCCTCGAGTCGAGTACCGAGCCCACGAGTCGACAAGCTACTCCTCGTGCCGACTCTACGTTTCTCCTCGAGTTGAGTTCACTCCTCGAGTCGAGTACCGAGTCCACGAGTCGACAAGCTACTCCTCGTGCCGACTCTACGTTTCTCCTCGAGTTGAGTTCACTCCTCGAGTCGAGTACCGAGCCCACGAGTCGACAAGCTACTCCTCGTGCCGACTCTACGTTTCTCCTCGAGTTGAGTTCACTCCTCGAGTCGAGTACCGAGTCCATGGGTCGATAAACTACTCCTCGTGCCGACTCTACGTTTCTCCTCGAGTTGAGTTCACTCCTCGAGACTAGTACCGAGTCCACGAGTCGACAAGCTACTCCTCGTGCCGACTCTACGTTTCTCCTCGAGTTGAGTTCACTCCTCGAGTCGAGTACCGAGCACACGAGTCGACAAGCTACTCCTCGTGCCGACTCTACGTTTCTCCTCAAGTTGAGTTCACTCCTTGAGTCGAGTACCGAGCCCACGAGTCGCCAATCTACTCCTCGTGCCGACTCTACATTTCTCCTTGAGTTGAGTTCACTCCTCGAGTCGAGTACCGAGTCCACGAGTCGACAAGCTACTCCTCGTGCCGACTCTACGTTTCTCCTCGAGTTGAGTTCACTCCTCGAGTCGAGTACCGAGCCCACGAGTCGCCAATCTACTCCTCGTGCCGACTCTACATTTCTCCTTGAGTTGAGTTCACTCCTCGAGTCGAGTACCGACCCCACGAGTCGACAAGCTACTCCTCGTGCCGACTCTACGTTTCTCCTCGAGTTGAGTTCACTCCTCGAGACTAGTACCGAGTCCACGAGTCGACAAGCTACTCCTCGTGCCGACTCTACGTTTCTCCTCGAGTTGAGTTCACTCCTCGAGTCGAGTACCGAGCACACGAGTCGACAAGCTACTCCTCGTGCCGACTCTACGTTTCTCCTCGAGTTGAGTTCACTCCTTGAGTCGAGTACCGAGCCCACGAGTCGCCAATCTACTCCTCGTGCCGACTCTACATTTCTCCTTGAGTTGAGTTCACTCCTCGAGTCGAGTACCGAGTACACGAGTCGACAAGCTACTCCTCGTGCCGACTCTACGTTTCTCCTCGAGTTGAGTTCACTCCTCGAGTCGAGTACCGAGCCCACGAGTCGCCAATCTACTCCTCGTGCCGACTCTACATTTCTCCTTGAGTTGAGTTCACTCCTCGAGTCGAGTACCGACCCCACGAGTCGACAAGCTACTCCTCGTGCCGACTCTACGTTTCTCCTCGAGTTGAGTTCACTCCTCGAGTCGAGTACCGAGCCCACGAGTCGAAAAGCTACTCCTCGTGCCGACTCTACGTTTCTCCTCGAGTTGAGTTCACTCCTCGAGTCGAGTACCGAGTCCATGGGTCGATAAGCTACTCCTCGTGCCGACTCTACGTTTCTCCTCGAGTTGAGTTCACTCCTCGAGTCTAGTACCGAGTCCACGAGTCGACAAGCTACTCCTCGTGCCGACTCTACGTTTCTCCTCGAGTTGAGTTCACTCCTCGAGTCGAGTACCGAGCACACGAGTCGACAAGCTACTCCTCGTGCCGACTCTACATTTCTCCTCGAGTTGAGTTCACTCCTCGAGTCGAGTACCGAGCACACGAGTCGACAAGCTACTCCTCGTGCCGACTCTACGTTTCTCCTCGAGTTGAGTTCACTCCTCGAGTCGAGTACCGTCCCCACGAGTCGACAAGCTACTCCTCGTGCCGACTCTACGTTTCTCCTCGAGTTGAGTTCACTCCTCGAGTCGAGTACCGAGCCCACGAGTCGACAAGCTACTCCTCGTGCCGACTCTACGTTTCTCCTCGAGTTGAGTTCACCCCTCGAGTCGAGTACCGAGTCCACGAGTCGACAAGCTACTCCTCGTGCCGACTCTACGTTTCTCCTCGAGTTGAGTTCACTCCTCGAGTCGAGTACCGTCCCCACGAGTCGACAAGCTACTCCTCGTGCCGACTCTACGTTTCTCCTCGAGTTGAGTTCACTCCTCGAGTCGAGTACCGAGCCCACGAGTCGACAAGCTACTCCTCGTGCCGACTCTACGTTTCTCCTCGAGTTGAGTTCACCCCTCGAGTCGAGTACCGAGTCCACGAGTCGACAAGCTACTCCTCGTGCCGACTCTACGTTTCTCCTCAAGTTGAGTTCACTCCTCGAGTCGAGTACCGAGCACACGAGTCGACAAGCTACTCCTCGTGCCGACTCTACGTTTCTCCTCGAGTTGAGTTCACTCCTCGAGTCGAGTACCGAGCCCACGAGTCGACAAGCTACTCCTCGTGCCGACTCTACGTTTCTCCTCGAGTTGAGTTCACTCCTCGAGTCGAGTACCGAGCCCACGAGTCGCCAATCTACTCCTCGTGCCGACTCTACATTTCTCCTTGAGTTGAGTTCACTCCTCGAGTCGAGTACCGACCCCACGAGTCGACAAGCTACTCCTCGTGCCGACTCTACGTTTCTCCTCGAGTTGAGTTCACTCCTCGAGTCGAGTACCGAGCCCACGAGTCGACAAGCTACTCCTCGTGCCGACTCTACGTTTCTCCTCGAGTTGAGTTCACTCCTCGAGTCGAGTACCGAGCCCACGAGTCGACAAGCTACTCCTCGTGCCGACTCTACGTTTCTCCTCGAGTTGAGTTCACTCCTCGAGTCGAGTACCGAGTCCACGAGTCGACAAGCTACTCCTCGTGCCGACTCTACGTTTCTCCTCGAGTTGAGTTCACTCCTCGAGTCGAGTACCGAGCCCACGAGTCGACAAGCTACTCCTCGTGCCGACTCTACGTTTCTCCTCGAGTTGAGTTCACTCCTCGAGTCGAGTACCGAGTCCATGGGTCGATAAACTACTCCTCGTGCCGACTCTACGTTTCTCCTCGAGTTGAGTTCACTCCTCGAGACTAGTACCGAGTCCACGAGTCGACAAGCTACTCCTCGTGCCGACTCTACGTTTCTCCTCGAGTTGAGTTCACTCCTCGAGTCGAGTACCGAGCACACGAGTCGACAAGCTACTCCTCGTGCCGACTCTACGTTTCTCCTCAAGTTGAGTTCACTCCTTGAGTCGAGTACCGAGCCCACGAGTCGCCAATCTACTCCTCGTGCCGACTCTACATTTCTCCTTGAGTTGAGTTCACTCCTCGAGTCGAGTACCGAGTCCACGAGTCGACAAGCTACTCCTCGTGCCGACTCTACGTTTCTCCTCGAGTTGAGTTCACTCCTCGAGTCGAGTACCGAGCCCACGAGTCGCCAATCTACTCCTCGTGCCGACTCTACATTTCTCCTTGAGTTGAGTTCACTCCTCGAGTCGAGTACCGACCCCACGAGTCGACAAGCTACTCCTCGTGCCGACTCTACGTTTCTCCTCGAGTTGAGTTCACTCCTCGAGTCGAGTACCGAGCCCACGAGTCGACAAGCTACTCCTCGTGCCGACTCTACGTTTCTCCTCGAGTTGAGTTCACTCCTCGAGTCGAGTACCGAGTCCATGGGTCGATAAGCTACTCCTCGTGCCGACTCTACGTTTCTCCTCGAGTTGAGTTCACTCCTCGAGTCTAGTACCGAGTCCACGAGTCGACAAGCTACTCCTCGTGCCGACTCTACGTTTCTCCTCGAGTTGAGTTCACTCCTCGAGTCGAGTACCGAGCCCACGAGTCGACAAGCTACTCCTCGTGCCGACTCTACATTTCTCCTCGAGTTGAGTTCACTCCTCGAGTCGAGTACCGAGCACACGAGTCGACAAGCTACTCCTCGTGCCGACTCTACGTTTCTCCTCGAGTTGAGTTCACTCCTCGAGTCGAGTACCGTCCCCACGAGTCGACAAGCTACTCCTCGTGCCGACTCTACGTTTCTCCTCGAGTTGAGTTCACTCCTCGAGTCGAGTACCGAGCCCACGAGTCGACAAGCTACTCCTCGTGCCGACTCTACGTTTCTCCTCGAGTTGAGTTCACCCCTCGAGTCGAGTACCGAGTCCACGAGTCGACAAGCTACTCCTCGTGCCGACTCTACGTTTCTCCTCGAGTTGAGTTCACTCCTCGAGTCGAGTACCGTCCCCACGAGTCGACAAGCTACTCCTCGTGCCGACTCTACGTTTCTCCTCGAGTTGAGTTCACTCCTCGAGTTGAGTACCGAGCCCACGAGTCGACAAGCTACTCCTCGTGCCGACTCTACGTTTCTCCTCGAGTTGAGTTCACCCCTCGAGTCGAGTACCGAGTCCACGAGTCGACAAGCTACTCCTCGTGCCGACTCTACGTTTCTCCTCGAGTTGAGTTCACTCCTCGAGTCGAGTACCGAGCAAACGAGTCGACAAGCTACTCCTCGTGCCGACTCTACGTTTCTCCTCGAGTTGAGTTCACTCCTCGAGTCGAGTACCGAGCCCACGAGTCGACAAGCTACTCCTCGTGCCGACTCTACGTTTCTCCTCGAGTTGAGTTCACTCCTCGAGTCGAGTACCGAGTCCATGGGTCGATAAACTACTCCTCGTGCCGACTCTACGTTTCTCCTCGAGTTGAGTTCACTCCTCGAGACTAGTACCGAGTCCACGAGTCGACAAGCTACTCCTCGTGCCGACTCTACGTTTCTCCTCGAGTTGAGTTCACTCCTCGAGTCGAGTACCGAGCACACGAGTCGACAAGCTACTCCTCGTGCCGACTCTACGTTTCTCCTCGAGTTGAGTTCACTCCTTGAGTCGAGTACCGAGCCCACGAGTCGCCAATCTACTCCTCGTGCCGACTCTACATTTCTCCTTGAGTTGAGTTCACTCCTCGAGTCGAGTACCGAGTACACGAGTCGACAAGCTACTCCTCGTGCCGACTCTACGTTTCTCCTCGAGTTGAGTTCACTCCTCGAGTCGAGTACCGAGCCCACGAGTCGCCAATCTACTCCTCGTGCCGACTCTACATTTCTCCTTGAGTTGAGTTCACTCCTCGAGTCGAGTACCGACCCCACGAGTCGACAAGCTACTCCTCGTGCCGACTCTACGTTTCTCCTCGAGTTGAGTTCACTCCTCGAGTCGAGTACCGAGCCCACGAGTCGAAAAGCTACTCCTCGTGCCGACTCTACGTTTCTCCTCGAGTTGAGTTCACTCCTCGAGTCGAGTACCGAGTCCATGGGTCGATAAGCTACTCCTCGTGCCGACTCTACGTTTCTCCTCGAGTTGAGTTCACTCCTCGAGTCTAGTACCGAGTCCACGAGTCGACAAGCTACTCCTCGTGCCGACTCTACGTTTCTCCTCGAGTTGAGTTCACTCCTCGAGTCGAGTACCGAGCACACGAGTCGACAAGCTACTCCTCGTGCCGACTCTACATTTCTCCTCGAGTTGAGTTCACTCCTCGAGTCGAGTACCGAGCACACGAGTCGACAAGCTACTCCTCGTGCCGACTCTACGTTTCTCCTCGAGTTGAGTTCACTCCTCGAGTCGAGTACCGTCCCCACGAGTCGACAAGCTACTCCTCGTGCCGACTCTACGTTTCTCCTCGAGTTGAGTTCACTCCTCGAGTCGAGTA
Source organism: Urtica dioica subsp. dioica (assembly GCF_054948205.1). Classification (NCBI taxonomy): domain Eukaryota; kingdom Viridiplantae; phylum Streptophyta; class Magnoliopsida; order Rosales; family Urticaceae; genus Urtica; species Urtica dioica. Next base: position 15,846,938 of record NC_142757.1, read on the forward strand.
CCGAGCCCACGAGTCGACAAGCTACTCCTCGTGCCGACTCTACGTTTCTCCTCGAGTTGAGTTCACCCCTCGAGTCGAGTACCGAGTCCACGAGTCGACAAGCTACTCCTCGTGCCGACTCTACGTTTCTCCTCGAGTTGAGTTCACTCCTCGAGTCGAGTACCGTCCCCACGAGTCGACAAGCTACTCCTCGTGCCGACTCTACGTTTCTCCTCGAGTTGAGTTCACTCCTCGAGTCGAGTACCGAGCCCACGAGTCGACAAGCTACTCCTCGTGCCGACTCTACGTTTCTCCTCGAGTTGAGTTCACCCCTCGAGTCGAGTACCGAGTCCACGAGTCGACAAGCTACTCCTCGTGCCGACTCTACGTTTCTCCTCAAGTTGAGTTCACTCCTCGAGTCGAGTACCGAGCACACGAGTCGACAAGCTACTCCTCGTGCCGACTCTACGTTTCTCCTCGAGTTGAGTTCACTCCTCGAGTCGAGTACCGAGCCCACGAGTCGACAAGCTACTCCTCGTGCCGACTCTACGTTTCTCCTCGAGTTGAGTTCACTCCTCGAGTCGAGTACCGAGCCCACGAGTCGCCAATCTACTCCTCGTGCCGACTCTACATTTCTCCTTGAGTTGAGTTCACTCCTCGAGTCGAGTACCGACCCCACGAGTCGACAAGCTACTCCTCGTGCCGACTCTACGTTTCTCCTCGAGTTGAGTTCACTCCTCGAGTCGAGTACCGAGCCCACGAGTCGACAAGCTACTCCTCGTGCCGACTCTACGTTTCTCCTCGAGTTGAGTTCACTCCTCGAGTCGAGTACCGACCCCACGAGTCGACAAGCTACTCCTCGTGCCGACTCTACGTTTCTCCTCGAGTTGAGTTCACTCCTCGAGTCGAGTACCGAGCCCACGAGTCGACAAGCTACTCCTCGTGCCGACTCTACGTTTCTCCTCGAGTTGAGTTCACCCATCGAGTCGAGTACCGAGTCCACGAGTCGACAAGCTACTCCTCGTGCCGACTCTACGTTTCTCCTCGAGTTGAGTTCACTCCTCGAGTCGAGTACCGAGCCCACGAGTCGACAAGCTACTCCTCGTGCCGACTCTACGTTTCTCCTCGAGTTGAGTTCACTCCTCGAGTCGAGCACCGAGCCCACGAGTCGCCAATCTACTCCTCGTGCCGACTCTACATTTCTCCTGGAGTTGAGTTCACTCCTCGAGTCGAGTACCGAGTCCACGAGTCGACAAGCTACTCCTCGTGCCGACTCTACGTTTCTCCTCGAGTTGAGTTCACTCCTCGAGTCGAGTACCGAGCCCACGAGTCGCCAATCTACTCCTCGTGCCGACTCTACATTTCTCCTTG